>NC_138906.1:47553361-48040617 GCF_965231255.1 Vanellus vanellus | reverse complement strand
GAAGAGCTCTTAGCATGATGGGACAAAATCAGCAATGGCAAACCAAAGGCACCAGTAGCAAGACTGACAAATGGACTTAGGGTGGCAATATCACAATATGTTACTGTTCCTAAATTTTGTGGAGACATCTCAAAGGTCTGTAACCATTGGGATAAGCACTCATGTTACCAAACAGGGTCAAGGCAATATACCCATGGTACATTTCATGCAGAAACACTCCCTGAGAGTACAGCAGCAGGGGCAAGAGCAAAAAAACTTGACTGAAATTAAGGCAGAAGCCTAGGCAGTTTTGGGGCCAGCTGCTGGTCATATTTCAGCTGTCAACACGAGCTGCAGTTATACCTTCAGCTGAAGTATAAATATAGCCAAGAGCTCACAGGATAAAGTAACTTGCATGTATTTTCATGTATTAGCAAATTTATCCTCAAGAAAGAATAAGCCAGCAGCTGTTAACTTTACCTTTAACCTCGGTACCTACCATGCATACCCTGGGGAATACTGCTATAACCGGAACTCTTCTGTCCAAGGAGTAAGTTCTTCAGGAGGAGAGAAACGAGGCTAGCCTGAGCCACAGTGGAACAGTCCCTTTTCTAGGACAATGGGGCCTGAAGCCAAGGATTACATTGCTTTGTGTGGTCAGGGGGACAATTCGGCTTGCAGCTAGGCTCTTGGCTTCAGCCAGTGTTTTGTACCAGCTGTTGTTTCTGGAACAGCCCCTTGAAGCTAACCTGTTCTGGAGAACAGTAAGTGGCTAGAGAGATTCCTGGGAACAGTGAGACAGTTTGCTTGGTGCTTCCAGAAACCATTGTCATTTTTAGCTCCTGGAACTTAGCTCTTCCCGGAACTAAGTCCGGGGGAGGTGGAAAAGACCTGGAAAACGAACAGCACACAGCAGTGCTGTTTCTGGGTAGTAGCGTGGTGGGGATAGAAATCCCCCTTGCTTCCAAACTGACCATGTTTGAGGTTTTTGGACACTGAGTAAAGAAATAAGAGGAAAAAATGTTGCTCCTTGCTGATTTGACAGAAAGGGGAGAGAAGTAACAGGAGAAATGGATCTCGGCTATAAATTTGTGTGAATGCCTGGCATGTCTTACAAGTCTAACCTTTCAGTTTAATGACTAGCAGGAGAAACTTGCAAACAGATGGCCTGTTCCTCAAAGTCTGAGCAGCTTTTTTCCTCTTGTATGTCTTTGTCCTTGTGGAATCTCTCCTTATGGATATCTTGTCCCGGTAATGCTGGTTCTCAGTGTGCATAGAGGTGAATGGAGAGGGCTGGAGGTAGCGATTTCAAAAGCAAATGTTACAATACAACTCGGGTTGTACTGCTGCTGTTCCTCATTTAGCACAACAGAGGACTGTCTGAGGGGGAAAAAAAACAACACCCAAACAGACCAAAACAACAACAACAAAAAACCAAAACACGCCTACATAGTCCAGTAGTCGTTAAGTGAAGTTTGTCGTAATTGGAAACAGTCACTTGTTAATTATTTAATATAAGCTGAAAATTGAGTGTGCTTTTAAGGCACCTAAGGCTTTGATCAAGGTTAGTGGAGGACTGCAGTGAAACCTTCTGAATGCTTAACACAGTCTTTCACTTGCACTTTAAAAATTTGGAGATTACTAAAGTCCTCTAAAGTGAGAGGAGCCTCTAATCTTGTCTGTGTGTATAATTAAGTAATACAAATCCTCAGGATATAAAGTATTTTCTGTACTTTTGACTTCTTTCAGGTTAATGGACAGTGGAAAGGTCACAGTGCTGGAGGATGTGGAAATTTCAGAGACACCTACAAAAATAACCCCATTTATCAATTCCAGATGGACAAGAATGGGCCGTTACTAATTGAACTACGGGGACCGAGGTTTGTAGAGACTAAGCATGCATCAGCACAGGGAGAGTATTATGGGCTAAATAAAGCTTTTCCAGTATCCCCTGTGGGGAGGGTGGGAAGCTCCCTGAAAATCCAGAAGACAAGGTATAGAAGGTAGCTCAGATTTAGTACTATTTATATTTCTATAGAAGACTTCTTTCTCTTTAGTTTTGGGATCCGAGCAGAGCTAGACCTTGCACAGAAGGGAAGAAGGTAGAAAGGACTTTTTCTCTTAAACTAATAACACTCGTAATTCCTTTTCTTTTGTAGTAGAGCTAATACTAAACCCTTACAGGCTGTCAAATAATGACAGCAACCAATGATAGGACAAGGGGTAATGGATTCAAGCTGGAACACAAGAGGTTCCACTTAAATTTGAGAAGAAACTTCTTCTCAGTGAGGGTGACAGAGCACTGGAACAGGCTGCCCAGGGAGGTTGTGGAGTCTCCTTCTCTGGAGACATTCAAAACTCGCCTGGATGCCTTCCTGTGCAACCTCATCTAGGTGTTCCTGCTCCGACAGGGGGATTGGACTAGATGATCTTTTGAGGTCCCTTCCAATCCCTAGCATACTGTGATACTGTGAAATAACGGCCTATGCAGTAGCTTCAGCTCTGAAAGTGCATTTACTCAGCCATTAGCAGGCCAGAAGTATTGGATGTCAGTGCCCTATAGAGTAGACCTATGCAGGTCCAATTCCTCTGGCAAAACTCATGGTCCCCCTCAAAATAGCAGTATACAGCGCTTCTAAATAGCAACATCACCTGACACGCAGTCAAGTGTTTTATCTTTTGCAAAGCTGTACAGTGGGCCCCACAAAATGGCAGCACTTTTCTATCCATCTTCCCCTCTTTAAGGAAACTTCCTCTCATGAAATGAAGGTGAGCGCAAAGGTGTGGTGATACTGTTCCACTTTATAGAGCGGTTTTTTGTATGCATTTTTTTCTGCACTTGCAGATCATATTTGGGTAGTTTGAATGGCAGGGGCAGTGGTGTCTGTCACATGCGTTAACAGGTAGTATACAAACCGTCCCAAGTTATAGCGCAACATGAGAAATTCTGCTGAGATCACTGACATCGACTCCGCTGACAGCGATCAGATCACACCCGAGGGTCTGTGCCATGTGGCGCCAGAGTATGTCACCTCAAGTTTAACTACTTAAAGTCTGCTTAAATGCAGAGGCAGACTTCTAGCAGGCGTTTTCCATATAGTCTAGTTCTGAGCCTGAAACGTATTCTGTTTCCTCCAAATTCTACATTCATGTCACGGTACACTTGACCACACATTTCTGTCACAAATGTGACAAAACTTTTCCATGCCTTCCAGTTAATACTGTGTAGTTTTTAATAAATAGCCCTCTTATTTGGGTCCTCGGGGTTACCATAAACTGAAGTAACAGTCTGTCACATCCCTTGCAGGCAATACAGCGTTGGTTTTGAACTCATCACGGTCTCGACAGTAGGAGATCCTGGTTCCTATGGCTTTCAGAAAAAGAGCAGTGGTGACTACAGGTAATAATCACTTAGTGAAGTCTTAGAGGTCTGAAATATACTTCAGCTCTTAGTTCTAACAGGTGCTTTCTTTTATCATAGGTGTGGATTTTGCTACTTGGAAGTGGAGAACATATTTGCTGGAGTTTACAACATTATCCCCACCACATTCCTGCCTCAACAAGAGGGTCCTTTTTTCTTAGATTTTAACAGTGTTACTCCTCTTAAGGTATCACAGCTGCAGTGAGGAGACAGATCTGTGCATGAGCATTTAAGGAGGTAGTTTTGATCTGTCCTGCAGTCTGAGAACACGTGAATAACTTCCTACACATATGTATAAAAGAAAATTACATTCAAAGTGGAATCAGTGATTGGCCAGGTCATGGGGGTAGACAGGGAGCTGTGGGGTTTGCTGCTATGGTGGTGGAGTCAGCACTGTTCAACAGGCTAAAATGCTTATACTCAAATGAACTGACAGAACTCCATTAACTGCAATTTTTCCACACTTCAAATTAAAGTCTAGTCAGTTAAGAGAAAAACTAACATGGAAATTCTCCCAAAATACAGGGTATAGGGGTTTAAGATTTTATTCTTAAAAGTAAACATGTAAGGAACAAATATTCTTGTGTATCCTGTTTATTCAGTCTCAGGACCAAATAGCTTTTACTACATATTTGAGCTGCTATCTTCAATGCTGAAAACATTCAAGTAGTTCTCACATCTAAATGTAAGTTTACTACTGCTGAGCATGTAGTATTCCAGACTAATGTGCTCAGCTTATCTAGGATATGTGTATAGGAGTAAAGGAAAAGGAAGATTCCTGCCTTAGCTATTTCTAAAGGAAAAGCAATGGCTTCATTTATGTTATGTGTACTTTGAGAGCTGTTATTTCATATCTGTATTACTTTATACATAATATTACAGCACAAGGTACTCTATGGCTTTCTTCTGACTAGCAGCAGGACCCAGCTTGATGCAGATCAGCAATAAAATCAGGAGGTTGGCCAGCGGTAGTGTAGAGGCAGCACAGCACACCCTTCAGTTAGTGGGTGTGAAAGGTTTTCATCTAAAGCTGCACCATTAGATTCTCTGTACCTACTGAGGTCGTCTCATTTGCTGGTGGGGGGAGGCAGGGAACTACCCCCAATCAGCATCCCAGCAAAGAAATGTTTTATCCTCAACATTTTTCTAAGTATTCAGCTTGTAGGGGGAGGATCATTTAAAACCTTTCCCCCCTAATAAACCACAGCTGCAAGGAATGCACTTGCCGATCCTGTTATACAAGACATCTTTTAAAAGGTACCACCTTCTTTTAAGTTGAAACCAGTGAATGAATCAAGCACTTGGCCATTGTCATCAAGAGGAGTAGCATCAAAGTTCTTAAGAAAATAGTGGAAGTGGGATTAGTCCAGAACAAGATTTAAAATTCCACTGTATTGGACAGATGGGGGAGAGGGAGTTTTTAAAACAGCCATAGGAATTTCTTTGCCATTCAGGTTGGCTTGGCACCTTTCCAAGCAAAAAGATGTCATTTAAACTTTTATTTTAGAGTACAAGTGCCATTTGGTCACTGGGAAACTGGGCATACATGCTACAGGAGTACCAGAAATATTATTTGTGGGTTAAAATTGTTGCCATAAAGTCTGCTATTAGCCCTCTCCAGAAAGTACAAGATCCTTTTTGTTTTATTTCCTTCATCAGACAGCTGCTTAATAAGTGTCTAGCTTTAAAAGGGCATTGAAAACACATGCCTTTCTGACTGCAGTTCTCTCAAAGACCATCTGGGCTAGGAAATTTGGGACAAGTTTGTCACAGTGTGACTTACCTTCTTTTGCAGGGAGGTTTCTGATGATTAATGCAACAAATCAGCACAGGGAACAGCATGGGCACAAGCTGAGCAAAAAACAAGTCAGGTTCTTTGTGCTTATCCTTGGCTTTTGGCAAGATATGCTAAGGATTGCTTCATGTCTACAAAAATTAAAATTTCATTCAACTCACGTTTTCCCTACAAATTTGTGTGAAATTTAGCTCAATCTAAACGAGAGTGGTGGTGGAGTCTTGCATATATTTTATCACCTATGGAGTTCGAGCTAGTAAGGAAGTCTCAACTGAGTATATTTTTGACAGTACAAAGAGGCAGATGCCAGACCCGCCAGCTTTTAGTACTAAGTTCTTGCACATCCTCAGCTGTTTGATATTTTTTGTAATACACATATTTTTTTCCACAAATAAATCTGGAAGAATTATTGGACAGTGAAGTGATCCTTAGATTTTAACACAGCCTCAGGACAGTATCTAGGTTAAGCTTTTCTTTCCCCCTATACCCTTTAGCATTTTTGATCCATGTAACAGAGAATATCAGATGCTGATGTAAGCATGGAAATGCTACGCAGCAAGACTTTTAGAAAGGAATAAGGCCACACGTACAAAAATTTAAATAGCTGCACAGCAGCTCAGACTGTAACAAAGGTACATCGGTTATGTTACTTTACCTCCAGTTTGACAGTCATGCACCTCTTGACCCTTAAGCTTTTCACATTAAAATACAGTCTCATGAACTATACCACCCTGCGTCCTACCCTCCGAAGTTGCCACACGCCCTACAGTTCTGAACCTGCCTGAGCTACGGAATTAGAGGGGTAACTGACAAAAGGAAAGCCAGGTGCTGTAAGGGGCTCTAACAGGATTTACACTTTCTTCAAAGGCTACTACAAAAAAATGCTTTTAATTCTCTATCAGTGGTGCAGAGGGATAACTGGAGATAGCCACTTCAGGAGTTTTGACATTCTTCTTACTTATGCACTGCAAAGCCTTTTCTGTGTTTTGTTTTTTTGGGTTTTGGTTGTTTTGTTTTTTTTTTTTTTAAATCCTACCTTAAAGCTCCATCCAAGACCCCATAATGCTGCTGTTTATAGCTCAGGGTGAGACACCCCCCAGTTTGTTTTGTTAGGAAGACACAGGTTGGTCTGTGGTTAATCCAATCCATCTGTTCTCAAAGACTCTGAGCAGTAGTACATGGATGAGTGGTATCAACAGCTTCTAACCCATTTGCCCTGTGAGTCTCAGATTCAGTCCTAGTTTTCTGATGCAAGTTTCATGTAACTGTTTTGTACAGTAATTATGCACTTGACTACACAACCTATGCGGTGTTTGACCTGCCAGTTATTTACAACTAAGTTTGTGTACGTATAGTAGAGGTTTTCATCGCTTAGTCAAAAAGGACATTTAAATTGTTTGATAATACCAAAGAGAAGTAGAATTCCTAGGTTAACGTTTGCTTTCTACATTCTCACTTCAGGGCAGCTGAAGTGATCATATATACTTTGATACACCAGAGGTTTATTTTTATACCCATGAGGGCAGCTACCATCATGTTGCACTTCAGAACGCAGAAAAAGCTCCAACTGGAGAAAGCTCATTCGTTTACCTGTTCTCCATAGTGATTATGTCCATTTAAGTTTGTCATATTTATAATTATGGCGTTTATGAAATTTAAAATAAAATTAGTTTTCCATTAATTTATTAGACACACAGTTCTGCCTGTTCACTTGAATGTCTGAAGTGTGATTTACCAGCCAAGTCCGGGGGGGTCACCAAAGGAAGAAGGCAGAAGCAAGATCTTTAAACAAACCTTGCAGAGACATGGTGTAAAAGTGAGGGTTGGGTGGGTTCCACACCTTTTCGTACTTCCTGATCAGTGGTTTTACCCTGCTGGGAGCCAAACCCAATGGGGACCTATGCAAGGCAGCACACACAACTGTTTCTATATCCTGCTGAACATAAAATTAATTCATTGCTCAAGTGCAGGGAGTTTGGGTTTCTAGTCAGAACTGGAAAGATGAGAGGAAATTTGATAGCAAGAGAGGTTAAAAAAAAAAAAACACCCCAAAAAACCCCCAAACACCACCAAAAAACCCCCACCCAAACAACACAGGAAAATGTAATGGGGGTTTACTGGAAAGTCTGCAAAAATAAGATATCCAACCACAAATACCTCTGCTAATTTTTCTAACTGTATGCAGCACAGACAATAGCTGAACAAAAGTTTAAGTAAAAACACTTAATACCATGTGGCACTTCTGTACTGCTTTTCGTTACGTATTTAATACTGTCAGTCTCAGCTTTTCCCCAAGTGTTGATCACATCAGACGTTGGAACTACTGAGTTCTTTCCTAAGCATTTATCAGGCTGGGAAACGCTACCAACAGCAGAGTTCAGCCTTCAGGTCTTCGGAAGATGTAAATGTATAAATATTTAAAGCTATTACAGCTTAACAGCTATAATGCATTGAATCAAATTTTTATGAAAACAGGTTTTTTTACCTCCAATTCTGCATGACCTTACAGCAAACTTCAGGAGTGTTAAGTACAGAGGCACTGGGTAACAGAATACCTTCCTTTTTTCTGCATACTAAGGGATTTTGGAAAACTTCAGTAAAGTTCTGGTCTCACATGGTTCAGAATAAGTGAACCATGGATGCAGGGATTCAGGAAGCTGGAAGGAGGTAACAGTTGTCCACGTGCAGCAAAGGATTCTAATACCAGAGTGACAACGGGCTACAATCTTCAACTGGAAGTGGATGTTTAAAGACTGCATTTGCTGTGGGAGAAGGTTCGGTTCTTAGCACTTGAGATAGACTTAGCTTGCAGACTCAAAACGTGGAAAACAAAAAATGTTTACTGTAGTGTGAAGAATTTTACATTAACTTTGAGAATAGATACACAAGCTGTGGCAGGGACAAAATACAACAGGACTGCAAAAACATAGAATAGAAAATACTTTGGGCAATACTAAAATTCCCATCAAATTAACAATATAAACTGACATCTTAGATAAAATGGTGCTTTCAGAAATGCTTAGTCACCAAAACTGAAGAGTCCTAGGATTTTTACTACCACTTATTAGCATAATTACCAGACACTACTACTGCCTAACAGCTGCTGGCAAAACATGCCCGTGCCCTTTCTAGTTTTATTGAACACTTTCTCTAGGGCATACTAAAATCCCAAGTCCCTTTTACAGTTATAAAACCCCACACAGTACAACCTACAGAGAAGCTTAAGAACACATTGTCAATCTACACTGGCAATTCCTTTTCTTCATGCATATGTCAAGGGCGAATCCCTTATCATAACCGTCCTGAAAACATCTATGATTCCCATTTTTGAGGGGGGGGAAAGAAAAAAAACAAAACAACAAAACACATAAAGTGCTGAAAAATAATACTTCACTTCTCAGGGGAGGGGAAGGACAAGGGGCCAATCAACTCTTTTTGGTCACTGGAATCGCCCTCAGACTCCAAGCCAGACTCGGGGAAGGTGGCTAGAAAGGGTCTACCACTGCTGAGCATCACCATCCCCTTCCTGTCCGTCTGCCTCTTAACACCGTTTTTTATAGGCGTGACTCATCTTTATCCTTTCTGTGAGCACCAAGGGAAGAGTGAAGGTTTTTAGACCCCACACATGCAACAGCTTTCCTGCATACAAAATATTTCTACAGTTTCAGCGTAATACAGACAAATACAGATGTTTCAAGAATATGCCACTTATACTCAAGAGATCCACTGTTATCTAAAGAGCATTTCATTCTACAAAACTGAAGCCAAACTGCTCTCTGCAAATGTCTGGCTTGAATTTCAGACCCCCTACTGGCATGAATTTACACGGGGAACATTACTAGTTATTGCTTCAGCCAGGCTGCTACAAAACAATTTACAAAGTCTGTGAAATACGAGCACGGCTTAAACATTTGATAACTTGTCCAGCCTACAAAGGATTTACTGAATAAAAACTTCAGCCCTCCACATCAATTAGACTTCTTAGTGCAGTTTTAAGTTCTTAGAGTAAACGCTTAAGATTTGGCATACATTATTGGCACAATGTTCTTCAAACACTTAGAAGTTCATGTATAAATATTTATATTCCCATTAATCAGGACAGGGCACAAGGAGGACTCAGCCAATCTGGGCAGCTTTTCTGCCTGCGCATATTCCCTCTTTGATTTTCATGCACTGAAGGGAGAGCTGCTTCATTCGGTTATCCAAAGCCAGCCCCTCAGTGGAGCTGCTCCTGTTGCTGCTCCTATTCTTGTTCGCTCTGTCGCTTGTCTTGTTCTCAGCCCCTTCTGCCCTATCCCCTGCAAAGAAAGGATTAAACTAGATGTTAAACCCAGATTTCATTCTGCAACTTAAGCTTCAAGCGGGTGCCTCTGCAGCTTCCTTTGCCAAAGCACGCACACAAAAAAATAATAACACAGGAGCAAAGATGCTTTTAACGAAACCGAAGTTGGCCTTCCAAGCCGTGCTCATCTTGTGCACTGCGTCAGCAAATTACTGTGTAAGCAGCCTTAGGTTGGAGTACACAAGAGCGGTGGTAATCTTCTAGTCTGAATTTGTCAGCAAGGGCCGGCAGAGCCTGCAAGAGGTTCCTTTTGGCACATCATTTCATTTCTTTTTTTTTCCTGAAAAGCAGGATTTTCAGCAAGACAGTAATTAAAAAAAAAAACACAAAACAAACCAACCTCAGATTTTCCTTAAAATAAACATACCATCAGAATCCCACTGATCACTTATTTCGTGAGAAACCTCGAACCCCTTCACTGAGACAGAACTGGGGAACCTCCCCAGCCAGGAGGAGAAGAATAATTAAAACATTTTAGATGTCATCGTTAACCGTGGGATGCAGGGCCTTCAAGAACTGCCTTCCCCAAGGAAGCGACCAGCGGGTCAGAGCTCAGCAAGTTGGCGACATGCCTAGGGGAGCTGAGAGGGTTTTCCTGCTCCCTTTATAAAGCTGAAAAACATTGGCCCCGGGCGTATCCAGCTGTGCGTACCTCTTTCAGCTTCGCACTCGGGGGAGGATGCCCCGCTGCATTCACTTCGGGGGCCGAGGACAGGAAAGATCATCCCAAACTCAGAGAGGGATACAGGGCTGGGCAGATCCAGGCTTCCAGGTCGCGTCACAGGAGGAAACTGAGCGGGCACCTCACAGGGACTTGTAGGACCAGAGCTGAAGCTGGACACCGACTGAGTTTCCGAATCTTCTTCGGATATCAAGCTGCTGCCGTTGTCATCCTCAAACACTTCTGAAGCCACTGCAATGTTCAAAGAATATTCCAGTCAGCAAACCTCCCCCCTTCCCGGGCAACAGCAGCTTCTCAGGTTTGCCCCTTCTGTACATGCATGCACTGCCAACCCACCGCCTGCCTCTTCTCATACTCTGCCCCCTTTGCAAAGCCTTAATCCGGCATTTCACACGTGGACTGCATAGGCCCAATTCTGCTTTGAGGAAGAGCACACCTGCCAGCCATGCCACGCAAGACAACAGCATGGGAAACAAAAATGTCGTAGCTCTACACTAGCTACTGCTCCTCATGTCAAGGTGCTCTTGGATTTTTGCTGTCCCTGCTGCCCCCTGCCCGGCTGGCCGTGTTCACTTGTGGTGTTCTGTACATAACTAGTATCCTGTGCCCACCTCAGCCAGCACCATCCTGACCCCAGCACAGACTACTGGTTCTTTAAGGCACTAATTAGGAAGATGTAGCTCCAGGGGCAGATTGCTTCCACCTTATCTTCCCACTCCTGCAGTTAAAATCCAGCACGAACTCCCAAGATCTCTTTTGGGATGAGGATCACCAAGCAACGCCAAATTAAAAAAAAAGCCCCACCCACATATATAATTTTCCCCACTCATGTTTGCTCAGATCTGAATTCTAATTAAAGCAAACCAACTCCAAACTGTCTGGCTAGATTAAGCTGCGGGCTCTTTGTTAGCAACAGGAGGAGGAATCCATTAAAGGAGGTTCCATTTTGTGCAACATAGGCGTGTAGATTTTGCTAAAAGTCAACATTTTTCAATCTTGGCTCATCGCAGGAAGGGAACCTATGAACCAAAGGCTTCTGCACAAAAGTAGCCTCATTGGGATCTGAAGGGTTTTTTACATGCATCAGCCTCTGCACAACAAAAGTGTGTGCTGGAATCACACTGGTCTGAAGAAGTCCCACGAACAGCAATACATTTAGAGTGACCTGAGGTTATCTTCAAATACGCCTCCTTTCCATTCCTGCCATTGTTAGAGAGGCTCAGAACCACCTTGAAAGAGCAGTGGGAGCAAAGCAGCAGCATTAACAAAATGGCTCAAAGGAGATGTTTCAAAGTAGTTCTGTTACCCCGGCAGCCTGGGGCTCACGCGCACCACACGGACACGAAGGGCGCCAACAGAGGCAGCTACCGTCATGGTTCTGCTATATTTGCAGATTGCAGAACCGTACTTACATATTGCAGAATTGACCTAAAAGGCCTCAAACATTAAACAGGGAACAGCATTATCCACCCTCCTTAGCCCGCTCCAGGGCACTCTATGCTCAGTTTGTTGTGGTTTGGGTTTTGTTGTTTTGTTTTTAAGGATGTCAAATCCAAGACTGCAGAATAGCCTTTCTTCTCACTTGCTGTGTTTTATCAATATACAGTGAGCAATACAGATAACTTTGCAGGGGGTGAAAGCAAAAAAAAGTTTGGGCAAAAAAGATGTTCGCTATTACAGGAGTCCTCTGCTTGGCAAGAAGCACTGACACCAGCCAGCCTACAACAAGCACAACTTAAACTGTAGCTTACTTAACACTATCTAAACTTACCATAACACACAGGGCCAAGAAACTCTTGCTGCTGATGAGGTGTTTTATTCAACTCCAGCAGACAGAAATCAAGATATAAAAGGGCCTTGGTGGAACCCCCACACACACACATTACAATGCACAAGCGCTTAACCTGTGGAGGCTATTTTGGTTATTAAGTCTGGCAGGCTGCTCGTCCTGCCCTGCCGTAACCCAGTTCTGCACTGGCACTAGATGCTACCTGGAGTCCTTCCACTTAAGACTACGCAATTCAAAGAGAGGGATGAGCCGGTGCTGCAGCCTCAGCAGCGGCCAGGAGGGCCAGCAACTGGTTGCTCTGAATTAACTTTCCTGGCTCTTTCTGCCCCTACATACCAGGCCCCTGAACTCCTTCAGCACAAGAAGACCCTCCAACTCAGTTATACCTAAGGCTCTTGGGAGGCCTTCTGCACAAGGAGGGGGGACTTGGGGGTATCCAAAGAGGCAATCCCCGCCTAATTCAGAACGGCTCAACCTTGGGACTTCAGGGTGGCAGAAGATATGCAGCCATACCAAAATCCCATTGCATCAGCTGGCCCAGACACCGCGCTCACTTGCTGTGGCAACTCGGGTCCCAGCTGCACAGTACTGAGAGCTCCAGCACATCACGAGAAAACTCCTGCCACTGCAGAGGATGGAGGCCAACCCAGGGCTGCCTCCCAGCTCCCCCAGCACAGACAGACTGTACCATGGACCTACAAGGCCTCGGTGCCAGTACGCACCAGTGGCTACGAGGGAACTGCACGTTAAGCCTTCAGGCACTGGAGTAGTGTAATTATGAACTCCTGCAATCCTGACCTAGACTCTTCCCTGCAGAAATGGAGCTGAAACACAAATTAAATTGGGATTTGTGGGACTGGGCAGCAAAAAAATACTTTCTGCATCAAGAAAGGAAGAAAGGGGACGGAGGAAAAAGCAGGCCATATGCAATGTCCATCTATCCACTATCTATCCCAGACATAGAAAAAAAGCAAACTCGCAATACAACAGACCATTCCAGTCTTTGCAACTGAAGGTCCCCACGTGCCACCAGAAAGTAGAGGTCACCTAGGCTTAGAGCTTGCTCGGTGGTTGCTGCTGTCACCCAAGAGAAACATCTCTCATACAGAGCCTCTCCGTACACTGCACTAGCGTCTTGCTGCTTTTTTGCTTCCCTTGTTCGCAGCACACATGCTCTGCTGAAATCACATATTGGCAAAAGATCTGGCAGTGCAAAAGAGCTTATCCTTACACCCCTCTGTGTGAGCGTCACGCCTTTCTGTACTACTATAGCTGCAACTTTAGTCCCTCTGCCACAGGCCCAGCCCTGCAAGACAAGCGCTTGATCCAAAAGCTCTGTTTCCAAACAGCTCTGCCACTCAGCAACGTGGCTGAATGATCTGCAACAGCCTGCACCCACCCTAGGCAAGTCACCGACAGCAGCATCACTGGCTTAAAAATTAGAAGCGTGCTTTGAAGTGCATTGATTTTGTTCCTTTCATACAGCACTGTACAAAAACCAACAGTGATGCTAAGGGAACAGCTGATGCACTTCCTATTGAAAATTGGCTATTAAAGAATACAATCAACTCCTGCAATAATGAGAAGTGTTAACAAGTTCGCCACAGTCCCACAACAGCCAGCAAATTTTAAACTGCAGAAAATGCAGAGCGACGTTCATCTCAGCATTTCTTACAATGCCCGTGGGATATTCACAGGCATGGGAACGTTTTGTACTCACTGGAGACGGTGTCTGACTCAGGTTTACTTGCTGACAGGTCTTCCACAGAGGTATTGCTCCCTTCAGCACCCACGCCACATCCTCGGGGCCCCATGGCAGTGGACCGTCTCCTCTCATGAATCTCATCTGAGATCATCTCCAGGTTTTTCAAGGCAGTCTTATACTCTCCCTTTGCCAAGGCCAGTTTTGCCTGCAGGTCATCCACTGTTTTCTTCAGTTGCTAACAAGGAAGACAGGTATTAGATGGGCTTTTGTTACGAACAACGCACAGCGTGCACTTCTCCGTTAGGTATCCACGTGACATGGCTCTGCACATGCAAGCTAGCATAAACCAGGGGTGATATCTAGGTGTCCCGATTTGAGGGCCTAAACCACAACACTAGGTGATGGGAGAGTTTGTGATTCAAGAGCACCTCAGCGCAAGCAGTGGCACTTGTGAAGGAGACAGCAGCAAGGCAAACCACGGGACCCAGGGGCTGGAACCGCCTCTGGTGTGTGGTACTGCCCCCTAAGTATGGGGCACAGGTCCTCCCATTAACATGCAGGATCTCTTGTTAACATGAATGCAGCTCTCAACAGTATGTTGCTGTTTATCCCACAACCAGCCCCTAAGGGTTTGCTGTCAGCCCCTGCCTGCAGGGCACACCATGGCTGTGGGTCGTCCCTGAAGAGGATAAGCCTCACTCTCCTCTGAGCACGAAACCCATCACTTGGTCACTAAAACCTGCAGACCAGAAAGCAGGAAGCCTTAAACCTTGCCAACTATAATACAGTACTTTCCGTGTCCCCACACACAAACCCCACTCTACAGCAAGGGCAAGCGTTGTACACCCCATCTCCCAAAGGTAAAACACTGCTTGTGTATCTGTAGCTGTCTCGAGTCTGTTTTATATGGTACATTAAAAGCAATCTGTGCTATCTTTTGTATTATATTTTACACAATAACCCTGCTTCAGGAGCTGTCATGGAGAAGCAGCAGGCCCCCAAACAGCGTGCCTTTGCCCATGGAGAAAAGGGGATTTCTCAGAAGAAAATCCCCTAGCGAGAAGGCTAGCACCCAGCCTCAGACAGGTGAGGGCTCAGCTCCATGCAGCTGCTGACCGAGGCTACACACAGCAGGCAAGACAGAGGAGCAGAGGGCAGCCCAGGCAGGCCTAGATCCTGGCAAGGAAAAGGTGCGTGCCAGAGTCTCTGAGGCTTCCAAAGTGCCGTTACACCTCAGGCAGCCCAGGGAAGGGCTCACAGAAAAGGCACATCCCAGGCAATGAAGGAGAATCTTCTAGCTAGGCTCCTGCTGACCTACCACCCCGCTGGAGCCTCCCTGAGCCCGTGGCCAACAGTGCAAGGCAACGTGCTCCGCTTAGACCCTGTGCACAACCCACACACCTACAGCACCAGCTACTACCCTTCAACACAGAGGAGCCAGGCTCCCAGTTTTCAGGGGCCTTGTGTAGCAAAAGTCACTCAAATAGAAAGAGAAAAATCCTTGCATTTGATTTTTTAGTGCGACTTTACTCTCCCACCCCTGGCAGCTCCAAGACTAAAAGCTGTAATAGCACGGATTACCATCCCATGCATACCCCAGGGCCTCTGTGCCCTGCAAGGCACGTGCTGTGCCCAAGCACTAGCTAGACATCATCGCACCACACAGAATGCAGCGTAGAGATGCCAAAAAAAGCCTTGGCAGCCTATCCGGCCAAACCCAAAATCCCACTTCTGCCAAACCCAAAATCAGAAATTCACATCTGCGTGATGTTTGAGTACTACAAGCAGGTTACTTGTTCTGTTAATTGACCCAACCAGTGAAAAGAGCACCCCAAGCACATTTAAACAGTCTGACGCATAAAACATGGGGGAGGGGGGGGGGGGGGGGGGGGAAGAGAGGCGGGGAACAAACCAAGTCCAAACAACCAACCCCCAGAGACTTCAAGCTACAAGAAGTAAAGATAGTAAAACTGCATTTGTTCAGTTCTGGCAGTAAGCAGCGGTGTTCAAACTCTTATTTCACACACGGAAACAAAGCCTCTCTTCGTCTTTTACCTTTAAAACGTGCTTAGCAAAATTGCTCAAGAGACATTGAATTGGATTTGTAAAGACAACACAGTTGTTGGATCACTTTAGATGTAATTTCAGAATTTATCGTAAGCAGTAAAGAGTTTCAGATGGATCTGAATTACATACGTACCTCTAGTTGGACATAGTACTTTGCCTTGAGTTCAAAATAAGGTCTGTGGAAAAACAAAGAACAATTGTTTACAATCACTGGGACTGAATGCAGAGCATGGGAGTGGGAATTGCTCTCTCCGTAGCATTAACATAGCTATTTTGTGTTTCACTGTAATCCCAAGAGACTACTATCTAGATGATAGAACACCTACATGCGCTCTCAATGTCTCCTTTTTCCCCCCCTCTAATATATCTATTTCTCATGGGTCTTTTGACCTAAATACAAATTGCAAAATTCCAGTTTTTGGACTTGACAGAGTCATTCCTTCAGACCTAGATTCTGCAAAATATTTAAATGCAACGTCCAGCTTCAGGCGTAGGCATCCTCTGGTATCCATCTAATTTTTGAGCCCACAGAACATGTTAATTCCCCACAGAAGGTGAACCTTAGACTTCCCAATGTTCAGATGTGGGGGTGGAGGGGCAGTTCTTAGTTTTCTTCCAGTGAAGGAGAGGGGATGAAGGCAGGTCAGAGCACCACATGCAAGGGCACAGCACTTCTCACCAATGGCCCCATCACACGCTTCCCTCCCACTGCACAGCTCTCTGAAAGTTTGCTTGGCCACAGAGGACACTGTCGCACCCAGTGTGCTCCCCATTATAGACAACAGAGCTTGCTTATGAAGTTGCAGGAGGACAGGAGCACAAGAGGTGCAGCACAAAGCCTAGAAACCACATTCCAGCTTCAAAGTTTTGAAGCCCACAAGCCAATATCATCTGATGTAATAGTGGGCAGCAAAAAAAGCCCTGATTTGAGCAGGCATGTTTACAGGTAACAGACAAGAAAGATGCCATCGAAGCCAGGAAAAGGACACCAACAGCCTGACATGTAGGAGCTCAAATGTAAGCACTCTTCCTCACTCATCACTGACACAGAGCCGGGCGTGTGATGCCAGCAGAGAGCAATGCACTGGCAGAGTACACACTCGCGTCTCCTCGGGTCACTTCATTCTCTTAAAATCCACGACCCTGTAACTATTGAAACCTGGTCCATGACACAGCAGGGCCGGTGAATCGTTCACTGATGCAATCGGTGTCCTACATCATCAGTTGTCTAAGTCCATGACATTGCATAGTCAAGCCAAGTGCTTTTAAGTAGATGACAGGAAAAGTGAAAGGCACTTTGCCCAAGTCACTAGAGCAGAAAGTGACTTCCAAAAACCAGCTAAGACAGGCGAGTTCATTATCCGACAGCTCAGAGGCACTGAGCCAGAAGATCTGGCGACTGTTAAGAACGTGCAGCCGTATGCACATTCATAGCTTACAAGCAAGTAAGCACCCAGAAACAAAATTAAAAGCAAAACCAAACCACAACAATCCAATAATCACCCACTCATCAACTTTACATGGCAAATCATCTAAATGACTTTCCTCCAGGCTGTCCCAGTCTTACTTTCAAATAGTAATGCTTTAAGCATCTTAATCCAGACTGTAGTGAGGAGCAAACGCAAATAATTTTTTGCACGGGAAAGAGCAACTCTTCAGCATGTTTACCCATGCGTTTATGGAGAAAGAGGATGGACAACACAGGCCTGAAAGGCCCAGGCATTACACCCAACCCTCCTGCACAACCCAGGGAGAAAGGCAGAGCGGTTTGCTGGTATTAAATCCTTCCTGAAAAAAACAGCCAGCTACACCCTACAATACAAGCAGCCGCAAATTCAGCAGTATCATTTCTCAGTTTTATGTAGCTACTTGACAGCACTGATGCCTTCAGCTCAGTTTCAATTTTCCTTTACATGAAAATTGCAGCACAGAGAGGACTGACCTTTCCAAAATCCCCATGTAGTACGACTTCAAATGTACCCAAAAGAAGCCTGTTTGTGCCATCAGGTATCTTCCACTTTAATACTAGGTTAGAACTGGCATTTCTGTACACCCCTTATTAAAGGATCTCCAAAACAGCCTACTTAAATGGTTTATGCTGCAGTCAGCCCTGCTGTGAGACAAAGGCACGTGTTGGGATCCTTCCACAAAAGTGAAAACCATCTTGTCCAAAGGAGAATGACAGAAAACAACACCCCCATGAGAGTAGTTTCAGCAAGGAAACGAAGACTCAGAAAGCAAATCACACAAGAGGCAGCTGGGGTGTCAGGCTCAGCACCATCACGGCTATAAAAAGGTATGTTGGACCCTACTGACAACTTATCGGGTTCTTTATTTTAAATCTTATTGTAGGGAAGGAGCTCCCAGAAACCAAACCACTTCTCAGATATTGCTCTTATCCAGAGGAATCTGTCATTTAGCGATCTGATGATGTTTTTCACAGTCCCTGTGCAGTGCTAGACGAACAGCATGCAGCTCATTCTACCAAGCCACACTGCTACACTGTTTCCGCAAACATGCTTGAATCTTCCTTGAGAAGTGCTAATCCTTTCTTGAATTGAGCAAACACCAATCAAAATAGATTTTTTAGTTGACCAATTTCACCAAAAAGTAATTTTTAGATGGAGGGATTAAGAGCTAAGTACAGCAAGCAGATTGTTTAGACAAGCTACAGTCTGGAAATATAAAGAGAACGACTGTGAAATATAAAGAGGATTAAGAATTGGTTGTAAACGGGGCCAAAATTTTAAACAGGTTCTGAGTAAAAAGCTGTTTCACTTCCCCACAACAGACCAAAACTGCACATCAAATGCAGCCACATTTATTAACGACGCTTGCTGCTTAGCTATGCTCTCTGAAGTGTGTTTTCTTCCCCAAGAACAGCTCTCGCACAGCTTTGTTACAGCAGCATTAGGAAGTAAACAAGTCTGATGTACAGCACGCTACACTGATGCAGTCTCGCACCTTTCGGGTTTCCGTCACTTGCTTTGTTGCTCTCCTAACTGAAAATAAGAACTAAACAGCAAACAATCCTAAACTGCAAAATATCTATGCACAGAGCTCTGCAGCTCTGTCGGCAGCATCTACGTGAATCCCATAAGCCCGTTTCTCAAGTCACATGCCACCAAAGGGTTCAATGCACTAGAACAAGAAAAGGAATATGCCTGAAAAAGGTTTCTTATCCCACTTAGTACACCAGTCAGTTGGGTTCTTGAAAAGACACTTAGAAAGACAAACACAAAGACAAATACCAGTGCCAATTGTGCTGTGAGGCTGTTGCATGCAGAGAGGAGCCCAAAGGGAGAGGGACAAAGGGCAACACACTGTCACAAGTCTGAAAAACCCCACAGAATGGGTATTTCCCCCAAACAGATTTCACCACTAAACTCATCTCCAAACATAAAACGTACTTTGATTTATTGATGGCTCTTTTCAGCTTCTTCTCCAGCTGTTTCATCCTTCCCATGGCAGCGTTGTATTTGGCTGCAGTCTCCTTATGAACCAACTCGCTTCTCGTTTTGGTCTGTTCCGCCTCCATGACCTTCAAGAGGGGAAAAAAACAGGTTGAGCAGCAAGACACAATGATCCATTTCTTATCATTTAATTAACAGCATCTGCATAATCTCTCCAATCAGCTCATGTCAGGAAAGTGGGGATATAGAAAAAAAAAAATACTTTCAATGAACCTACTTAAAAGTCTTTCCTGAAAGGAGCAGCAATATGTCAGATTTGCAAATGCTGTGTTAATTATGACAGAGGTGTTGCAGCTTCTTGCCTAATAGCTCTTACAAGAAGTTCTAGAAAGGCCTCAAATTTGGGCATCATCCATTTTTTAACCCAGTCAGATATTCAGGAGCGGAGCAGCGCTAGCAGAAGTCACCCAGTTACATTTAAGACTGTTGTTTCTGTTCCCTCCTGCTTCTCTCACAGCAACCTGCCTTTCCCAGCAGGCTGCTCAGCCCCCCAGCTGCAATCCCACCAGTCTGGAAAGGGCCGAAAACCAACAGCAGCGGTGGGAGGACTGAAATGCAGTCCAGCCCAAATCACCAGTCACCAGAAAACAGCACATCCAATGACTGCCCGTTTGCAGAAGTCCAGGAAACCAGCTTTTCTCTTAAAACACCTGACCAGTCTCAAATAATGGTTTCAACATCAAAAATGCACAGAGGTTCGAGCCCTGAGCTGACATCCCTATCACGCCGATGAGGAAGCCATGCTGATGACCAGCCCACTCTCTGAGCAGGCAGATGCTTAACGTGCAGCAGTCCCAGGCCCATCACGACAGCCATTCTCCACGGCCAGCCAGGGCCTTCCCCAGCCAGTCGGGCTGCAGCCCTGCACACAACCTAGTAAATTCTTCAAGCAATCATTTCTTCAAAACTTTATAAACAAATGCTCGCTGCCATGGCATTTTGCAGCAATTAAGAGTCTACAACAGGACAGGCAAGAGTCTACAACAGGAAAAGCAAATGTCCTTCCTTCCATTAGCTGCTCTGCTGGTATCCCATAGTCATGCTTTGCCAGTAATTCTATCCAGGGTACTTTTTTTGTGCAAATTTGAGATGTCAGAGGTATCAGTCAGAAAATTTGTTTTCTTTAATGCACTAGCACTCAAGATTCAGACAGGAAGGTAAACGGTATGTTTAAAGTAGAAAAGTGGTGACACCTCTCCATTGGTCTGGCAATGAGGAGAAAGCAAGCAGTTTTCAGGCTCCTTCTCTTGCAGCCATAAAGGTATCCACACAAAAAACAGCAGGACTTGATTTTCTCCAGTACTGGATTTTGAAATGTCTCAGCTGTGAAACCAACTACTCCACAACTTGAAGCAAACTTGCTCCAACTGGCTCCCACCATCTGAACGTGCATCTGAGCTCTTAGATCCAGAGAGAGAGGATATTCACACTACCTTGATTTTAAATAACCTCACCCACAAAGCTCTAATGTCTTAAAAGTGCCCTAGCCCTCAGGCTGAACTGAACAGGGAAGAGAGCACGGTCAACTTTGACTTGCTTGGAGTGCCACTCCTCTCAGGAAAACTGTTGTGTTTTCTTTCTGATGCCTAAATGAAAGCGTGAAACTGCTACACCTCAAAGCTGAACTACATCAGCATCAACTAGAAGCTCTTGCTGCCACAAATGGGGGCCATGTTTTGTTCATCTGCATGCACCAATTATTACTAAACAAAGAAGTTGCTACAGAACTTTAAACTATGAGAAATGTTTCCAAAGGCTCTTCTGATTAGATATAAAATAATATACTCAGCTCCAATACCCTTCAATTATTTTATATATAAATAAGGTATCCACTTTCAAAGAAAGGTCAAAAAAAAAATCTGTCAGATTCATAACAGGCTCTCTCCTTCATCCTGAAAACAAGCTGCAGCCTCTTACCTTGAACAACTGTTGGAAAGCTAGGTTGATGCAATGATTTCCCTAGTGACACGTTAGACGAGGTTGATTTTAGTGTGGAAGTGTCTTAAATTAAAATGCAGTCTCCAAAGACTGCACAGAAGCTGGTTCGCCTTCTTTGTAGTGTGGCAAGGAAACCGCAATTTAAAAATGCTGGAAGCTACAAAATAATGGAGCGTCTGGAATTTGCCAATGCTCAATTAAATGTCAATCCCTCGCATCCATTCTTGGGGCAAAATTAGCAGCAACTTTGATATCTGGGATGAACCACATGATAAGTACTACCAGCATCAGGGTCGTAAAGCAGGTTAGGTGTCCAGTACTATGTTGATTTTGCACATTGTTCATATCAAACATCCCAGAAATGCTGAACCCTGCAGAACTAGGATTTCACGATGACAGAACATAAACGCCTCAAAATGCCTGACAAAATATGGAATTTGCCACAAGCCATATATACCCACTTTCCTTACCCTTTCCAGAGAGGAAAAAAAGAGGTTGTAGGCTTCATCCTTTTGAGAAATCAGTGATGTAAGGCAAACCATCTTCCCCCACTCCCTTGTTTTCCTATGGGCATTCTGTGATCGGGCTCACATTACCCACACAAGTCTGCAGAGAGGCCAGAGACAGCCCGTTCCCTTCCCCCAGGGACAGCAGCTCAAGGTGCACGCCTGAGGCTGAGGACAATACCTGGCAGACTGTGCAGTATCTCTGTGGAAATCCATCACCTGCCAAGATGCATTTAATATTTCATTCAGACAAGAAGAAACAAAAATATCATCCACCCCTCCACAAAAGCCAAACAGCATTCAAATAGAGAAGTTGTCCATTAGGGCAGGTAGACAGACTGCAAGTCACACTGCCAGCTCTGCATCTGGGATGTTCAGTGTAAGACCAACTAGGGAAACCCCTCACCTTTTAAAAAGGTCTTAGAAGAAGATCGATAAGGCTTGTGTGGAAAGAAGTACTTTTTATCAGACCTAATAATATGGTTGAGGGAAAAACAGTCTTATGTGGACTTGTAAATAAGCTTTTGGTCACAGTTACCAAATAAGCTGTTTTGTCTAACAAAAGTCACTATGTCTCTACCACCAACCTTGCCTTATTGATGATCCTAAGCCATCACAGATGCAACAGCATCACGTAGAAAAAGGCAGAGATAAAAGTGAAGACGACAACTCTTCAAATTAAGACTGCAAGGCACACTTCTCCTCCTAACATTGTACCTGACATTCATACCCTTGGGGTGAGCAGAGGACTTACTCTTACACAAAAACACCCAGAGTGGGTGAACTTCTAGGATGCTCACACATTCACTGGACATTTCTGTAGCCCACGCCCATCCTTAATTACTAGATCACCTATTCCAGGCAGCACTCATTCTCCCAGGTAGCACAGGCTACGAGATATAACTATTGGAAAACAAAACAAACAAAATAATCCAACACAGGTATCAATCAATTCCTCTTCTCCCCTTCCTCACCCTCTATTTCCAACCCAGATGTCTGGGAAAGGAAGGCCAGCGTAGAGCATACATTTTTGGTGAATCAATCTGTACAAGTAGCTTTGTTTCCCCCAGAAGATTTGCATAATCTGAAGTCAAAGATGGGTTCCAGACAAAATTTCATTAATAACAACACATGCAAAAGAAAAATTTATCGGTGAAATTAAGCAAAGCTGACCATCTAAGCCAGATAATTACTCTAGACAACTGTTTCTGCCTCAAAAAAAAAAAAAAAAAATTAAATTGATGGTTCTTCTAGGGGAAGAATTAGAAATAAAAGAGGTAAGGAACAATGCAAGATCAGTAAACAAGGACAGAATCAACAATACAAGGGATTGCATTTAACCCCTGCATTTCCAGGGTGAAGTGACAGAGAGGTTAGGGCAAGGAAGAATGTGCATATTTTTGTTGTTTCTTTCACAGACATTTCTTTTCGCCCCTTTTTCTCCAGGTATTCCTGTCTGCAGGAAGCATGTCTTGTCTCTACATCACGAAAGTACCCACGCATTTTACATTGACAGATGGTACTTCATGGTGTAATATCAAAGGGAGCTTCACAAGCCAAATTAAACCAAGAGGGAGAATGCCTCCTCCCTCTTCACCCTCCCCTCATCCCTTCCTTTTTCAAATGCCTCATGATCAAGAGCCAAAACATTTCTTCTCCCTGCCAGAATTTATGAACTGAACATATCTCAGGAAAGACTGTAAAAGCAGAACCTTTTTAAGATTGCAGATTGCATCAGCAATTAGAAATTAGCAATTTCTGTTGAAATTCATGAAGAATCTTCCTTTCTGCTCCAACGTGTCTCAAACTCAAGGTAACACATCTGTCAGCATTTTCTTTTTGTACACATCCATGAATGATTTTCAACAGGAGTATAAATGTGAAGATCTCTCTTGTTCATCACTCCAAAATCCTCCATCCTTTGGCCCTTTTATAGCCCTGCTCTCTGCACCCCAAACTGCAGCATTATAATTCAAGGTACTTGCAGATAGGCAACACACTTCCACTTCTCAAAAACATTTTCTCCAAATTTTAAACACAAACTGCAGTTAGCAAAAACCTGATAAACCAATGGCTATCAGTGAACAGTACTCTTCTCCAGGGATCTTAAGAGCTCATCAAACCTATCTAGCTAGGTGACTACATTTCCGTCATAATCAACAGAGAATTTGTCTTACAATGAACTTGCCCCTCTGGTCACATGAATTGTTCTCCAGACAACACCAACTTATTGATCAGACTTCCTTTGACAATAATGGAAGTTTCGGCAAGTAACTGAGACGTGCAAAGTAATGTTCTAGACACCTGAAACTGATGAGCCACATCCCAGCCTAAGTGTCATTACACTTATCTCAGATCTGTGGAGAAACGGACTTCTAGAAAAAAAAATAAGAGGAATTTACGCCAAAATACACATGACGTTAAGAGTAGAAGCAGGTAAAGCCTTTGCATGACCTGCAGGATCGCATCAGTCCTGTGCTTCACTGTGGTCAACACATAGCTTAAGCACAGACATTTACACAGAAATTAGTTGCATCTTCACAGGCAGGCAGGCAGGCATCCAGCTCCTATTTAGACAGCTTCCTTTGGAAACACAGCTCAAACTGCAAGGTGGAAAAATTGCTGAGTGACAGCCTGTACTCCCTGTACTTATTCATGCTGGTCCTGTCTACTCCATGAATAAAAACATCTTCCACATTATACTTCCAGCCTACCCAAGATAAGCAAAATTTCAGTAACTCTCCCATTTCTCATCAGTTTAATTACATGATTTTCTGTATCAGCGGCTACAAAAAGCCTTGTTTACAGTAACCTGTTAGACTGTCACATTAAAAATAGCATTAATAGTTTTTCTGTCTATGAAGAAATCAAGAAGGAATTAAAACATGAAACCCTTATCTCCATTTCCTCCCAGTGAGGGTCTGCAAACAGCATTTCCCGTTTGGTACTCTGGAACCCAAGTCTTTGTCTGCATCTATTGGGTCAAGTGCAAAAGTAACCTGGCAGTATTTCCATACGTGCCTGTAAACAAACAAACAAACAAACAAAAAAGTGTCTCATTTGTCCTCTTGCCTACCCTTTTCCTTTATGCTCTCTCTCTTTGCATTGTCAGCCATCAAGCTGCTAGAGGGCTCAGGTTTTGTTCCAAAATTCAGATTAATTCAATATAGCCTGCTACCTCTGCCCAAGAATAGCAAATAAAAACACTTTACCCTTGCCTGACATTTATATCAATAGAGAAACAAGTTAATTAGTAGCCCACTTCTAACATTTGGCACAGAGGTGCTTTTCTACACTTGATTCATTGCCATACAAGGCCCAGTGCAAGATTATTCTCTGCCCAGTACAACTGTCATTTATAAATATATGCAATAAAGCTAACAAATCCAAACAACTAGAGTGCAAAAGCTTTCTCCAAGATTATTTATATGTGGAAATAGAGGAATTCTGTTTCTTAGCCCTCAGCCTTCACACTCAAAACCAGTTTTTTCCATTAGTAATTTCTAATGTAATTAATAGTTAATGATCTCAGTTAAGAGCAACGCTGCCACAGTCAAGGAGAACTTTTGTTCTAGAAGATCTCATCCTCCAACCTTTTTTCATTCATAGCTTGGTAAGAAATAATGATGTTTTCTGCTCCTTGAGACCCCAATTACTCTGTTTATCTCACTGAACACTCAGCACTTCACTAATTGCATGCACTGAAATCAAGGAAGCATTTACTCTGCTCCTAAAGAAGTTCTAAAACTCAATCAAGCACTCCAAACAAATGCTGCGTCTGTTCAGTCAGGACTTCCAATGGCATTTTCACCCCTCTTGGCTCTTGCCCTAGCCTTCAGACCTCCAGTATGGCCAGTGAAAATCATGAGACAAATTTCCATGTAACTCTTTCAAAATCCACTGTACCCTGGAAAGGTGCAGATAGATGCTTTCTGGGAACTGAGCTTACCCTGACTATTTTAAGCACCAGGAAGAGTTGGGTAACGTGCTTTCCATTCAAGGAGCCATCAGCTGCTCCATACAATCAAGTCTGTGCCTATGAGATTTTATAACTGCAGTAAATAAATTTAAGGTCCCTATTTACCGTTCAGCTGAAACCATCAGAGACATTATGGTTTGAATCAGTCCTCTGACAAGCAGATATTCTGCATTCAGTGATGATATGTATCACCACCACCATCATGATTCCACCAAACCCTGTCAGCAGCCATCTTCTGCTCTAAATCACTGGGTTTGCCCATCTCAGGTGTACTCCTCTCGCAGACAGTCAGGGAAGGATTAAGGGTTGTAGAAAGACACAGGGATCCCCTTGAAATATCCAAGGAAAAGAGTAATCCATTTGAACTCTCCAAATTGCTAGCATTTCTTTCCTTATCCACCCCGACACAAATTTGCGTTACGCCAGCTAGAGAGAGGCAGCTGATACGTGGTTGCTGTCATTCTCCGCCAGATCTCAGCAGTTTAGCAGTCAGGAGGGCTAAGCAACTCCTTAGATGCTTCCAGTTTTCTCACCTATCTATTCTGAGAATTAAAAATTGTGTATGCATTTCTGGACTTTGCACATATTGAACAGGGATAACAACTAGGCAAAATGACAGCTGCTGGTGTTCTGGCGCACATGCACTGCAGAGGTGGCTCTCTTCAGAAACACGCAGAGGTTACCAGATCTGCAAATACCTAATGATAACAGGGACAATAACACAAACGGGAGCCTGGAGTTTGTTTTCTCTTTGTTAACATATACCAGGTTTTCCATCTCTCCCCTACACACAGCCAACATCCTTTTTGTTCCCGGTTTCTTCATCAGGCAGCTGGTTTTTACAATTCACTCTGAAATAAGAGGCTTTCTTATAACTGAGAAGCTCCTGCAACAGAACAGAGCTACTGCATTGAGGACTGCAAGACAATAAGAACACTGTATGGCACACTAGTGTATTTGGAATAGCAAATTCAGCTTCACTGGCATATTAAGGGAACTCTGACAGAACAAAGGTTTTTAACTTCGACTTTTGGTTCTTTCATGTTAAAAAACGCTCTTTTTTTTTCCTCTCAACAGACAGCAAAAAAGAGATACAGCAAATGACAAGAAAATTCTTCTTGACAGCTGCTAAAACGAATACCACCTTTCATTGTTAGACAGTGCATGTCTTCTGTAGATTTAAAAAGACTTCACAAAGGAAGTAAGACCTTGTCTAAATTTGAAAGTTAATTCAGGATAAAGCAGTATACAAGCTTAAAATGCAACACACATTTCTGAGTAATTCTACATTCAAACACACATTTCCAAAGTGAAGTGCCTTGTTCAACTTACTACATACTAAGAACAGGTTATACTAAAAGTGGAACGTGTTCCTGTTTTCCCAGAGTAAGAGTTTCCATAACAGGTGTATTCAGGAATAGCCATTCCTGTGCAATTATTCTGGCATAACTCCAAATACAGATACGCCTTAAGACACTGTTTACCCCTATTATATAGATGGGTTGTTGTTGGTGGTGTTTTGTTTTTTTTTTTCTTTAGAGAGCTACTCCACTAGCTACTAGCACAGCCAGATGGAAAACTATAGCTGTCCCAGTAGCTGCCCAAGACCCAAATCGTTTAACCTCAGACTTGATAATTTGCTGTAGCTTCATTTCCTACATGTCATATATCTGGACCAATACAAAAATTTGTTTTTTCAGAAACTAAGGCTCATGCACTGCAGGAGAACACGAAATATGGAAAAGACAGATGCTAGGGCAAAGTTTGTATTACCCTCTGAGTAGCATGGTTGAGCATCTCTTGCCAGGCAGAGTCAAACTGACGTTTGTCATCTTCCAATAGCCTCTGCTCAGCAAGCGAAATGGTCTCTTTTGCAGCACGCAGCACTTCAGTGGCCCTCTGAAAATCCTGAGTCGCCCTCTGAGCTTCGAGCTGTGCCTAAAAAAAGAGAAACTGGGATCAGAGACAACCTTACAGCCACATTTAGAAGATCTACCACATTAATCCCAGGACTTTAAAAACACCACACCAGTGTTACTGTTTCCAACCTTTTACTTGGAAGTGACACATATTTCCTCATTGGAGTAAATACTGCTAAGACAGCAGTTCCCACCCAAACAGGTAATTTGCAAAGAACTGTCTCATGGCATTCCTAGTCAAAAAACGCACAGCTGATGGCCTACAAATAAGCACCTGGCTGAGAGATAAATACTTTATGATTGAGGTTTAATCACTGAGAAACAAAACAAAAGAAAACGCAATAACAAACTTGTAGCATCTCAAGAATACATTGAGAATGGCACTCCCTGAGTTTACTCAGGGTAGATTTTTATCTGGTGCACCATTAATCACACTGAGGAAATGTTTTGGAAGTACTACATTGCTATAAAGCATAAACAAGTTTTCTGCGAAGATGGCTGCTAATTCTTTGGACGTTCTTCTCCTTTGCTATCACTGGGACACAACTGGTGCAGCAAGTCCCCAGTACACAGGCACAAAGGTAACCAAGGGAATTTGCAATGCATGTAAAACACAGATAAAGGCCTTGTTATGTCCTTTGGAAACTGCTGCTGCTTTTCAGCAAAATAACATTTGAGCTTGAAGGAAGCACTTTCAAGTGTCTGCATGGAAGCAGGGGACAACTATACGGTTCTTTCTGTGAGAGCAAAGACTCCTCCAAAACAACCTAAGACCTTCCCAGCAAACCAAGCACAGCTTAGAAGCCATCTAATCAATGAGCTGTGATCTCTTCTATTCTGGACCAAAAAGAATTATCTGAGACACTGCATTTACAG
Organism: Vanellus vanellus; assembly: GCF_965231255.1. NCBI lineage: Eukaryota > Metazoa > Chordata > Aves > Charadriiformes > Charadriidae > Vanellus > Vanellus vanellus. Next base: position 48,012,146 of record NC_138906.1, on the reverse strand, counting down.
ACCACCTTCATCTTTTCTGAAGGTTTTAACAAGGCTCTCACGATATCTAAATCCCACTCTGAAGAGTCCTCAAGTGAAATGCTCGCATGCCATCTTGCGGGCTTGGTGCCACCTCTGTTTTTCACAGCTGAGTGTCAGCCCTCCAGAGTCCCTAACGCAGCAGCAAACCCTTGCCTAGTCAGCCTCAAAAGGGAGAGCAGCCAATAAAGCAGAAATAATGCTAGTCATACTGCAGGTTTCAGTAGTACCATGGTGACAAAAGTCATAACAGAGTCCAGCAGTCTGCAGTGTTGCACTTTAGTACCAGTGACAAGTCTTAAATGTTCAAAATAGGTGACTCTACAACGAACAAAGAATACCCATAAACAAATTACCGGTGTTGGCTGCATTTTGGTTGTTTGGGCTTTGTTTTCTTTAGTAAGATAGAGATGTCCTCTTTTTATAGTTATCACTGAATGACTAGCAATTTTAACGTTCACACTTTCAAACATGCAGGTTTCACATAATTTTCCTTCACCAGAAATTTGTAATTTCTGAAGCTTCTGTGTTCATTTGCTGTCACTTAACTATATCAGCACTTTACCACTCTAGAGTCCTTTTGAGGTTGATGCACAAATACCTTGTTTAGCTCAAAAGGAAAATCTTTACCTGAACTTTTCTACATTATATATTTCATAAATTTATATTTAAAGTAGTATTTTTGAGCTGTTTTGCACTGAAACACCACCCTTCAAATGTATGCTTCACATTCAATTAATTGAACATCCAGCACTGTGAAAGCAGTTTCCATTTACACTTCAATGATTTTTAAAAATAAACTGGAATTACTCAGTTTGTACCTATGGGAAATGTCTTTGACTAGACATGACTGACAAAATAATGAATAAAACTTTACATCTCATGACAGGCAGAGAAGGAGTCTGAGGCTGAAACAGGGGAAAGGACTCTGACACACGGAATGCTAAACTGAGGAAGATGAAGTCTTATGAATAAAGGAAAAGGTTGAAAAAACTGTGGTCATTCGGGAAGTGGCTAAAAATCCCTGACACATAATGGGAAATAAGTAGAACAATGGTGCATTTCTCCAGCAAGCAGCTGGCTACACCTCCTCAACACCAGCTGCAAATACCTTCACACTTGAGACATCAGTTATTTGTAAATGTAATGGAAAAAACCCTCCCTCCCTGCCCCGTGGCAGGGCAGATGGACTCCTACTTTAAACACAAGTCAAAAGGAAGTAAAGCACACTAAGTTTCCCTCACAATGTCCTGAAATAGCAGCAAGCTCTTCTTACTTCCTTCCCCCCATCACACAAAGAGGTACTTCACCCCAAAGTGACCATGGAAAAATAGGAGTTATGTGTCAGAGGTCCTTCAGCTACTAGCTGGGGAGGGAAATCAAAGTCATCACAATCAGCGCAGTAATTTCCTTCCGACCAAGGTCCTTGATGCACTTCCTCCTGAATTGACTGCTGGTGTTTTCCACAAGAGAGAAATTCATCTAACCATGCCCTACGCTGCTTTCAGGCAGCTTACACCACACCACCCTGCCTAAAGCCTTCATGAAGAACCAGGGCATTAAAGTGTTAATTTCCATGCAGGACTGCACATCCCAAAGCAGCACAGAGCTTTGGACCAATATTAGTGGATAAACAGCATCCTGGCGTCAATTCATCGTCAATATGGCCTCTTAGAAAGTCTAAGAAAAAACCCCACACATTACATCTCCTCATCACCCCAGACACCAGCTGCCTGTTTCAAATATATTAACACATTTTATAAATTCAGAATAAGCCTGACTAAAGAACATTTTAATTTAGCCACTAACTAACCTAAACCATGGTACTCACCAAGTACAGGAAAGCCATTGGAAGATGTTTACACAAGGCTCAACCTAAGCTTCCAACAAAGGACACAGCAATATGCCTGAATCTTAGTCCCCAAAATATCCTCCACTGAATTCTCCAAAATTTCACAACTTTATTTTTTCTTCCAGTAAGTTTGACCTACGCTAGTAAAAGGATCAAATGCAAATAAAGGCCAAAAGTAATTTCCATAAAAATAGTTCAAGATGGGATTTTAAAAAGTGCAATAGAATTCAGGACTCCAGTAAGAGCCTGCACCAAGTACTGCAGAACAGTGCTGAGGATGTTAGGAAGAAGAGCAGGGACTGATTTTCATTAAAGACTCTACGAGAGGGAGCCAGGTCCAATAACTTCCAGGCAATAAGGCCATGAAAGCCTAGCCCCAGTGAAGGCTTCAGGTCCATGGCTGCCCCGCTGCAGGAGCGGGCCTGCCTGCGCAAGAAACAACTTACAAACACAGGAAAACAGACTGGCGATCCGTTCCTAGCACAGGTAGAACCGCACCAGCAAGTAACTGCTTTCGAAACTGTAGTAAAACCAGATCCCAGGAGCAATGCGAGCACAGGAGAAGTACAGTTTTCTCACCGTATCTGCATCAGCACTTAAAAGTTTCTGTTGGCACAGATACCCGGGTCAGGGATCAACACATCTAAGGCAGCAAAAAGCCTGCAGAGCATTAGGAGCTGAGTTTCTAAATCCTCACAAAACCAACATTTAGTGGCACCTTGCAGTACTAGTATCTCTTCCAATGAAGCCTCTAAAGCACAATTGGCTGAATTCTTACGATAAGAAAGCCAGAAACTAAATTTACAATTCAGCTAGATTTCTACTTGCACCTGGAACTGCAGGACATTGAGAGCTGGAGCTGTTAACGGACAGGCCCATAACTCTGGCCACATTCAGCTTCACACCCCATAACTGTGTGGGCAAATAGAAAACCGAAACAAAACCGTACTTAAGTACTCTCTCACAGCTCTATTTGTTGAATGCTACTCTGCAATGGCAGTTTGGAAACACTGCTTTGGAACACAAAATGCTTTTTGGTTTAAGCAAAAGAGTTAGTCCAAACAGCAATTTAGCTTCAAAAGTTATCTGAAGTCAGTCCACAGTCTTTTATTTTAAGCAACTTACTGAAAGCCTGGGAAAGAAAAAAGCCAAATGCTAGGGTAAAGAAGGATACATTAGTCATTAGAGAAACATCAACAGGTTTGTGGTTTTGCCAATGTGAAAAAGGATACTCAAACATTTTTTAGTTAGTACAGTTACTCAATAATTAGCCTTCCTTTAAAACTCCCTCCAGCACATACAAGTTGTTCTGCACCATCACTGACAGATTGCTCTCATGCTCGCAGTCTCAAGCTTGTAGGTCACTCAGTCTGATGGAAGAGAGCGTAGCCATGTTCTTCATGTGCTTTTAAAACCATAGAGAACAGCAGGAGCTCACATCTCCATCCAACCTCCTGACACTGAGTACAAACTTCATAATTTTAGACAGTGGCTGCTTCTCTCAAAAGACCAGAATTGAAAGTTCAAATGAATGACTGAAAACTAGGTTATTTTGCTTTCAAGCACAAACTGGTGTTCAAGTCAAGAGAGGTTTAGCCCTGGGGTAGCACAAGAGAAAATGTACTAAAGACGAGAACAAAAATCTCTGAGGGAAGTTGGAGGCAAGTGGGATGCCAACTTTCTGCCTGTCACCCATATCGCTGGTGCTTGGTGGAGTCTACTCAATATAAAAGCGAGCATCTCTTTCAGAAAAGTCAGAAGGAGCTAGGCCAGTGAAACCCCTTATTGAAAACGAGAAAGCATTGACACCTTTGAACTGGGGAACCTGTGCTCCAGCTCCCACTGCCACAGTGACTGGGAGTTCATTGTGCCTCATCATCAGTGCTTTCCGCCAGGAAACTCAACTGAGCGTCTTCACCACTGCAGACCCTTTCCATATTAGCGTAAAATATAAAACTGGATCCCTTGAGAAATCATGGAATCCTTTAGGTTGGAAGGGACCTTAAAGATCATCCAGTTTCAACCCCCCTGCCATGGGCAGGGACACCTCCCACTAGACCAGGTTGCTCAAAGCCCCATCCAGCCTGGCCTTAAACACCTCCAGGGATGGGGCATCCACAACTTCCCTGGGCAACCTGTTCCAGTGCCTCACCACCCTCAGAGCAAAGAATTTCTTCCCAATATCTAATCTAAATCTACCTTCCCATTCGAAGCCATTCCCCCTTGCCCTATCACTACATGCCCTTGTAAAAAGTCCTTCCTCAGCCTCCCCTTTGCAAGGGGAGTCAGAGAGATCTCTGCTAAGGAGAATCCCACCATCACAGCAGTGTCTGTCACACACCATCCGCACAAAGCGCCAACTCCTTCTGCCGTTGTGTTCATCCCTCCTCTGCAATTCAGTACTCTACAAGCAACCTGCTACAAGTCTCCCACAACAGTAAATCCCTTCCCTACAACAAGCAGCATGCCCAGGAGTCCTGCTCTGCCCACTCAGCCCCCTTCTCTATACCTCCTTCCTCATGGCTGAGAGCTTTCTCTTCACCAGTATCCACCCTGCGCTCTTCCACACAGGCGATCTCCTCTCACCAGCTCATCTGCTGCTGATCTCCCCAGCTCCGATACGCACAGCCCTGAACTTCCCAGCCAGCTCCCAAAGGCTCAGAGGTGACACGCAGTAGCAGCACTCGCAGAAGCAAATGGAGTGCTGCGATACAAAACGTGTCAACTTTTAGAATAAACAATGATCAAAAAGTAAAGGGGTACTGACAGGGTTCATAATTGCAAGCTATTAATGTATTCCAGAAAGCAGCTCGGGGCGGGGGGGGGGGGGGGGATAAAAGCTGCACCCTCGTGGGCAATCCTCTGCTTAGTCTACACAGGGCCTTGCACAGAAGGGAACCATGCACAACAGCTGGATTATGGTTTTAGCTAAAGATAGTGACAAAAAAAAAAACAGCTAGGCCATGGCAAGCTAGCAGAAGAAAACCAAACCAGGCACTTTTTAAAATGTGGTAATTCTTCTGGAATTGGCAGCAGCATACAGACAGATTTTCTGGCCAGCACAGACACATTCACTTGTCCACTTTCAAAGCAGAAATCCCTGGACTCTTTAATTATGAAATACAATTTTCTGCTTAGTCCACACAGCTTTTATTGCCCGAATCTCCCTTTGTAGTCAGAGCCCTTGCCCAACTGACCTAACAAAGGATTTTTCCCACCCTACCACACATAGCTTGAATCTTCCGCGTTAACATCAAACAAGACATATACTCCTCTTCCTCTTTTCATCTAATCTCCAATTTTTGGGTTTGCCTACCTAGTTATATGCGACTGCACAACATCACTGCCACAGAAACATGGTGCAACACAGCTATAGCATTCCTCTGAGGCTGGCTGACACCTAATACACTCTGGTAGGCACTGCTGAGCCTCTGACCTGTGAGCACATGTGCACGCAGCTAACGATCAAGCCAGGTTGCCAGAAATAGATGCAGAGGGTACATTTTGTGGGACTAAGCCTGATACAGAATTTCTCCCCTTGGCCAGCCTCGCTCACCAGAGGACCAGACCACTAACATCACAAAAAGGGCATCACTAACACAAACAGCAAATTTCCCATTAGAAATTAGTCAAAGATCAATTATTTTCAAATATTTACAAAATTGGTTTCTCGTTTAGCCAGGTGAACCTATCTCATCCCATACTGCCAAAATCTTGACTCCCACTTTCTTTCAGCATCTCTGCTGCTTCTATTGCCAATAGAGGCATGAACAACCTCTCTTTATAAAAACCACTGTAAGCTGGAGCATGAAGGGAACACACAGCTGCTGCTCAGAACAAGGCACCGGCACATTATGTGCTGGCCCAAGGCCTTTGCTCTAAAAGGCGCTTGTTCATTAATGTGAAACCAATGTCTCTCCCACTCATTAATCTTTAAAACAATAGTTTAATTGCCAGCAGCAAACACGTACTTGCTTACCACCAAATAGATAATGATTAACTGTGTTGCAGTCACACTCTTCAGAAGGAAGCAAGTTTCAGATGTTTACATTCTGGGCCCCTCTCATTCGTTTAACAACATCCCACAGTTAATTTGCTGTGCAAAGCACATCAAGGAACATGTTTTAAAACAGGAACTTTCCTCCACCAGTCGCCCACCAGAGTTGCCGTAGCACTGCCCGTCTTCAGGGATCACTCTGACTGCAGTGACTGCACCGCAGCATCCTGCACAAGCTTCTGGCAGGGATGAGGACAGCAGGACTCCTTGACCAGAGCATACCTGTCTTGCCCACCACTGCAGTGGGTTCAATAATTCAGAAACCTACAAGGTGAAAGCAGTTAAGTGCATTCACAGTAACTAGCCCCTGAATGCTGCTATTTTGGCTCCAGTTTTCCTCAACCTGTTTCAATGCAGCTGGCAGCCAGTAAGAGGAGCAACCCAGATGTCAACACAAGGGCCCATAATGCTCAACATCCTAAAAAATACCTCCATACCAGCACAGCTCCACCCCTGGCAAATCTGCAGATGATACGAAGTTAGAGGCGATGGTTGAAAAGGCAAATGGCAGAACCTTAACCCAGATGGACCTTGTGAAACTTGAGTGGGCCAAGAGAAACCTCACAAGGTTCAACAAGAAGCGTGGAGTCCTGCACCTGCGGTGGAATAATCCCATGATCAGCAGAGATGGGAAGATCAGCCCTGCCAAAAAGGACCTGCGTATTACAACGGGAGTCAGGCTGAAGAAGCTGAAAAGGTGCACTCTTGTTGTGAGTAAGGCAAAGCATGACCTAGGCTACATTAAGAGGGCCACAGCTGGCCAATCATGGGGAGTTTCCATTCCTCGCGACTCAGTGCTGGTGAGGTTGCCTGCTGAATACTACATCCAGGCCCCCCAGGTCAAGAGGGATGTCAGGACAGGGTCCAGAGGCCTACAATGACTCCTACAAGGAGTGCTGAGGGAGGTGGGCTTTTTTTTTTTTTTTTAGTCTAGCAAGGAGGAGACTAAAGAGTAACCTAACTAGCTGCCAGCTGAAATTTGAAGGGGAACTGCAAAGATGACAGAGGCAAATGAATACTTCTTAGCAATACTGGGTGATATAACAGAGGGCAACAGCCACAGATGGCAGCTTGGAAGTTCAGGTTGCACATTAAAAAAGTCTTTCTTACCAGGAGGGCAGTGTGACCCACAGACAGGTTACCCAGAGAAGTTATAAATCTCCTTTCTGTAGGTTTTCAAGACTTAGCAAAGCCATGGTTGATGCAATCCAGCAACAGTGACAGTTCTGCTTTAAGCAGGAGGTTGGATCAAGTGACCTCCAGAGATCCTGTACAACCAGCATGTCTATCAAATACCACCATTTTTTCTTACAGCTTCTCAAAAAACAAAGAACATAGTTGCAAAAAATTTGCAGTGATGCTGAATGTTCTCCTAGATTCCCAGACCCACACATTTATTTTCTTGAATAATCAGAATAGTGATGCAGTTGGGGGTGGGGGTTTTGCTTACTATTTTTAAGGACCATGACCTTCCTTTCCCCTCTACCTACAGACTAGAATCTCCAAGCCAAAACAGAACTGAGAGGCAGTAAAAAAACAGAAACCCCCCCCTCTTGCTATAGGCCATGTACAGATGCTTATAAACAACTTATAAAATCCAAAACCTTGGGAGTGACCTCATTTTGGCAGATCTATGAGGCTTTTTGTGAGCTATATATTAATCTGTGATGATTGTTTGCATTACTGACAGAAAATACAGTCTCTCAAGAGTCTGAAACACCCTTATATTCTTTAAGCTGTTTATTGGAAAGCTATAAAATTGTACACAGGTTATAATTTGCTTTTTCGAAAGCAGATTTGAAGATTTTTATTTGGGTGGAGAAGGCAAAGGGGAGGAGGAGGTGAAAATAAGCCTTGCTAGAGCTTTTTGGAGCACAAACCATTTCCTCCCTGCTGCATAACTAATGAAATGCCTGTGGAATACAACGACCAGATGTCCCTTAGTCTCTGCTTTTGATTAGGTGTCTTGTTCTTATGCTGGGCTTTTTGGTCCCATGCAGGCATCCACCCCTCTTCTAATATCTTAAATGTTACAGAACTGACCTGACTCCTAGCTCTGTTTTATTTTCTGGTAAACCTGTAGTCTATAAAAAGGCCCAGGAAATCAGAGTAGACCTACAAAGCATGTTCTGAGAGACATCTAGCCCTGTGCTAAAGTTAGGCAACACGTGTAACTCCCTTAAGACAGGATCACAAGCCATGTTTCAAGAGACAAAAAGTCCATGGCACAACCAGCAGCTCACTTCATTAGCTACTTCAGTTACCAGCATACAAACAGTTGGTCTCCTCACAGACAGAATCCCACCTCCCTTCTTTAGGAGCTATGGAAGGAAACGAGAAATAAAATATCTGAACATACAACTTCTTTAAATGCTGTTAAGACCAATCCTGGACTGAGCAATCAGCTGCCAGCCCTTCTCTGTTCTCTGGTGGCTTTAATCTAGGCTGTACACTAGGATCTTGTGAAGTAAGAGCAAGAATATCATCTCTGAGCTGATCATCGCCACTGTGCACTCAGTCATTTGACACCTACTGAACTCCTTGTTGTTTTTAAGTGATCTAGTTCCTTGCCTCACAGGACTAGGCAGGCGATGTTCATTTGGGCACAGAAATTGTATGGGACGTACTACACCAAGCCTTTTGGCTCTCCCTCGTTTTTCATTAGATGGTGAGATGCTGGTCTGCTTGGAGTCATTCACACTAACTAATGAGTCTATGGCACCAGAATATGAAAAATTGTTCACCCTAATATCATCCAGACGCAGCCTTCTTGGGCACTCACTGCCATCTGCTTGATAGTTGTGCACTTGTTTGTGGCCAAAATGATAAAGCTGCTGCCTTCTGGAAGACAGGATCACAGAATATGCCCAGGTTTTTCTCTTCAAGGTAAAATATCTTATTAAGAGAGAAAAATCTCAAGATAACCCTCCCCCTCAATATACATCTGCATTCTCAGGGCTTAGGCAGTGACTCAGCGAGTCTAGGGTTTACAGCTGGTTTCTAGGTTTACAGAGGCTCTACATGCTCATCTGCACCTGGCAGCAGCCTCCTTTGCTGAAATCAAATATAGAAGCAAGGAACAATCTCCCACAAATACATGCTGCAAGATTTACACAGCCTGCCTTAGTGGATTTTGCTAATTATCCAAGATAACAAATGTTCAGTACACATAGATGCAACAGATATATTCAGGAGAAACACCGGATCGTTGTTTCGCCTAATAGCCGCCAAAGCAGCAAATGTTTGCTCGTAGAAGTTTCAAGAAGGTTGGCAAGATATTGGCAGCCTCGTTCTGAAAGCACATCTTGTGCATGCATCTATACCAACATAAGCAAAGACAAGGCATGTGGGTAGGCGTTTGACCTGGGTGATGGGCTGTTCTGGACATGTTCTCCCAGTCCCCAGAAAGCCTCACACCCACCAGCGACTGCCCATCCTCAACACCAGGGACATGCTCTGGAAGAAGGGCCCAGGCTGACTTTGTACATCTTTGACTGCAGGCTCACAGTTACTTTTGAGACAGTCGTTTTCCTAAGGGACCTGTCTAAGGTACTTAATCTTTTGACTCTTCAAATTTTTTCCTAGTGGAATTCTACAACTCCATAGCACGTGTGAATAACGGGCTTGCTTTGCTAAAAGGAAAAAGTTGGGGGTGGTGTGCCTTGAAGGCTGAAGGGCTAAGTCCATTCCATGAACAAAAAAGTCTAGGTAGCAGCAGGAACAGACAAAATTTCAATTCCACTTCATAGCAATAAAATCCTCCTTTAAGGACAAACCATTAGCACCCTTTACCAAGTGAAAAAAAAAAACAAAAAACAAACAAAAAAAAAACCCAAAACCACCAAACCAGAAACAAAACAAAAACCAAAACCACACAACCAAAAATCCCACCAAACATCAGAAGCAGACACAGCAAAAAGAGATGGACATTTCTTCCACATCCTGGCAGCAAAATTTATATTCTAACAGTAGAACTGCATGTTTGTTGCAATTAGAAGAGATTTTTCTTACAGAAACTGAGTCAATACAGAGTTGTTCCCACACATGCTACAGAGGAATTAGATACTTCACAAGCTTTTCCAGCAAGAACAGACAAGAGCTCATAAATTCATACTGTTTTACTAGAAGTCATAATGAAACACACCCAGAAGGCAGTAACCAACATCCCTATCAGATTTGTTTTGGCAGCAGCCCCTAGCATGAGCATTTATCAATTCATAACAAACTCTCACCTATTTAGACCACTGCACACAATAAAGATTGGAGCGGCTGAACAACTTCCCCAAAGTTGCAAGACTGCCTTCAGCAGTCATCCCTGAGCAATTACCACGCAAAACAGGTATATAGGATATCACCCTGACCTCAAGTCACCCGGCTGCAAATGCCAGCTACTATTTTTAACAGATGATCCTGTCTGTGGCTTACAATCTCCTGAAATAGCCTTTACTAGTAGCCAGAAAAAATTGGGAGGGGAAACAGTAAGAGAGAACAAAGCAAGGTAATCTTTCCTTTAAATTATCAGTTTTTCAAATGCTGTAGGTTTGTCTTTTGGCGATAGCTATGGAAAGTGCTACAGCTATGCAAAGGAACCCACAATATAAATTTCTTGGGGTTTTCCAAACTGAAGAGGATGCAAAATGATGTTAATCAATTCTTCAGACGACAGCAGAGGACAAAGGAATTTATCTCTATTTGCACATCCCAGCACCCTTGTAGAAGGTGCTTACACCTTCCTGCCAGTTCCAGCATCTGCCATTGCATCTGTGGCTAAGCTAATAGCCATATCACCTGTATCACTTCTTTCTGCCTAATTCAGCTGACATCTCACAAAAAAACCAAACAAACAAACAAAGAAAAAAACCCCACCAAACCCAAACTTTCCTGCGCTAGCCCTCTTCTTGTTATTTCAAACAACAGAGGGCATTTCTACACCAACTTACCCTAGTACTCCAGTATTTTAAACCTACTTGCCCAACACTTCAGTATTTCACAACAGAAAAAGAACAAGAAAAAACATTGTTAAAGGGTAGGAAAAATAATTAAGTCATTGCATTGTTGACAATTACTGGAGAGGAGGTTAAACAGCTAGCTGGCTTTGTATTGCTGCCATCCAGAATAGCTAAGAACTGATGGATGCTTTGTGGGGTGGGAGAAATAGACGCCAAAAAAGTAATATTTTTTTATCTCTTCTAGATAAATTCGTCAAAACACTTAGATGAAGACAGTATTTTCTTCTACTTCTGGAAAGAAAAGCAGAAGAGGGAAGAACCTCTGATTTACAGTGGCCAGCTAACAAATCTAAATAATGGAGCCCTCCAAGGAACATCTACTAATGATGATAAGATCAGTTACAGTTTTTGCATCAATAGCTTACAGAAACTAAAATTCCATCAACAGAACAGTGCTCACTTAAAATGAAAATGTAGGATGTATAAATACCAATCCAAAATAACTAGACCCATTCACTGAGGCTTAGAAAGCAAAGATAGACACAGGATGTCTAACTTTTAAAGGGGGCACATACATTTGCACAGAATTAATCAATACAGGTATTTCAACATCCAAGTGGCTAAAAATTACCTTCTACTATCCAAGGGTGCCAAGAGCATAGTATTTGCAGGTGGTTTTGCTACAGATGCCACCTAGTCTGCAGGAAATACAAGCAACAGAGCACTAAATATTAATCAGGTAAGGATTTTTTTATAGCTCACGTGTGAAGTAGAAGCCTTTAGTGTTCCCAAATGCAGGACAGATTTCCAGCTGCTCAGGATTAAGGGGGTAGAGACCTGCCAGTCATACTGACCTACTATCCTGCATTAGCAGGGTTGATGGGAAGACAAACACATTCAGGAGCTTTCCTTCACAGATCAGATCTTTGGCGTAACTTTCCAAATCCGGCCAGGCAACATCTGTTATCTTCTCAGCAGCTTAAGGACAGCTAGCTTGAGACACTCGAATATCATGCTGCTCAACCAGATGACAGAGCCCACACACAAATGTAGAATTATTTGCTTAAACTTTAAGGCCTCAAATAATAACACTTTTAAATCAGCCAGGCAAAACCCAGCTGGTTGACCCAGGTTAAGTCACCCTGAGCTCCCTGCTTCCTAGGCATCGTCACAACTTCGGCCTGAAGAAAAATGCAACAGACCATAATGTAAGACTTGAAATGCCGTTTTCAGGTTTTAAGCATTCAAATGGAACGAATTGAACACACCAAGAAGCAGCTCCATCTGGCAGCAGTGAAACACTGAGCCACACATACCTGAATGCAAGGTAATGACTCCTACACGCTACTCCCAGGATTTCAATCACAACTGTGCAAACATGACAAGAGAGCACAACAGGCACTCCATCAAATTTTGAGTGTGGCAAAATATTTTCTTTACTTAACCCAAAGTGCATCCTACTTTAGAATTAAAGTTACAAAACTCAGTGGATTCCCTGGTGGAAGTCCAGGAAGTGACTCCTCACCCGCAATAATAAAATTACTGATGTCAAATTCCCTTGCTTGACTTAGTTCCTCTTCAGATGGGTGCCTGACTCCACAGCCAGCCACATACCATGTGGAAAGGGAGATGAATATATACTAAGAATGCCCCTCGGGATCACAGCAATGGGAACTCCACATTTCACAAGAGGACTGACGTCACATTCACACCATTTCCCCAAGATTTAATGATGTGTTTCGTAACAAAAAATGAAAGAGCTGGTGGGAAGAAGGGGTTCAGGTCTAGAGCAGGTCCACAGGGAGCAGAATGGGAAAAAGGACACGCAAAACTTCTTACGCCATCAGGTACAACCCGCAGCCTCCACGCTTCATCTTTTCAGGCACCACTTCTTGCACATCTCACCTACATTTCATCTCGTTACCATTTCTTTACAGTGCTGGTCTCCCTGATTGTCCATGTGGCAACGGCCATGTCTCCCATCCTTCCCTTCGGGGCACCCCAGCCACCTCTTCCCAGGCAAGACTTGTGTTGCCTGCCTGCCTCCCTCCCTCCCATGCCTGGCCTGCCCCAGCACTACTCAAGGCCATCAGGTCAGCCCCCACCCCACAGAAAAGTTTCTCGACCATCAACAGGTAAATCCCAGTTCAGGAAGGGAGCTGCTTCCCTGCTCCCATTCTGAGTGGCCTCTCCACCCCACCAGCCTAAGTAGTCCAAAATGAAATCACAGCCATTTGTGTATGGTTGATTTACTCACCCGGAGAGCAAGCTGCTTCTCACACCATTCACCCCCCCTTCCTAAACCAGAAATCGTTACCTCCTCTATCCTCACACTACTGTGAGGCTCTCCAAGAGCCACCAGGGTAGCTGCAATAGAGCATCTCCAAATAAAAGGACAAACTATCAGCATAGGCAGACCACAAATAACCTATATTGCCAGCCTAGACTGATTATTGCAAACGGTCAGAAGAGCAACGTCCATACAAAATACCTTCTACTGGCTCCACCATCAAATGGGTGGATATCCTCTTAGGAGCTTATGGGAGTTACTGACCCCATGTTGACAGAAGTTGCTCTCATTTGATAAAAGGGGCACTTTTGCCCACATCACTTTCTCCATGTGTAAGATGAACAAACTGTAAGAGAGACCAGAATTAACAGTCCAGTAGCATCAGTAGCTGCACAGACAATCATTACTTAACGATGATAATGCAGCACCAAACTATAGCCACAGAAAGCAGCTAAGTGTTCTGGGTATTTGTGTTTTTTCCTTAAACGGTTGGAAGGATTTGTAGAAAGTTTGTCGAAGTCAGTTTTCAAGTTTCTATATCCCTGCTTTGAGAACGTGAATCCACCAGATAGTTTTTTTTGTTTCTAAAGAGTTAACCAGAAACACTCCTTCAGCCAGGAAAGGTCAGTTGGTTGTTCCACTGTAACCGTGCCAATAATTTTGCTTTTTACTAGCTCCATGGCAAGCTGCCAAACAGGAATGCAAGTCTGTCACAGTTCTGCTGACATTTAATTTTTGCTTCTCAAGTTCCCTCTCCCTCCACCTTTTTTGCCAAGATAAGCTTACCAGATAATACAAACTATTCTTAACTCCTTCTTGTCTTAAACGGGAACATGAGGGCTTCAGCTCATGAAAGTAGGATCAAAAAGGAGATTCTTTATGACATGGCTACCTCCAATATACCGATGGATAACACATCTAGTGCCTAGGAACCAGAGGGGAAGACCTGGATATCCACCATTGTTGGATCTGGACCCAGGAGCCGTCACCCACACTTAATGCTGCCCTCCTGTCCACAGCAGGGCCAGCTGGTGCTGTGATCCAATTAGCTCTCATTCACTGACTGAATTTGGATGGGAAACTTGGGTGCTGCAAAATGCGACGCTGGCAAGACAACACGTTCCAGTTCCTAATTAATTTTAAGGGTGATTGGCAGTTTTGAACCTCCAAGTTGTGTGAATTTAAGAAGCTTTTGTCTCCTGAGCTAAGAAAGTTACCTTCTGTAACTCTCCACACTTGCAACACTACTTTCAGACATCTCAAGCTGAACATCTAGAACCTGAGATGCAATGGCCGCTTTGGAAAGTTTCATTCATTTATAAGCACTGCAATCCTGACTTCTGCAAAGAATGGTATCAATCTCATCTGCTGAGGAAGAGTCTTCCAACTAGGCAAGTGTGCTCTTATCTGCTTACACCCCTCCCACGTTCACCATCAAGTGGCTCAGTTCCTCCTCAGTTCCAGTTCTACAAGATTACAGCAGCTACCTTTCATCCTGATTCACTTTGGATACACGATTCATTGAACCACTTGATGCAGGATTCACCCGACAACTTTCACTTGGCTAAACAACTCAAGATGAGATGTCTGAACTCCTTCTGCATTTAAGAAAGAGGCACGTATCTCAGAAGTTTTTTCACATGCACCTACCTCTCACCACTCACTACAGTCGGTGATTAAGGGCCTAAATGATTATTGTAGACTAGACTCTAAACCCAGCAGTACATAAAGGTAATCAAGGTGAATCCTATAGACTTACCTTGATCTGCTGTTGTCCACTACTAACTTCTGACCCCCACTGATCAAATCCAACCAAAATCCAGAAGAAATTATTTCCCAGTGGTAACTGGGTTCTCCCAAATTTTGCAAAGACAGGCTGAACAGAGATCCAGCATCTGAATATCTGGAAGCTCATCCCTAATAATTCTTTACCCTGTTAGCTGACTTCTTCAAACAGATGTGGCAATCCAGTATAAAAATTTTACATGACAGAAAGATTATTAGTGAGGTGAGAAGGAGCTCTACTACATAAAAAGTTGAAGTGAATAGGACACTTTAGCTGTCCCTGCTGAACACAATCTACTTGTCCATCAACTGCATTTCCTCTCAGGTGTGCCTAGACTTCAGCAGGGAAGAACCACTGTACATACCGATTCCAGTGTGTTTTTCCAAACCTTTTGAGATAAAAGGGTGCTGCTTAAGAAAGTATGCCAACAACACGAAAAGATTAATTCGTTGTAAAACTGAACCAGGAAGAGTCACCCAAGAGGAAGCAGAACATGCATACCCTTCAACATCTTGCACTCTGAACGCTTGCTACAGATGGGTCCCTCAGTGAGATACATATAGATATGACCTAGCATAGATCTTTCATCTATTTTCACCTGAAGCAAGTTTTCTGACACTCTTTTGTAAAAGCTAAAGGAGGCAGTGGAGCAAGGGGAACATCACAAAGCAAAACTGTGTCCCTCCAAAATAAGCTCAACTGAGCAAAGCATCCACACATACTCATGATGTGAGCCAGTACTGGGGACTAAAACATAACTTCTCACTCTGCAAAAAACCCGCTCAGTAATAGGAGCTGAAGCTTAATCAAAAGCAACACTTCCAGGGCTTTTATTCATGTTAGGGTCGCTACAAACCCATGGATTGTTTTATTTGTGAGGGTGGGTAAGAACACATTTTTATCAGATTTTTTTTTCCCCAGCAGAAGTAAAGCAGAAAGGCAAGTCCTCCCATTCAGTTTCTCCCTGGGTTCACAAGTGATGATGTACAGATAATAGTGTTTTAATGGCACCTCTCACCCAATGACCCCAAAGTGCTTTTACTTCCCTTAATGAACTCGGCTTCACAGCAGCTTGACAGCTCCATTTTACATAGGAACTAAGAGAGATGAAGTAATTTATCTATACCATGCAGAAGCACAAAATTGGCTCCTACCAGCCCAGCGATTTATGCAATAGACTGTACTTGCTTTTGCACAGCATTCTGTCACTAGGGAGGTAACACACCTCTCAAACTCTGTCACCTGCTCAGACACTATTGTGTAGGTGCTTTCCAGCCCCAGCCCTGCAAAATGCTAAGTCAACAATGGCTTAAGATACTCCTTACATCAGAGGCTCAAGACCTACACTGTTGTTTACATTATTCATGTTTCCTGGCAACTTCACCCTTCTTCCCCATTACCTTTGGGCAAGAAAAAGTCTAATTGTCCGACTAGTTAACCAAGGAAGTAGATTACTGTGGGGAGGGGGTGAAGATAATACAGACATGGGAAGATTGATCTTCTCAACACTTAGAACCCCGACCGCCTTCTAGATTATGGGAATTTAATATTGCGGCTACATGTCAAGGTTCTTCCATTGAACATGTGCACTGTGGCTTAAGGTAAAGAACAACATGAAAAGAGAATATGCTAAATGCAAAAAAAAAAGTTCTTGCAGCAGAAATACATTAAAATTTGATTAAACAACCAATTTGGATCAAAATGCTCCAAAACAGTAAGGTGCCCCTGCAATCAACACGAAAGGCCCACTGGTGTACCAAATGAGGAATCACAACAAAGTTGCCTTGGCAGAAGTTGCATGAAACCTGCAGGGGAAAGAATATTAGCCAGCTCTCACTTCAGCCTGGGCGAAAGCTAGATATTACTGCTTTGGTGCCAACAGACAGCATCCTGATTCCCTGTGCCACCTCTCCAGAGGGGAAAGCACTCATATCCTAACGCTAAGGGACCATTGTTCTGTTACAGCAAAGTTTCACCTTGAGATAGGCCAAGCTGAAATTCTCTTGGCATATATTACACAAACATGATGCTACAGGACTCTTGCATGGGAGAATTAATTTGTTTTGAATTCACCATCTTCTGCCAACAGAGGATTGCACAAGATGGGGATAAGGGTGAGGAGATGGAAGGGCTCAAGGTCCTAAAGCTTCTCCAGGCAAGTACTTGACTCGGGGACCTGGTTTTTGCTGACCGCACATCAGTGCCCCCGCACCTTTTTAATGGGTTTTATCTTAACAGATGAAACAAATATTTCCAGAAGGGAAACATAATCATGCCCAAGTGAAAACAAACTCTTCAGTATGACTAAATACAGCTTGCATCAGCCAACTCACCCCACAACTGACATCTTAAATGCAAGTAACTCTGGACAACTGCATTTCTGCCAAACTAGATGTCATTAATTATGCAGTTCTTTGTTCCCATAAGACTTCAATTTATAGGTCATATCTTTACTTCCCTTTACTGAGAACAAACAAATTTACACTTCCCTTCCTCTTACAAGCACAGTCATGCATTTTTCCCTTATTGTTTGATTAAAGCTGTTTCAACCACCGAGAACCTTGTACCTATGTTTTCAGAGGCAGCCTAATAGCTCTAAAATAACTATGAAGACAGAGGGTGGAAGACAGTCTTCCTAGGGTAGATGATTTTAAACATTTGAATGGAAAAATATCAAGCTATTCCCATGATTTCGCTACAATTTTACAAATCAAAGTATAAAAGAAAGATGCAGGCTGGCACCCAAACATATTAATATTCTGGTACATTCCTCCAGTTTCATATTTCCCTACCACCCACCCCTTCCCCCCACTTTAATATAGCAAATTTGCTCCTAGTTAAACGGAACTTTTCTAGAATATATTAAGACTAGAAAAACTCTTTAGGCAGATGCTTTGCTGACGACTGGTACCAGTTTTTCCAATCTCCTGGTTTCCAGATAGATTTGCTGTCCTTCAGTGCTAATATTCCTCTTGACACTCACATTTCCTATTTCGAGATTTTATTAGACAGAGCCAAAGGGAAACCAGAGAATATATTTCAGCTCTGTCTGCTGAACAGATACAAAGAGGGAGCTCTCTTCTATGACCAGCTCCATAACACAAAATGGAAAAAATGAACAGTTAGAAGGGGAATCCCTGCTTTAAAAAAAAAAAAAAATGCTATCAAGGAATTAAAAGAAAATTGACTGTGTAGCAAATTAGCAGATCTGGAATAAATAGCATTTAAACCTAGCTAATGACAGAATGGATTGGGAGAAAAATACGGTTCTCTCTTACGAGCCCAATACCAGAATAGTGAATCCACAAATCTAAGGACCTTAAGTGGTTTGGGAGTTTTTAGTGCTCTTGCAAAGCACCTTTGAACAGGATGACTGAATGGATTTCAGGGGCAGCAAAGACACAGGAGTAAAAAATTCCATTTTCAGGACGTAAGCTGCCCCCAGCTTCAGGACAGAGGACAAAGTTCACTGTTCTCAGTGCCTGATGTTACAAACTTCAAAGTCATCTGATATTTTTTTTGTACTGCAAGGTATGCATTCCTACCATTGACTTTTCCAAGTATAACTCTTTAAGATATGCACGTTCTGTGCCTTACGTAGCTATTTATAGTAATAGAAGTGCAAGTTCATACTCAAGGTGGGGTTTGGGGGATTTTTTTTTTAATTGCACATATTAATTGACACAATACAAACAATTCGTTCATCTTATTTTGTTGCTAACTTCCTCTCTTTCTCTAGCTCACTTCTGATTTATCTCTAGCACACACCATAGGCCCCATGAGCAGGGATTGCTTTCAGAGCAGTTACAGATGAGTAGTAGATACCATGCTTACTGTGCTTTGAAGCAGAGTTTACCTATTTGCCATGCTGCTTCTAGTCTGAAGGATTAAGCCTAATAACCCCCACACACCATCCTCACTGCCTGAGACAATGGATCCAAAACAATGCTGTGCAATTTAAAGGATCAACATGGTCACATATTATCTTGCATGCCACATCTTATCAACTCAACTCCTGCTTCATCGGCTTTCAAAGCAATGAAGCTTGCATTCGTGCCTCCCTTTCCTGTGCCTTGCTCTGAGGACATATTCTCTTCTCTCCCCTTCTCTTACCCCACGAGTTTACCTTCCGCCTTCTGGCACACACCTACACTACTTTTCTCATCTCTCAGCCTCACCCCCGACCTGTAACAAACAAAATCCTTCTGTAATTTTCATGTATTTCACACATGCTACCCTATCTCTCACTCTCCCCTTGAACACAATCCCATCCTGGCTACTCAGCCACAGATGCCACACATCATTGAGCTGAGCACAGAAGCAGCAGCTCTAGGCAACTCTGCCTCTACTTCTGCCTCTCCCTGCCTCAAGAGAAAAATAGAAGTACCACCGAGGAACATCCTTCCCCTTGGGGGGGGGGGGGGAAGCCTCAGACACCACCAGCAAGCCCTGTTACAGACACCAAGCAGAAGCACTGCCTAAGCCACCACACACACTCAACTCTCAGCTACTTTTTCCCCTAAAGTGAAAAGCTGCCTGACATCTCACAAGCTTTCTTGCTTTCCCCACAGCCAGTAGATCGCACCTGTACTTTCACGCCTCATCCTTCCCTGCCTCAGTCCCGCAGGCGTATCAATAATCAAGTAGTAGTTGGGGAAAAGGAGGTAAGGTCCTGATGACAGTGCAGAAAGCAGAGCTGTTTCTCCCCAAACCAATACACTTTAGAGCCACATTTAACACATTCCTGCTTCAGCACGACCTAATCAGCACCAAACCCTGAAGGTTTCCCCAATCTGCCCCACTCCAGCCTCTTTTCCAGCAACTTCCACTTGCAGCTATTTAGCTGCTGAGCATTTTGCTTTAAGAAGAAAAAGCAGACAAAGTCTACGCTGTATTTTCAAATAATTACAACTACTGATAGGAAAGAGCAGGGCTCTGAAAGACCATTGATAATAAGAGGAGAACAAAATTAGCCTTGTGCAATTGATAGTTTGTGCCTGCTGTAGCTGTTCCTGGACTGAAGAACATGTGCAGCAGTGGCTGTGAAGAAACATTTTTGCCATCAATTCATATGGCTGACATGCAACTCAAGACACAGGCCAGTGTCAGCCAAGTGCATATGCTTAAGAAGTTATTAATAGCAGGAAAGCAATGTAATCAGTATGTGCTCTCCAACTGCTGGCACAAGCTTATAAGGCAGAAAGTTCTCACCTGTCTGGCCACCCTCCGCGCTTCCCAGTAAGGTTTAGAGTCCTCTACAGCTTTTCCAATCTTCTTTACCAGTTCATCCAGTTTTACCGTTGCTTCAACCAGCACTGAGCGGAACTTCTGGCGTGCATCCTTTAAATGTTGCAAAAAGAAATGAAAGGGACAAAGACAGATTAGAGCTTTAAAATTTATTTCGGTCTGTTTGTTCCTACCTTCAGGATGCTCTTTTAGATTCACACATGAGCTGATACATTCAAAACACTTACTGTCATTTGGACTAAGCCAGAATTCTTCGGTAGAGGTAATAACAGGAACCCAGAACCACATTCAAAAGCTAGCATCCTGGACACCAAATCTTTGTCGGAGACATGCTTTTATGTCTGCCACAAAAGTGCTAGGTGTCACCTCTGGCAGGGTTTCTCAGAGAGGAATAGCTTGTAAATGCCTTGCTTGGTGATGAGGCAAACAGCAGCGTAATAAGTTCTGAGAGGGTGTTCAATGGCAAAGACACTGATCTAGACAAAGCTGGAATGGGGCTAGGGGACGGGCCAAACCCCTACAGCAGGCTGGCAAATTGGCCATCAGCATTTCCTAAACCATAGTGTGTCCCATCCCTAGTACTGTTTCCCCCAGAGACACCATTTCACAATGCAGACAAGGATGGACAGGACCTGCTTTCTGCAGGAAGAACTGGACACTTCCCACATGGTATATCTTCAAGTCAGCTCCTCTTTCTTTTTATAAACACATCCTACTTACTTCAATAGCAGCAAAAAAACTTCCAAGGTCCTCATGGCAAGACTGCCCACCATAAAAGCCTGCCTCTTCAGCTATGGTTTGTACCAATGGGTAAGCACACCTCCTTTCCATTTGATTGTTATTATTTACTGCATTTAAGAAAATAAATTCCAGCTACTTCCAAACTGGGTGAGTTGCCCTCTTTACATGATTAGTTGAAGCAATTAAAATATTCTTCTGCTCCACTGAAATTACCACACCTTTAAGCAAACTGATTCCGATTTCGATCTCAGCACCCAACACAGACTCTAAATCAATGGAATTCTTGCTGAGATGCAAATTCAGGCTGGGACCTGGCCCAGGATTTAAGGAGACTAAGAGGAAAGGCCATGTGAGCTCTTGACAAGCCTTGTAATTCTAATTAGAGAGCAGGATTTACACAGGCTGCTGGAGTGACATGTTGATTATCAGGAAGCAGCTGGCTTGAAGAAGTGCTCTAGTTCAGGAGGTTTTTGTCATTATGGCTGAGGATTTCTGGAATGCACAACTATTTATTCATTGGAAGAATTAAAATAGATTGGAGCCTACCACTATGCTCTCAGAAGTGGAAAAAAACTGCAATAATGTATTAGTTTTTACAAAAAAAAAAAAGCAATATGCTTCAGTAAAAGCTTCTTTACTTCCTTTTTAGTGTTATTTAAAACCTTAACCAGCATCAGTAATATTTCAGTCCAATGCAAATAGCTTTAGATTCTTAAGGTACTCCAATTTATTCTAAGGAAGTATTCAAATGGGTAACAAGGTCAAAAAAGGAGAATTAAATGCACATTAACTTATTATTTTATTACTCAAATCCAGTCAATAATCTCATTTCTTAGTAAAAGCCTGAAATGTATCACTCAAACAATACGTATCGAGTCAATGCTTTTTTTCAGTGAGAAGAGTTTGAATATTTCCAATTAAAGTACTAGACAATATATGGTTCACTGCTCAAAATGAGTTTCACAAGTAACTGAAGACTGCAAGCATGACGACTGTATTGCAAGAAAAATGTTAAGTACTGAAGTATATTTTACAAAAAAAAAAAAAAAAAAGATTCCTACAAGTGCAGGAACAAAATTAAAAACTTGTTTCTAAATGAGTGAGCCTGAAGGTTTGTTTCTCAGTTTCTTTGCGAAAGCTGCGTATTAGGATACTAGTTATGGACAGGAAATAGTTAAAGAAAAACATAAATGTATACGCATTAAGTAAAAAAAAACCCTGTGCAGTGATTCATCAAAAAAATCAGTTCCCATGTTTGTAAGATAAGCACTTGGAACAAAGAAACCATCACTACCAAATCTGTGCTTAGAAGACCTACCCCAAATCTATTCATGTAATAATTACATACACTCTTATCCAATAGGAAAAAGAGGACTAGTCTCCACCTGGAGTTTCAAAAAAGAACGAACAAACTGAAAACCACCAAGGACAGAGCACAAACTAACAGCAACTTCTGTACCCGTTAATCTTCCACCAACTCAGGTGAAGCACATACAAATTACTAAACTGTAACTAATCCTGTAACTGGCACCTGAGACACAGATCTTGCAAATGGTTAAGCACATGTTTATCCGTGAGCACAACCCCACTTCACACAGTAGCTAGTTACACAGAACAGGAAGCTTCAGCTGAAGAATATACAGGTGTGAACCTCCAGTTTATCATTTTCCCCAAAAGGTGACTGTTTCCTATTTTGAGGCTTTATTTGGGTCCGACCATCCTCATTTTTTCCAGTGAAGAACAATTACAAAAAACAAAACACCCTAGAACTTTATACTCATGTCATCCATCACATGACTTATTTTAAATGACATTTATTCTCAGACTCCTGACTGCGGGGTACACAAGCCTGCAGGCTCCATCACCTTCTGCATGAGAGAATAAGCAGATGCTCGTACTCTGCTGGGATCAGTCCCCCCTACCAAAGGTTTGCAGCCATCCCCTACAGACAAAGCAACAAGATGCTGAGGTCTCTGAGAAGGTGTAATGCCAAACCCATGCCCTCTCCTCCACTACACGCACCACTTTTACTCTCCACTAGCCCCAACTACACTACAAAAGCACAAAGATCCCACTTTGTGTATCCACACGGTGTGTGCTCCTGCAGCAACCCAGTGCATTCACACCACCCAGTCTCCTCAGTCCAAACCAATCCAGCTCTCATGGGCTCAGTGACTGCGTCTCCTACCTGGGAGCTATGGCAACATCTCCTGTGATCAGGGGCACAGCTCCCTCCTGCAAACACGCAGCCGCACTAGTGCGTCGGCTCAGTGTGTCGGCCCAGCTTCGTGCTGGCAGAGCACCTGTAATAGTCATCACCCTTGGGACAGTGCAAAATTCCCCTGGCAGGCACCCCTGGGGAAGTTTAAATAAGAAATACAGGTGCAGCAGCTATTTTTACCCTTCATGTGAAACTGGGGAGGTCAGAAGCACCAAGGCAACTGCACCAGGGGCACTGGGCTTGGTGCACTTGCTGCTTACGTGACATGAAAAGTGCATTTGTGGTGCACAAGAAGGATGGGCCTGTGGTCAAGGCAATAACCTGGGAATCAATTTAATTCCCTACTCTATGTCCATCTTCCTATGTTACTGTCAGTGAGATGCTTCGACCCATGCGAAGTGATTCAAAGCTATAAATCCTCTTAATGGTGTTTTCTGTAAGAACCCTCATGTCAAAAACTTAGAGGCTCAGGAAAAGCATAGCAGTGCTGTTCATCCATGGTCCCCAGCACGAGGGAAGCCTTACATCTGTGTTAGGAAGACAGCCACACCACCTTCAACTTATTTATCAAATCCTCTGGTGTGATGTGCCTCCCTGGAAGTGTTACTACTTAACTGCCAAACTTTTGCTTCATTCAGACCTTTACCTAGCACACGTGGATAACAGAGAAAGGAAAAGACGACAATTCCTGCAACTTGCTGCCACGAGCAAAACTGAGACAGGGCAGCATACGCCATGCAACTTTTCCAGCACAGTCCTCAATTCCTAGTTTCTGTATTTAAGTTGTTTTAAAGACAATGGTTTCCCAGCAGAAATGCTAGTTATTGATAAAAGCAAGTATGCAGCCTTAGGTACAAACCCTGTGAGTCACACTTAACATTTCTGGGTATTTTTTGGAAAAAAAAAAAAAAAAAAATCACCACATGGGTTTTTCTCATCACTGCACTGAATACATACACAGACTAGATAAACCATAACAGAAGCAATGCAACCGAGGAAAGACATCTCAAACACCCAAACAACATTTCAAAAGCACGTTTTCCGCTCTACTCACACAATCTTCTGTGATAATTTTTAAGAACACCTTGTCACTAATTTTGCAAAGAGAAAGGCTATATTGGAAGCTGACTGGCTAACACTTCCAATGTTTTCTCCCTCCTATTTGCTCAAAGGAAATGATGATAAACCTTTTTAAAGCTGGACAAAAGCCAATTAAGGCACTTTACCCTTGATGCATGTCACAAAGTGAAAAAAAAAAAAAGCAGCAGCTGAAACTTCTCACTGAAGTTATAGTCTTAATAACTAGACTCTCGCTACCTAGGTGTTCGTCACACACGCGCTCCAGCAAGTATAGCACTTAGTGCACCCCGTGAACAGCTGCAGTTTGTTTTGCAACACCTTGTCCTACATCAGTAAGAGCTCCACTCTTATCAACTTTCTTCCTGGAAACCCTTAGCACTTTTCTCTGAAATGATAGATATTACATGTGTAGTTAGAGGGAGCATGCCAGACTTCTACCCCATATATGCTTTTGCTTCAATAATTCATTATTAAAAGCAGACTTTGTCTCCAGTAACTTGCTGTTGGGTAGCTATCCGCTACTGCACCAAGAGAGGGACCACACTTAACAACAGCCCATCCATACAGCAGCATTTTGGAGATCCATCCTCAAATGTCGAAAGAAACTAAAATACAATTTTACACTTACACTGCACCTGTTGGAAAATAAAGCATGCTTGTTTTCCTTTCTCATGAGTGATGGTGATGAGATGGTGTTAGATGCCAGATGACAGGCAAGTAACTATTTCCGCCATTTCCAAATGAAGCACGTATTTTCAAACAATTTTCTGTTTAAAATCAACCAGGTGTGAAGCATCTTAGTACGAAGCACATCTAAATTTCATTTACAAAGGTTGTCCTATGACCTTGGTGTCCAGGACCTCCGACAATCCATTAAACCAGCCTGGGAGGTGCATGGGAAATGAAATTGCTGACTGAGAGACCGGCTTCATCTATTTCCAAGAGGCAGGCAGTATCCATACCTGCCTTCCTCTGCTACAGAGACCTACCAGCTCCAAAGGCTCATTTCCAAGTTAAAATAGCATTAGTATCAACAACATCCAAGTGTGAAAGCAGGTAGGCTTCCCAATTACGTACACACCAGATTTCTGAGCACACGCACATGCTCAGAAATCTACCTCAGAGCATCAAACAGGTTAATGATATTTTTAACATCTATTTGGTGCCTGAGCGGTTCAAGTAAACCAGACTGACTAGTGAACCTTAAAAACAAGGTGTAAGGAAGGGGTTAAGTAACATCTTAATTTTTAAGCATGAGAAAAAGTCTTTTTTCCCCACACAGCTACTAATTTACCATCTAAGAACAATAAAAATTGGTATTTGGAAGTTGCTCTAACCTCCTTGCAGACAGTTACAGACCGAGACTAAAAACACACTGGTATTTTTAGCCCTCCTGGAAGAGGGGAGAGGAAATCACACAGGGGAAGGCACTGGGTGCTCCTTCCAAAACAAGATTTCTCTGCCCAACCCTTCCTCCCTCCCTTAGGCTAGAAACCCATCTCTGCTTCACGAACATTAATCAAGTAAAGCCCTTTGACTCACTCGGGCGACAAAATCTTTCCAGAGCCATAGCAGAGGAAGGAGCCTTTCCTTACTCATCCATGGATGAAAGCAGAAGGCAAAAAACCAAGCAATCCACATGCAGGAGCCATTTCCTACGGAAACAAGTAGATTATAAAGAGACACGTAAAGATTCGCCCTGCTAGTGCTGGACAAATCCATCATGCATGTATAACGCAGTCCAAAAACCAGCAGGGACACCAGCCAGTGAGCTGCTTCTCCCTTATCTGTGTACTCTTATGGACACTGGAAAATGCTGCACAGGGATGCTGATAAGGCAGCGGATGTTTCCACAGATAGACGTTTCCCCAGGCCGAGCAGGCATGCTCAGAATGAAGTTCCTGCCCACTGACAGGCCATTTTTCTAAAACTTGGAAGACTGAGGGTTGTTTTTTTTTTGTAAAGTCTACCTAAAATGTTTGTGTGACAGGGTCAAAAGCTTGAGCTTTACCCCCAAACCAAGTATTTTAGTGATGAAGTAAGAAGACCAACTCTGAACAAGATAGCCCCTCTCCTTCTGAGAGTCGTTCAAATGTTGACAAGGCTCACACGTGAAAGATACCCATAACGGATACACCCCTTTACTTTGACTCTATCCAACACCAACCCAGGGTGACCGTTAGGATAAATCCAGGACTAAAAGTAACACAAAGACTCACAGATCAGGACTAGAAGATCTAGGTAAGCGTACAAGAAGGATCCTAACCAGGCCCCACCTATAACAAGCATGGCTGAAAGCAGCACTGTTCAGCTCTAGTCTTCGTGTGCAGTCATCTCCCCTTAACAAACTCTGGCAAGCTCATAGCTCCAGCAACACAAACTCTCACTAACAAAAACCACATTTGGGATAGCTGGGATTCCAGTGGTAATTTTAATGGTATGTGCTGTATTTCCCCTCCCTGCAATGCTGCCAGAGGGTCCCTGAGTGAATTTGTTACATCTGAATTGTACTTTCAGGAGCCAAAGACGTGTATGAGTTAGCTGGACAGGCGAGTCATGCACATTTGTTAAGTACATTTACAACTCCTGATGTGAGTTCAGATGGAGATACATTTCCAATAAACAGGAAAAATGCTCAAATAGCAAGGCGTCGCTCTAACTTGCATTCGGCCAAAACACACTTGTATCTCCGCTGCAAGATATTTCCCCCACCTCTCCACAGACACTTCAAATGTAAACAGGGATGCTAGCGAAGCCAAGTGTTAAATCCCTCGGAGGACCCTTATCATCCTTTCACTGTGTCACTAATGCTCAGCGCTGCACTTAGTATGAGCAGCATTATGGATTTTAAATCAAGCCTAATCAAAGATTCATTAACAGGCAATATATTAACACAACATATAACTACCAGCTACTCAGTGCCCTTTAGTGGCTCTGCAACTCCTGAACAGGCTGTGAGCATCATCAGGTCAGGGTATTTCTCCAGGGTTTAATAGGATAGGTCAAAAGAGCAAAAAATGAGTAATTCTATCAAGTAAAAGAAAAAAGCCAACTTCAGTGTATCTGTTCAAGTCATGCCATGCGTGTAAATCCACCCCTCTCACAGGTGGCTGGGGTAGAGAACTTAGTGAAAAAAAAAAAAAAAAGCAGGCTGATCAACTTAAAACGGAATTCCTCATTTTATAACCTCTGTGAGCAGCAAACACCAATGTTTTCTACATCATTCAAACATGGACACATTTGTAACTACACCAAGAGAGCGTAGTCTCAAAATCCTAGAAGCCTGCACTGATTTCAGCCTCATAACATTTCTATGGGGTAAAGCAGCACTTTTCCTGCCATTTTGCAGATGTAGACCCAAGGCACAGTGAGAACAAAAGCATGGGGTTTAGCAGGATTTAACACCTACAACCTTTTTTTTTTTTCCCAGTTAATGGGAACTGGAGATAGTCAGCAGTCCCATTTAGAGCAAAGCTACAGGAAGTCTAGAACAGACTCACAGTACTTAGATGCCACAAGGTTACTCTTCCTGCTTATCAGAAAGTACATCAAGTCACAAAAACACACGGGTATCTTTTTCTGAACTTCCTTCAAAGAAATATACCTTCTACTCAAACGCTCCCATTGCTTTTCCAGATTAATCTGGGAAAAAATTCAACAGTAGGAATGTATGGACCACAAAGTAACGCTACAGGAAGCTGGCAACCAGCATCTTGTGCTGCAAACAGCCTAATGATACTGTTTGTGTTCCCATTAAAATCAACTACGAGCAGATATTGAAAAGATGAAGAAAATAATAAAAGAAGAATATTATAAATATAACTCCATTTACCAGTTTAAAAAAACCCAACACATCTTTCTTCTAATGAAGTATCTTGCAATAGCAGCAACACCACAAACTAGGAAGGAGTACCAAGAAGGACCCAAAGCAGCTGATAAAAGCCAAAAGAGCAAATCTTCAAAGGCAAATTCAGCATGCCTCTCCCAGAAGCCCACATTTTCTGCAGCATTCAAGGATTTTGGAAGTCTTTGAGGCAGAATTATTCCAGTTCTAAACTCCCCCTTCCCAACTCTGGATTTAGTCCTATAAGGCTGCTTGGCAAAGCTTTCTTTTCTTGTCCAGAGTATGAATGCAGGGCTTTTCTTCTAACCACAAGTGTTGGGGTTTGTTGTTGTTTTTTTAATACCTTTCCTTTAGAAAGGTCTTAAGTCCATTTAAAATGCATTTATCAACATGTATATAAATTAAGCCTTGCTTACATCATCCAACTGCATTTGTCCTCAAAATTTAAGCAGATCAAAAGTAATGAAAATCTTTCTGGATTAAAAATTATGCAGTTGCATGATACCACAAACTGGCTTCAATCCAGTAAGATTTTTGGATGAAAAGCAAAGAGGAAACATTCATGAAAGCACACTGTTCATGAGATTTCAACTTAATTCCATCAAATACTGCTTACAGTAAGTACTACAGACACATCTGCAGTAAACATTTAATAACAGAGGTAGAAAGCATCATATAATCATTCTCTGCACTATCATACACATAGTATTTCTTCGACTAAGTAAGGTAAGCAACAACGTTAAGAGCAAGCTAATGTGGAAACACTGCTCTTTTATTTACAATGATATATCCAGGAGCCTTTTGGCCTTTAGAGCTCAGGATGTGTCACACACACAGTAGCTACAAATCTCCAGGCTCTACAAACACTTGAACACATGAATAATTTTAATCAAGCAGTAAAATCCCATCTTAAGTCATTGGGACTTATTTCATAAGTATGCATTTGCATTATTATTACTATTCTATCTGCTTCATAATATGTCCTCAGTGCAAGGTTATGACAAGCTTAATGAAATCCAGGCAACTATCCATAACACCATCTTTCAATTTCAGTACCTCAGCATGAAATAAGGAGACTGAAAAGATATATTAAAAAAAAAATCATTATATGTATGTATATAAAGAGTCCTGATGTCCATTTAATTGGTACTGCTGCAGACTAGCATGCTGATTTTTAAAGTTCACTCATAAAATTTAAATCAAGCTAGTGACACTGAACAGTTTTCACAGCTGAAATATAGTTTAATTTTGCATAACAAACAGTCCCCCACTCCACTAAGTTTATTTGCCAATAAATTCATGATCTACATGCCACAAAGAACAGAAAATGCAAACAAGTAGGGAGAAGAAAATAGCCACATGACAAGGCTGCTTTATTTCCAAAGAAGTTTATAACCCTATGTTCTGTTTGGTGCATACAGTGAATACTCCAATATTTTAAAATACTACCAGAAACCATGCCATGCTCCAAGTACCCACCTCATGAAAACACACATAAAAGTGAGGGGAGATCCAACAGCCATTTTGAAGATGCAGAACAGAAATCTATAGATGTTCATGACTGCAATCTAAGCATGTTTTGACACAGTATTCAAAATACTGTAACGTTATCAAAATTATTTAGGATGTAAAAGAGCATTTTATGCCAGTTTTCCTTTAGCAGCATATTCATCTTACACTTCCACTTGCTTTATCTTCTTTGTTTTGCAGTTAAAAGAAAATTAGACACACAAGTAGGACAGTTTGTTTTGATTTATTTGATCAATAATGCTGAGCCTTCCAGAATAACTACCAAGTAGCTGAAACTCAAACTTGGGGCTTTAGAAACAACTTCTTCAGAACTTTATTAGATTTTTAAATGTCCAAGAAAACCTCTTTTTCCAACTAGGAAGTCTTCCTTCAACTCCTTCAACTTTCCTTACTCAGAAAGTAATGACAAAAAACGCAAAACTAACAAGCTAAAAAAAGTAGCCACCAAAGAGGAGATCCTGGCAGGTAACTGTATGGCAAAGGGCTCTTAACCAAATAAACTTTCACTGTCTATAATCACAAGAACACAAACCCAAACCAGTGACTTGTAAAAACAGAACTTGTCTAAGGTTAGTTTCAAAACCTAAAAAATTGAGTTTGCCAGTGAGGGGGTGGGGTTCTCCACACAGGGTTTTCACACTGTCAGCATCCCTCTGCCTTCTCCCTTTCTATTCCAGCTCAGCATCCCTCTGCCTTCTCCCTTTCTATTCCAGCTCAGCATCCCTCTGCCTTCTCCCTTTCTATTCCAGCTCAGCATCCCTCTGCCTTCTCCCTTTCTATTCCAGCTCAGCATCCCTCTGCCTTCTCCCTTTCTATTCCAGCTCAGCATCCCTCTGCCTTCTCCCTTTCTATTCCAGCTCAGCATCCCTCTGCCTTCTCCCTTTCTATTCCAGCTCAGCATCCCTCTGCCTTCTCCCTTTCTATTCCAGCTCAGCATCCCTCTGCCTTCTCCCTTTCTATTCCAACTGTTCACTCAATTCACACCTTTAAAAAAAAAAAAAATCATCACCAGACTCTCATGGCCAAATTACCATTCAGGATGGCACAATTCAGGAGGGAACCTATTCAAAAATACTGTTCTGTTGCTCATAAAATCCAACATGCACAAAAGGAAAATGCAAGGATGAATTCTGTACCTCCAGCTCTGTCTCTCTGCGATTGATATCATCTGTAGACTGATTTAGTTTTTCCAGCTCCCCCTAGAAAGAAAGAAAGAAAAAAGTCAAACTCATATTAAGAAATCGGGGGGGGGAAATTGTCTCAGAAGGCTCATTCAGCATCCCCACTGAAAACTCAAAAGGGCTGTGGCTTACAAATTCAGTGAAAAGAGAAAACCTTGAGATGTTTAGAATAACTCTGCCACTAGTCTTCTACTTTGCTACTTACAAGAAAAATAATCAGAGAAGCTCTATAGTTTTATTTTAAGGTGGTACATTTCCTGTTCTGGCTTATTCCTAACTATTAAAAATAAACATAAGGTACAGTAAGTTCTGTCTTGTTAATCAATATAGTCAGTATCTGCTAGTTTCCAGCAAGACACACACATGCACTCCAAAAGGATTAGCATAAAGTTAGTACTATCACAGGAGACAGAGTGAAAGCACAGCATTGATAAGAAACACGTCTTGCAGCATGAGAGGCATTTCACTCTGGATTTTGGCAAACCATTTTAAAAGGCAACAAGTCAATAGGACATATAATTATGTTTACTTAGTCTGCCTTCGTGCCAACATTTTGATCTCTTAACAGCAAAAACAAAGGTGGTAAATCCCTTGAATAAATATTTACTAGAGGTGGTGTTGGCATGAATGAAGTTACTGTAAAAACAAAGCTCATTCTTAATTACTTTCTTACCACAAAAAGCAACCCTCGGGAACAGTCTCCAAAAGCCTTCTTTATTTAAGCAACATATTACTCCATGTGAGATCCTACAATTTCAACAGGAGTGTTCTCTAACTCAAACGTTATTTAATTTTCAACCGGTGTAACAGAATCCACCTTGAAATGTTTAGCTGTATAAACAGAACACTGTAAATTGATTGTCACTTGAGTGATTTCCTACTAGGTTACAAGAATGACTCTGGTTACAATCAGAAAGGAATTAATTGCAACAGTTTAGTTCTCTTATCCTTGGAGGTCAGGTTTCATTTGTAGCTCCTCGGATTTGGGAGATACATACCTGCATGTTTTCTGAAACAGACACTCATACAGAAATTACCTAATTGCCTTTTACTGTAAGGCTAAGAACATGGTTCTCATGAAGGCAGAGCAAGCAGCCTGTTTTTTCAGCCAAACAGAAAACTCAACAAAAAACACTGTTTTGCCCACAATGTGCAAAACAGGTACGTGGCAACACGTTGCAAGCTGCAGAACCTAAGGACAAAATTAAATCAATAGGCACTAACGGAGCTCAGCTTCTCAAAATCAGGGCAGTAACAGGCTAGCTTTTGGCTGAGAGCCTCTCTATGTGTAACCATGTTTTGTGGATTTTGCAATTGCTCTGCTCAGCCCTGAAAAAGAAATGCTCACAATGGAGAAAAGAATGACAATTACAGCAAGGAGGGCCCTATGCCAAGGATCCATCCTCTCAGCAACGTACACACATGCTTATATTCACTCATGACAAATAGTCCTAGAAATGCTGGAGGCAAAAAGCCATAAATCTGCAGGGTCCTAAAAATACATTTCATTTCAGGGACCACAGCATGCTGAAGTTTTCACTAGGCAATTAATCAAGATGTGATTTTTAGGGAGAAAAGCTTTGTTTAGAAACCATGTAAGGATAAAAAGCATTTCAGAAGGCATTCATAGAGAGGAAACACCGTCTTCCACTAAAGCTCCTTTTTTAAACAAAAATAATCTAAAAATCTACGTTCTCCCCCCATTTACGAGTTTCTGAGCACCAGCCCTGTTTCACCAGCAAGGTCACGCTGTCACGGTCAAAAATAAAAGGGGAGGGGAAGTTCAGCAGGAGGAGAAGGAAGGACGCCCAAGGGAGCCCGGTGAAGAGCGCTGCCCGGGGTCGCGGGGTAACAAAGGGCTGGGGCGCCCCGGGGCCGCTTCCCCCCCGCACCCGGCGGGCGACGAGACACCCAGGGCTGCTCTGCACCGCCGCCCGGCGCAGGCAAATATATATATACGCACATATACGTGTGCGTATATATATATATATATGTGTGCGTGTGTATATGTACGCATACATGCATTAAAAAGCAAAAATTAAAATAAAAAGGCAATCATTGTAACAATTACCATACAAATCATATATATTTTAAAATAAATTTTAAAATTAAACACACACACACACGCCCCCCCACCACCCCCTGGAGAGGCCGGCTAAGGCGCAGCGCCCCTCACCTGGATGCGGGGGTCCACCTCCTCCTCCTCGGGGCGCGGGCCCTCCTCGGCGGCGCGGCCGCGCCTGCTCCCCGGCTCCATGGCGGCGGCTCCGGCTCCGGCTCCCGGCGCCTCCCGCTCCGCCGCTGCCTGAGCTCCGGCTCCGCCGCTGCGGCCGCCCCGCTCCGGTCCCCGCCCGGCCCCGCCTCCGAGGGGGGGGGGAACCCCTCCTTCCCCACAGTGTCCCCCCCACAGTCTCTTTGTGCATTCGCACCGCAAAGAGGAAATGAGCGCAAAATTGCGGGGTTTCCTTTTATTTTATTTTTTTTAACCCTGCTTCCCTCTTCCCCCCCCGCCCCTTTTTTGTGTGTTAATAATGCTTTAATGGTTGTGTTTTGCTGTGCTCGGCGCTCGCCCCGCCGTCCTCCCCGCCAAGTGCAAGCAACTGCACTGCGTGAAACCAAAATGAGTAGTTTCAGGTGGAGGGAAATGCTAACGATACCTTGCGTGGCTGTTTTCCTTGTTTTTATTTTACACCCCCCCCTCCTCCTTCTTTCCTCTTTTTCAGGCTCTGCTGGGGGCTGACATGTCTATGGAGAAGAAAAAGGGAATGAAAGGGAGGAGATGATAAAAATAATAAAGGCACTTTCAACAACCTTGAAAATTCAAATTAAACCCAGATTTCTATTGTGTGGCAGCTGAGCAAGCCACTATTGTAACTACTGCATGCAGCAGAAAAAGACATATTAAAGACATGTCCCTTTGTTGTCACTAAAAAGGAACTTCTTGCAAGAAGCACTGATACTATGTAGATGCTCGGCCCCGGGCCAGCAGAGCACTTCAGATTAGGGTCTCCTTAATCATGGGGGAGGTGCCCAAACCGGCACCCAAACACTAAGGGGAAAAGAGTGGGACCTCCTTCTGACTAGCAGTGTACCAGCAGGGATGGGCTCCAGCGCCTCTTCATCTCACTGGAAGGGCTGGAACCCCTTCTGTGGGCTGCAGCAAAGAAATAAAGTGTTAAACGATTACTTTCTCTTCCCTTCTCACAGCAACCCCAGAGAGATTAACAGTGTGTTGCATCACCACTGAAAAGGAAAAACATTGTGCTTTGTCTTTTCCCTCCTCAAGACTGAGAGAAGAGAGTCCCACCAGAGCACATGGGCCAGGCTACCCATGAAGGAAAAACAAGGCAAGAAGTGGAAACTGGCTGAGCCGAGGCCCTTCCTCAAATCACACCAACCGCACTGAACCACTTCCTCCGGGTGGGTAACAAGTAGTTTCAAACAGATGAGGAATATATCTCCACCTTAAAAGTATCACTTTTGATTTAACCCCATTACTGTTAGAAAACTCCTCAAAAGATTGATTAATAATAATAATAATAATAATAATAATAATGAATTTAAAAAATACAGTTCTTGGACATGGTGAAGAAGCTTCCTTTGATAGACTCAAGATGAAAAAAAAAAAATCTCAACAAAGCACAAGAAGATGAAAATCTACATTCCTAAGGTAAAACAAGGGCAAAAGAAAAGCATTCAAGCTCTTCCAAACACTGTAAAGCAATCAGGAAGAAAAAAAAAAAAAAAAAAAGATGGGAAGAAGAGGAGAGTGGCACAAACATTTGAAAATAGTATAAACATGCAAAGTGACACCAACAAACTAAAATAATCAAGGAACAGAGGAGGTGTTGCAAAACTGCAGATGGGTTGTTTGCAACATCTTCACTTCTCGTAGCAGAAGAAATCATGTAAAGAAGAAAAAAAGGAAAAGAAGAAAAAAAAAAAAAACCACCTATCAGCCAAAGCCAAGTGTTTTACTGCTGTCCATTATGGGAATTCAATGTGTACACACAGCCTGAGGTTCCCAAGGCCCTGGTGTCTCTCATCCCCACTGTGGCTCATGCCAAGACCGTGGTGGTCAAATGTCCAAAGTTCTCATCATCATAACAGAGCACAGGAAACACAAAACAGCATATGGAAGAGTTAATGCTGGCAATCCTGCTGTTATTACTTACATTTCTAGAAAACAGGGCTACATAAAACAGTTACTGTAGCTTTGCCATGTTTCTCCAAAACCTACGCGGTCTGACCCACAGCAACGTCAGGCAAAGCACTGCCCACTGCTTGGGGTACGGAAATACTCCTGGGCAGACCATGCTCTCCCCCAAGGGATTTGTAATGTTTGAGCGGGGACTCTGTTCTTCCATTGCTACCATGACAGTCCCCGTGACTGTCTCAGCTCAAAAAACCTCCAGCCAAATTCATCAAGGCAGAGCAAGCTGTTTCTTTCCTCAGTCGTACAGTGGAATTAGCATGTTGGGAGAGCTGCCTGTAGAGCTGAGTGCTGTGCAAGAGGCAGTATGAATACACAGACCCCTTTCCCCACAGCTCCGAAATCTCACACAGATCCCCAGGATCATCAAGATCATTTTATATCAAACCAATACCTCGGAAAGACTTGTATTTTAAAAATCACTGAAGAATGCAAAGATCATATGTTTGTCATTACTGCAGACATCACCAAGGCATAAATAGTAAAGCGGTCTTAAGGGAGCGTTTTGACAGAAAAGGGAAACCATTCAGTACACATGAAGATCAATAAAAGACTCAAGAACATTATTTCCGTGCTCAGTTTTTTCTCTTCCCTATTAAATAGTTTTGGCTGAAACCGCTGTCACACGCAAAGGGTGGCAGAGCCCCAGGAGTATCCGAGGAAGAATCTTGCACAGCACATAGATGGACTTCATGCTCTGCTTAAGTTGATATGGTACAAGAAGTCAACTGCGGATGATGGCATTTGGGTACTACTTCTGCCAAGTCATGAGTGATCTCATCCCAGCAAATCTCTCCTGCATGATCTGTGAAAAGCCAGACACCTCCACAACCCCACCCCGCTCCCAGAAAGCCAGTCATCTTGACCTTTCCGCTTCCCCCACAGGTCCCACATGCGCCAAGGCGGGTGAGTAAAGCCTGCACGAGGCTTGACCGAGACAGCCTGTGCTTTCTCCTGTATCAATATTTCAAAACCCTGGTCCCAAGCATTCAATATTTGAACGAAGCACTGTGCAGTTAAGGCAGGAAGAAACAACACTCTCTTTCACTAATGGGATTCCAGAGCAGCTGCAGCAGAGAATTAGCCCAGACCCGCCAGGCCGGGCTGCAGCTTG
The DNA here is from genome assembly GCF_965231255.1 of Vanellus vanellus. Classification (NCBI taxonomy): domain Eukaryota; kingdom Metazoa; phylum Chordata; class Aves; order Charadriiformes; family Charadriidae; genus Vanellus; species Vanellus vanellus. The sequence goes on along the minus strand of NC_138906.1, from coordinate 47,976,023 downwards.
ACACGAGTTACACTGGAGATGGTATAGCTCACCTAAAAAGCATGCGGCGACGTGATCCAAGTTACTTCGACAACAAATTTAATTGCACCAGGCAGTGCCTCTGTGTTGCAACATGACAGCAGCCTTTTGGGGTACAACTTTATCATTAATGCCAGATCCTGAGCATGGAAATTTGTGGGCAAGGGTGATGCTCTGGCCAAGAGCATTGCGTCAGTCTTACTTTTGGGGGAAGTTGCTAGATAAAGCCATTTTTTGGTTCCACGGAAATCCTCGGTGCGCAGGCAGCATTTGGCAGGGGAAAGAGGGAAATGTCTGTACTTTGAGGGAGGAGTACAGAGAGGAATTCTCTCCCTCGTTCTGGAGGATGGTTTGTAGATTATTTATTACATCTCTGCATAGACATTGGGGAACTAGAAGTTGCATTTTAAATAAAATCAGATGGGAAGAAACACATATCATTGAAGAACTGCTTGGGGAAACACACTAATGACTGTAGTTAATTTAGGGGGAAAAAATCAAAGTGAATGGATAGTGTAATTTTACATATATTTGATAATGGTGGATTCTGAATGGATTTTAAGGAAGGGCTGGGTTTTTTCCAAATCTCATCTTACATTCAAATTTCTGCTTACACTTGCCCTCAAAGCTTGCTTCTGCCCAAGCACTAGAGGCAAGGACCTAAAATACAAATCAAAGTTGCATTTCCTTCCTCAGAGAGAAGTATCTCTACTTTTTGAACACTGATAGCATACTGAGCAGAGTTCAGTACTAATTAACACACATTTGATTAGCAAAGACACATTTGCAGTTCATGGAAGCCTTTGTGGAGAAAACAGCCTGAGAGACAGAGCCTTGCTTATGGAATACTGCCTCTCTCGTCAAGGGGACTGGAGAAATAGTTCTGCTCTAAAATTCTCCTGCTTTCATTGATTATGGTGCTAGAGGCTAAATTCTGATTGGTCTCAAACACTGAAGCACTGTTGCATTTTGGTTTTAAATAACTTACCATCAAACACAGAAGTATATACACTCCAATTCTAAGGAGGAATAAAACAGTCCCCAAAATACACTTTTATGTGCATAAAATCCTCCATGTAATTCTTTAACTGAAGTAATCCTGAAGACCAGTTTACTACACTGACTTTTGCAATGTTACACCAGAAATTAGCTCAGGGGACCTCTCATTTAAAAACAAAGCCACCATCTCCCTCTTCCAAAATGCAGCAAAGGCATTGCTCTATCAACGTTCAAACCCCATATGCTCTCCTGGTTTTCAGAAGTATACTGCACGCGTTTGAAACATTTCTTAAACATTAAGTAGGATCTCACCCACAGTCACAGTACACTTGAAGATCTGGTCCTCCATACCTACATCTTTGATAAGGGGCTAAGCGCACACATTTTTTGAAGATATCCACTGCATTTACAGAAGATTTCAAATTCCCTGGATGTACATGCAGGGTATTAAACACTTAAGAAGTGGTCAGAATCAAAACTTCCTCTGACTTATTTCTCAAGTAAATTTTCACGCTTCCACACTTACAATGGTTGTGGCATGCTTGTGCTCTGCGTTTTAGGAAGCACTAAAAATCAATTATCTTTTTTACACCAGTTTGTAAGATGCTATTGCCTTATGAACTTGCATACAAACAATGCACATAAAGACATCATTAATGAAGTTTGAGCATCTATGGTGCAAGAAATTGTAGATTTCCCCACCTACAAGGAACATATTGAAAGAAAAAGCTACATCCCAAAATACCCTTTAATTTCACTTCTTTTTAACAAGCAACATTTAAGGATGATTAAAAATACCCTCTAGGCTTCACAAGGCTACAAAGAAAGGAGGCTTATTTAAAGAGGTACAATCTATTTTCTAGCCACACTAATCTTAATATCTTTCATAAAAACTAAATAAAAGGATTATTAGCAAAATTACCTGCCGGGCCAGTTTCTACTGGATATACATTTATATCTCATGAGCTACTTTTATTATTCTGAAGCCTGGTATTGATGATGCTTTATACAGATAGTGTGAGTGCAATATAATTTTTATATACATACATACACACACACACTCATACTTTGAGAGCCAGATATATATAAATGCATGACTAACAGCTTGATGGATTTCCCTGCTTCGTCTTGTTTCATTGGGAAAGAACCACCATCATCACAGGACTTATTTTCTCCTCCTTCAAACTGTCTGTTGGCAAGGCGGGTGGAATTTCCCACTGGAAACCATCAGTACAATGACACTACATCTGCAGAGGAACACAGCAGTCGTGCTGCTCATCTGGCCAAAATACACTGTGCTGCTTTTGCAGATTTAGGAAATAACAGTAACATGAGGCTCTTCCTCAGATCTGCTGCTGAACGATAAGGAAGATCCCTTTTACAGTGCTTGATACTTGAACAGGGAAAACCCTATACTGCACCCTTTTAAGTTGAATATATCGACCCAGGTTCCCAGTGCTGCTGCTGCTTTCTTCGATAAGTAGTCTCTGTACTTTCAATGGGAGCAGGATCAAATGCCAACGTGTTAGTCTGTACTCAAAATAAGGCCTTAGACAAGAAGTGTTGCCTTGTGAGAGCCAAAATGAGATGCAAGTGCTATTCTCTTGGACCCAGCCTGACAATTCAGTAATGCTTCTGCAGTGGTGCGGATACATCATTGCTATTCAGTACAAAAACACCCACCATCATCTTTTATTCTTTATACCAAGACACCTATGCAAAACACATTTAAAACATTTATTTTAAGAACCACCTCTAATTCCCAAATAACATTAGCCACATGCAAGAATACATCTAATTTTTCCAGTCCTTTGTTTGCTTAATGTTCAGACTGATTCCATATTCACGGTTATTTAACTGTATTAGTAGGTTTCTCACTGGCAGATTTAAAGGATGAAATCCCCTCCCTGGTCTCATGCCACCAGCCCACACTGCTCATGATACCAAACGCAACACTGATAGATGAAGGCAGGAGTCCCTGTGACACAAGGACTATGAAAATGTAATGACAAACAAGAAACTCCAGGTAGTGAAGCTCCTGTGGGTCTGGTTCAGGGTATTCATGCGTCTGGTGTGCTTCAGTGAGAGCCATGAACGGTTGCTCAAAGATAGCAGTTTCCATAACCCTTCCCTCACACAGGATGGCTACTGTATGCACTCAGCAGACAGTCATTTTCCAGCTCACCAGGTCATGGGCAATGCTCCTGAGAGGTGCTTTGTGACACTGTTCACAGGTTCCTTCCCACCACCAGTGAGGCATTTCCTATGGAGCAAAGCTACCCCGTGCATGCAGGCTGGAGCACAGCTCTGTGCAAAAGCAACCTGGTGACCACTGAAAGTTCTTTGACCACAGACATCTCTTCTTAGTAATCTTGCTATCAGACAGGAAATTCACCCATATCCTATTTCAAGCTGCTGAGCGCACAACATTAACACCTTCAGCCTCCAGAACACCTTTCATCAGAGGATCTCAGAGCATTCCTTCAAGCATCAGCTATCCAGGGGAGCTTTCCTTTTAGTTTCCTGCAAAAATCCTATTACTTACAGGTGCTAATTGATGAAATAGAAGGAAACAGCAGAAACATTTTAAGTACAAGAGTGGCCCAGAGGATCAGGGAACCAGACACCTACTCAAAATGAGTTTTCAAACAGAGGGTTGAGTAGACCAGGTAGCTACGGAAGATTTGGGTCCTCATTATCATCAAGATCAGCTCAAGTGCAAAGAGAAAAGGCAGAAGCCTGGTCTATACCTAGAGAAACAAAAGACACGAGCTGGCAACCAAAGGAGAACTCCTGCCTCTGAGTTGTGAAGGCAGACTGGCAGCCAAGAGGGAAACAGCTGGGAAGCCCATAGATGGGGACAGGCCCTTCCACAGCCAAGCCTAATTAGCAAGGTATTAAGAAAAGTCTTTGCACGGTCTCTTCGCTTCCTAACTGCATTTGGCTGACCCACAAGCAGTGAGAGGAGAAATAGGAAACTTTTTTTTTCTACCCTCCTCTTTAGTTTTCTTTCCAGGAGCTTATCAAGTACCTAGATACAGAAAAAAATAGTTTAACAAATCTGAGTTTGATGCCTGCAAGGTCCTAAGTGTCCACACTTCAAGTGTGTCCTTCCAGATATGTATGGAAATCCACAAGCCTTTAAAATATTCAAATAAAAAACATCTGTGTCAGCTTTGTAAAAGTGAGATGCTTCCTGTGTACAAAGCCCCTTCACCCCCCTGTCATACCATTAATAGCAAGATTTTCTGCCCTCCACCCACTACCTGGCAGAATCAGTGTCTTTGGTGCTTTCCGTTACATAAAAATCGAGCGATTGAGCACATTGTGTGTAGGAGCGAAGTAGAGTCTGTTTTAGCACCTAACCTTGTATAACAGCATAAGAAGTAGTGATTATCTGCATTCCCTCTCTTGCCTTCCCCCACACCACAACCCACGGGGGCGTACTGCTGCAGTGTCACATCCCCACACTTCCACCTTGGCGCCCGACAGCAGCCCTGAGCAGCACCAAGGCTGTGAAACCCACCCCATCCAAAGTCAGTCACCCAGGGCAGGTTATGAAGCCTTGCTGCCACAACTCTGCTGCCAGCAGTATCTGACCAAGTGCCTCACATCTTCAAGAGCTGAATTAACACTTTTGGATTGCAATGCAGATAGATACAGGCTCTTCCTCCTCTCACCTCTGCTCCCCATTCCTCAGCTCTGTCATCTCTAATTCTGCCTTACCATCCAGGCTCAGGCTCTTCTTTTCCACTGTCTTAATACCTTCACCTTCTTTCTACCATCTCAAATATAGTTTCACTTATTGCTTTCCTCCTTTCCTTTATTTCTCTTTGGCCTTCTATTCTCTTGTTCCCTTCTTCTGACCTCCCCAACTTTACATCCTGGAAATCCCTTTCCCAGTGACAGAATTTGCTGCTTACTGTCCCCAGCAGAAATTTTTCCTCTCATTTCTCTGTTTCACCACATCTCTCATTCACTTCCCCACACCCCAATTTTCCAGCACCAAGACACAGTCTCAGTAGCACTCTCTCATCATTGCAACCCCGACTAGACACCAATCCTCAGGCTGACCTTCACCCGTCCCGCTCCTCATCAGCTCTTGCCCACAGGTCCCTCAGCCACGCAGACAAGGCAGGCATAAAGCAGAGGCTGCTGCGGCTGTGCCCGGGACCTGGGGAGGAACACAAGCAGCAGCAGGAAGACACAGTGTAGGTTCTGAAAAAAAAAAGAAAGCAAAACTGCCCACTGCTTTGGGGACTTCTGAAGGTTAGAGAATAGCCTTACAGCTTCTAAAGATTGACATTACATCTGGAAAATACAGCAGAGGTATGCAGGAGTAGGGCGGTGGAAGGGTTTTCAGAGCTCTGTGATGCTGAGTGGTTCAAATCTCCATCAACTGAAGAGCTGTGAAAGCACAAGATCAAACTTTTAGAGTTACCAGATTACAGATACCTGCACCATGTGCTTCTGATCTCACTATTAGCTGAACCGCTTTGGATTTTTCTCTTTCAGCAGCTGGTGCAAACAAGTTCCAGTCCTAGGCTTAAAAATATTAATTTGGTATACCAGCAAAAATTTTTTTCCACAGCCAGGCTAGCCATGGTCTCTCTTGGTAAAAGCAAGTGCTATACCAGAGAATGACAACAGAAGTAGCTTTGGATAAGAGACTGAGAGAAGACCTGTACTAACATTATTGTTAGATCTACTTTTCAGGCAAAGCCATGAAGATATAATGAGGCAAAATGACTCCAAAAAGGTACCTAAGAATCTTATGGCAAAATTCAAAAGCAGACCCCAAGAGTCACTTTTTAAATTCTAGTTTAACCTTATCTTCACTTGCGATTAGCTATGGTTCAACACCAGCGTTTGTCAAAATGATACAGCTACATTATTTAACTCCCACTCTGGGGATGTGTTTCCTTGCCTTTTGTAGGGACTGGAGAATTCTTGTGATACCACCTAGAGTATGCTGTTCTTCCCCAGACCAGTCTCTTTTGCCACAGAAAACATGCTTAACCCTAGAAAAGACTAACATGGTGCTGCAATTTCTCCACTGAAATATCTCTAGTATGTGGGCACTTTTACAATCCCACTAAGTAAGAGTTCATAGAGGCAAAAGTAAAGCATTTCACATCCAGAGTCCCTGCAACCCAACTGTCAGGTAACTTACTCCCCCCCTCCCCCCACCTTTTTTTTTTTTTTTTTGAGATGCCCTCTAGATCTCAAGATTGTTGTATGCAAGTAAAAATTGCTTCAAATAACTGGATTCAAAAGCTGCCCCTTTCATCCCAAAAGGCCATTCATTGTTTTATTTTCCTTGCTCTGTTGACACAAGGAGGTAATGTGACATTACCCTTATTCTCAGCCAATGACTGTATCAGAACAGCACTTTTCTAGCTCAAATGTGCAAGCAGGCCATTTCCCAGTTATAACAGGCAGTGCATATCCCAGGAGCAAGCTCCACAACAGCAGGAAGAGATAAGGGAGCACGCTTCAGCCCTCCAGAAAATACTGCCCAAGAGGACCACAGATTGTGACAGACTGTCCTTCATTAACATGCAGATGAACACAAATCACTCCACACTGGGGACTATGCTCCTCTGATCTAAAATGTGACCCCTGAGCCTCCCTTTTAGCCCCTTTGGCCTTTCCTCCAATTTCCTTCCATCTTTTCATTTCCTACCCTCCCACGGGGTAACTTCTTGCAAGTGAGCTGTTAGCACCAGAAGCCATACGCACACCCCTGCACCAACACTTCTGACTAGCTGCCAAGGCACAAGCAGCTCTCCCATGATGCAAAGTATCTGAATTCCCTGGAAATGGTAAGCATGATGAATACCCAGGGCAGGTTCTGGGTAGGACAGTGGGATTTTACATGTCTGAAATTTGATCAAAAAGGGTACCTTCATTTCTCTAAGCTTTTCACATTGCTTTTTGTAAAAAAGAGGTGTTCAGGCACCGTGTCTAGGAAAGAAAAGGACGCCTAAGTGGTTTGTTGCCAGGACCATTTCAGCAAATGGACTGGATAGCTCAGGAAATGAGCGTGGTCACCAGCCAAAATGCAGATAAGGAGGAAGGTAATTGAAGGGGTTTGTGTTTGACAGGTGCGTGAGGATCATACATCCCATGTTTGGAGAAGGGTCCACATATTGCAAAATACTCTAAGATCGTTTGACATGCAGATCTTCTCAGGAGCAAGCTTACCAGAAAGAAGATGGATCTGCCTCCTTGGTCACCATCACAAGCAAAGGATCAGTGTGCCCAGCATCCTAGGGACCCAAGGAGGCTCGTCTCTGAGATTTCCCAAGCAACTGTGGAGAATTATCAACAGTGCAAATGCAGTCCTGACCCACAGGGACAAAAGTTGCTCTAGCTTAGCCTGGCACCCACGCTGCTTCCCAGTCCCAGCCAGCAGGACTGGGAGGGAGTCCCAGTGTAACAATAGCTGCAGTGGCACAATTGGTCTTCCAACTGCTGTCAAGCAGTGCCAGGGATACACAGATGCAAGGACAGGAACACCCTCTCCGAACAGTAGGAGATGAAATTGATTTTCAGACACAGATGTTTTGGAGAGAGAGCAAAAGGAAGAAAGCAGATGTCAGGCAGCCTGCAGTACAGCTCTCCCCTTGCGGGCACCCCTTTGGAGCAATAATTCCTTCAAGGAGAGGAAGGGGAGAAAAAACAACCACCCAGCAGTGTGCTAATCTTCACAGACAGAGCAGCTTTAATGCTGTCTAATCCTCCAGAGGGAAGAAACAGCATTCCTTTTGTGCCAGGGACATGAAATGGTTGAAGGTGGCATTAACTGCTGCTATTAACTTTATTAAAGGAGGGGTATTTCCACAAGCCCTGAGAAGGCTTGGTCAAGAGCCAGCTGGAGACACATTACTATGTAAGCATCTACTTGTAATGACAGAAAATAGCAGGCAGTTGGGAACTCCTGAAAGAATATATAGGCATCAAACATGCACACAAACTAGAGATTGCGTATCACAGCCACACACATCAATTATACATCTATCAAACAATAGCATAGCAGCAGCAATGTGAGCAGCTAATAATTGCCTTTTATTATTTTTAAATTTGGCTCCTGTATTATTATATGCAGCTATACAATTAACTTGTATTCTGAAGGGGGAAGCAGTGCCCCTGGGTTGTCGTTACAAGAATGCCAAACCGTCTTGAGCCACTTCCTCAGCAGCAAATGATTTTTACATGTAAACTGGATGCAGAAGTGAAAGAAAGGAGATAAGCATTCTCAGTAAAATTCTGAGTAATAGGAGCCTGCATTTAATTAAACCTTACTTTAGGTAACAGTAGTATTCAAATTCTACTCATAGACATTTTCTTGCATCTAAATATCAAGCAACTGTCACTTCACCATGGCACTGAATATAAAGTCAGTTCCTAAACACCTTTAGGTAATGTGCAGGAAACATCTTGAATTCACACTGGTATGTCAGTACATCTCACCCAGCCTTGCCTAAAACACCTTAGAAATAGCAGCTTGCACTATATGCCACTGCCTGGACAAATGTTGATGCAGTAGAAATCAGCATAGACCTAAGTTATTTTTTAGGATCAGATACTTTCATCATTTATATTTGGTCCTACAGAATTTCCAATGTGCTTAAAACAGTTGCACACATTGCCTCCTTGTGCAAACTGGGAAGTTAAAACTCTGAATCAAGGACCTGAAACACAAAGCTCTAGTATTGTAACAGAAGCAGAAAATACCAATGCATTCATCTCCCCTTCCTGAAGAACAGTTCAATTATAATCATGTCCCCAAGCAGATTTTGCACTGAATCACTGTGACATCTGCTAGGGAAGTGAACACAAATCTATATCTGCATGCAGCAAATATATTGGCAAGGATGCAATGCAGGGAAGTGAAATTAAGTGTCACTTTTCACACAAACTAGAAAATGACAGCTTGTCACATCCATGAGTAAATACCAGCAGAAGTGAGAGATGGCAAGATGCTTCTTCACCTTTTCCCCCCACCACAGCGTTACAAAGATACAGATTAAGGACAAAACCGTGGATTCTTATCCCCTGTCTACAGTAACAGCATCTGGACACGTATCACCCCCCTGGGAACACTAACAATAATGGATCATAGCTGCCACTCACATACATTAGCAGAGCTCCACTGAGTTCAAGGGAGCTGTGCACCTTCCCCAGCTGAAGAGCCAGTCCAACATGCCAGAGCTGGGGGGACAGAGGACAGAAGAGCCCCAAAGGGTGAGGGTGCAGAGTAAACTGCCTCAGGTCACTTATGGAGAGGAAAAATTGTGTATAGCTTTGTCAGCAGCAGGGACAATGTTACAATGTTACAATACAGAAGCAAGGGGTTTAGTCATGACTTGCTCACATGCAAAAATCCTGACATAATGCAGTACAACCCCCTTTGTACAGACAAAAACATGCAGAGGGGGAAAGTTAGCTCAAATTCCCCCGTGTTTCCCCAAGGACAGGAGTATGCCCACAGACAATTGCTGCAGAGCCACTCACATGCTATAGCTTGCTTGCCCGTCTCAGCCCATGAGCATGAAGATGAAGACCTTTCCTACCTTCTTTCAGCCCAACATGCAAGGCTTCACCGGTTGGATCACGTGCCATGGCACAAGGTTGGCTCCCAACGGCAGGATGGAGGAAGGACCATGGTATGAAGCTACTGATAGATAGAAAATCACCTTCTAGCAAGACGTCCCTTGGCTCCCTTGCCCCAGCTGCACTGTAAAATTGTGGCCTTCCCTCCACCCCAGTCACACACAAGGCTGGAGGCAATGCAGCAGAGCACGCCTGAGGCTCAAATACCTAAGTCTCATGCAGGATGCACAAGATGGATCTGACCTTATGCCCACATGGGAAACAGCAACATATTTGTAGGCTCATTTTAAGCCAATGATACCATTTACACAACTTTACAATAACTGCAGCTGCTTTGGGAGGAAACAGGCTCTCTACCAAACATACATAAATGGGTAAAAAATGCTGCATATCACACCTTCATCTATAAGAAATGCATTGCATCAATACTTAACAGTATCTCATTGCTGGGGCAGAGCAGCACAGCACCCTTTCATTGATTACGGCTTGTTTTCAGGTGCACCTGCCCCACACCCAAAAGGCCACGTTCAAGATATCGTATATCGTGTGATTCATATGGCAAGATTAACATGACTGTATAAAGGGCATTATTTCAGTTGCTTTTTAAAGAGATGTACAACCTTCCACCCACTCTTCCTTGTGCTTTTACAATGAGAATTTGCTCCTAATTGGTATCCAAGTGTACAGAGTCAGATCAATTCCTCTTCAAAAAAAAAAAAATGCTGCTTTTTATCTTGATGTAAACAGATACTACAGACTTCATTTACAGGATCTGATTTTAAAAATCACTATAATCAGGCTTTGATGAAACCACCCTGAAAGATGTGTGGCTAATCTGTTTCATAATTTTATGATAATTTGACTACAAAGTAAATGAATGGCTTAAAAATAAGCAAAACTTTAAGAACTTGGACATCGGTGATGAATGCCAAATTCAGAGCTGAGAAATCTCTGGAATGCTATTAGTCCATATCCTCCTACTTCTCTACAATGCACATAAAGAAAACTTTTGACATTTGGACTCCTGACCCGAATTTGTTTTCTCATGCAAGAGATAAACTTTAAGCTTTCAGGAGTTATATATTTACAGTCTGATTTCACAACAAAGAGCATTGATTCTTCTATTCAGTAGAAAAACAGAAACACTATCTATAAGAAAGCCGTATTATTTTTGAAAAAAGTAGAAAAAGAGCAGTAGGGAGGGTTAAGCTATCTAAAGAAAGGTTATTCTTAGAACTACAAGAATCCTTTACATTGGAATAATTTAGTAAGTGCACTGCAATACTTTTCTACTAAATCATGGTTTTCTGCCAGGCACTTTAAATTGATATTTTCACAAATCGACACAGTCTAACTGGAGAGCTATTGTTTGGAGCCATCCCACTGCCTGTTTCAAAACAGAGGTAGGGAACAAGTGTAGGATCTGCCAGATACCTCCTCCTGTGCATGCCACAGCCTGACCAAGAGCCAGGCTGCTGCTGCCACCCCTGCCTTGAGCACTGAAATGGAAGATTGCAATACCAGCATGCACAGAGACAAGCAAAGAAACACCTGTATACCCTGAAGGAGAAAAATAAATGCAGAGAAAGAAATAGAATTTGAGTTTTAAAACTACTCTTTCTTCCAAAAGATGTATTAAAAGGGTCTCATAACTGTTTTACACATAGACTGAGAAGCAATAAAAAGTGAGAAGTTCAAAAGACACCGATTGCTTTTTTCTGCCACAGAATTTGCTTTCCAGTCTGCAGTTCTGTGTGGTTTCCCAGATGAGCAGATCTCTCTTCTAGGCGTTTCTAACACACCTACAGACTTAGATTCCTATCCTGCAAATACTAACAGTCATTACATTCTTGTCTGCAGTATCCAGAATATACTTCATATGCATTATACCTGGGACACCTTTAAAAACTACAAGCACTGAAGAGGGACGCACAAGAAACACAGCAGAGCTTTGTGAAATATTTCTGTTAAAATACAGAAAGTCCAGCAGTTTTTAAATCAAGAAATCCTAAATAGGTTTCCCCCATCAACTCCAGGTAACAAGGTACATTCCCCACCTCTTCATTTACAAGAACAGCAGGTGGGGAAAGGGAATTCCGCAGCTTCTGCACAGTATGGCCAAATATCCTCCTGTCAAATCCTCCTCCTTCCCACAAAATGGCTTAAAATAGATTGACAGTACAGCCTCATTTTGGGGGTCTTACTATCTTATTTATGCCATTGTTTCAAGCTCTGTAACTCAGAGTACTGGGAACTGAGATTGCACTTCTGGTAACAAGAACTTTGTACGAGTTTGTAATACAACAGCCTGAACCAGGACTCCAAGAAAAAAGAAAAAGGAAAACTATAAAAGTGGGCTGTGTGTTGGGAAGACAGCATAGAGTTGAGCTTGCACACAAAACCTTGTTTCCATACTCCTTGCTTATTTTCTCTTCTAATGGTGTCCAAAGTGGGTTTCTCTTTCTTGTACTGTATTTGTTCCCTACTTTAAGGCCAGCTGAACAACTTCTTTGGTTTTTTTAGGGACCTGAGGAACTAAGGGCAAGACAATGAAAGCTTTCTTGAGAGCTAAAGCCAAGTCTTGCCAAGTGAGTAATCATCACTATTTATACTAAGAGTTTGAGCCTCACGCTACTGTACGGTATGTCATACCAAGAGCCTTAAGGCAGCTAGAGATGCTTGGGAAAACAAGAAGAGGGAATTGCCTCTGACTGCAGCTCTCAGCCCAGTCTGACACCCAGGTTACACTCTTGCCCAAAAGCACAGAGAACCACAGAGCTGAAAACAAGCAAACACAGCCAAGAAACTCCAGCCTCAAGGAAAACCAGAGCCTACCTCCCTCTGGTCCTTTTCTCATGTCCTTAACAGACTGTGAGAGTGGCCAAAACACCTTCAGAGCAGCTTATCCCAGCATTTTGTCCTTTGTCCGTGTCCTTGCAGGGCAGCACAGTTGGCAGCCTTTTAGCCCTAGCTAGTCTCCATGTACAAACTCAGTGATACACATCTGCTAGTGAGCCTGACCCATCACTCTCTTCTGCTTAATCCTTCCCTACCTCAAGAAACGGGAGCTGCTATTTAAGCTTCTCCAAACAAATTTAGTGTGTGTAAGACACTAACATCCATTTGTTAGCCAGCTTTAAGGTAGTTAGGCAAGAGTTACCTGGCCAGGTAAGTCTTAGGAACAAAGCAAACTGCTTAGAGCACAGCTAGCAGTACCACTGCTTGACTTCTGTCTGTGTTCATGTTATAGTAAAGATCATGACCTGAAGCAACTCTCTCGGTAACAATTAGCTCTACCCATGCTTCTCTGGTGGTTACAAGATCCCACAACTTTTGTTTTTTGGAACCAAAGCAGAAGCCCACCAGCCTGTGTGCTTTTGCTCATACATGCTGAAGTCAATAATTCAGACAGACTTCTCTGTTTTGCCAAACAGCTGAAGCTCATCTGCAAATCTCTTACTTTGTCTCTTCAGCTGGGCTGCTCTTCGTCTCACCCCTACTTTCTGAAGGGAACATGACCCAAAATGGGGAAATAGGCACTGGTTCTGGCTCTACAGAGAACAGGTGCTTTCTCTGCACAAATGCGTAAGCGTACAATGAATGAGGTTTCCTGTCTTTCTGTGCAGCCTCACAAACCAGGCTGCATTACCTGTAGGCTCACAGACCAATTAATGCAATTTAGGACTTTTAGCAGCCAAAGAGCTTGCTGAGATAGGAACAAATGGCTGAAGGGAAGAGGTTGGATGACATACTCTGCATAGCTGTATGTAAAGAATGACATGAAACTGTTTGAACTCACTAATCAGCGTAACAAGGAGCCAGAGAAGGCTGCTACTGCTCATAAAAGAAAAAAAACCCTGAATTGTCAACATTTTTGTTAGTGCCTAATAGAAAAAGGAGAAATTAAAAGAAAAAAAACAGATGTTGAATAAGGGTATAATAAGGAGCAATTAACCCCATGTAGGGTGTAGAGCAATTTCCTCCAGCACATCCTCTTTGCAAATGAGGCACAGCAGGAACTGGGACCAACGAAGGGAGCAGTGCTTTTGCCAGAGCATTTACCAGCAGAGCTTCTCTCCTATAAATGATAAATAAGAGCAGGGGTGACTAAATCTTGGTAGTTTCAGCCCAAATTTGGGTTCCACTGTTCTAAGTACCACATAACATACAGGAAGCCAAACCTGTCCCTAAACATTTGCAGTCTAAAGGCAATAAAACTAGAGGAGGAAGGAAATGTTTATCACATACAAATGGCAAATGCTAGTTACATGGTAGCTTGTATCACTGAACAGAGAAAGGAGCCAGGCAAGTCAGATTACTGAAGGGAAGAATTAGAAAGAAGGATGTTGCAAAAAAGGGGGGAAAGGGTTGGATAGGAGGTGACTTGCTTTTAGGCTCAGTTTCCTGGTTCAGAAATCACTTTGAGCCAAGCAGGCTCAGAGGTCTGCCTCGTGCAGTCTGCAACCACGCACACTTGTGCAACATGGGACTCTGCAGAGGACCCTCCCAAGAGGTGCAGCACTGCTTCCCCTTCCCAACTGTGCACAGCTGGTACTCATCAGCATCCATGCACTGTATGGGCCTTATCACTCAGAGCTTCTGTCAGTGAAAAAAATATCTATCTCACAATTGTCTGTGAGAGAAGTGACCCAGGCTGCCAAAGCAGCTCTCTGTACTTTCTGTATAAACCTTTGCTCCTCTTACCATTTATTGTCCTTTGAGTTTTCCAGTCAAATCCCTCAAGCGCCAAGAAATCCCAAATAGCAACGTAAGGCTATCAGGACAAGTATACTCCGTAGGACAGCCACACAGGAGTACCCATGGAGACCCTTCTGGCTCTCTCCCTGCCTGCACAGCTATGCTCCTTTTTAATGAAAACCAGGACTGCAAGAGAGAGGAGGGGAAATAGTGCACAAATTTTATCCCAACTTTCAGTCATCTGGGGGCCAGCATGCAGATCCGAGTCCCACAGTTTAGCTACAACCTGAGAAAGCTGTGTCACAGGAATGCAGGAGGTTTGAATACATGCACACGCTTTTTTTAGGCTAGAAGCATCTTCAGAACTTTGCCAGTGCACTAATGTTAAGAAAAATGTTTGACATCTTCAAGCATTTTTCTTCTAGGTCATAGAAAAATGCTCCTTTTCTAAATGCTTATTAGATTTCTTTAGGTTCATATATGAAGTGGATGATTCTGGGTTTTTGCCTTCTCCCACAATAACAAGCAAATGGTCATCCATTCCGTTAGCTCCCCAATTGATTTTGTGATTCCTAGCATAATCAATCTGTCTGTGTCTCCCCAGACTTCAGCCTCAGGGCAAGGAGAACTTTACTAAGGATGTGAATTGTGGCACAGTTGGACTATCTCTGTTTTGTGCTGTTACAAATATTGCTGATCTGTGAACGCATTCTCAAATTCCTTTGTAATTTTTTTTTTGTCTTCTGCCTCTCTGATGGGTATAACCACATGAGGAAGTTAACAACTAGGTAAGTCCCAGATTCCCATAACAATTACTGTCCTCCCTCCTCCTTGCCCCCCAGCAAACTGTCATAGTGCCCATTGACAACTTATCAAGATAGTCGATTCACATTTCTTACCATCATCACTTAGGCTTTATCTGTTTCTCTTCAGCCTTACTGGCACTGTTTCAATGTTGATATTCCCATTTCTGATGTTGTATCAGTTTGTGCCCCACTGGTTAACTCATTGCTAACCTGTCCTATTTGCTTTAGGGGAGATTAGTCTATATTGCTTCAGCTGCAGCATTATCCACTTCTCCTTCCTTCCTGAAGCTCACTATCCTCCAGTCCAACTTACACTTGCTGCTGCCACTAGCAAATAATACAACCCACAGGTGTTCCTGTAACCTTCTTTCAAATGCTGCATTGTCTTGGTCACAATGTTCACCAGTCTCTTCATCTTTTTTTTTTTCTTAATAATCCAGTTTTGAGCTCTGGCATGCCTTTCTGTGTTAGATCTCCTTGCTTGTAGTCTGTAGTTTTCTAGTACCTCCACTGTACTGGACAGTTGTTCAGGCTTCATAAATTTCATAAACTGGTCTGGGTGTTTTCCTCTGCTTTGCAAGTTACAATTGATCAATATAACTGGTCGGTCTTGTGTTCTCTAGTAATCTTTCTCTGAGTTTTTTGCCTCAGAGTCCAATCAGCATATGGAAATTTATCAGGGACTATGTTAACTCCCCTGATGGAAAAAACTGGTTCCTCACTTTCCATTTTCATTCTGTATTCCTCAATTAAAAACAAAACCAACATCAACACCACCCTTTTCTTTATTTGGTTAATATCCTGGAGGGTGAAGCACACCTCAAAAGTCTGAGACATTGACTGACTCAGAATGCGAGAAAAAAATATCTAATGACTCTTCATTTTTGCTGGTACCCACTGTCTGCATAAAAGGCTTTTTCAGTTGGCCTCTGCTTTTCCAGAGAACATCAGCTGTGGTGGCATTTTTAGCTGTGACATTTTCCCCACTCAGAATATTTTCTTAGTCCATTATACTCCATGTACCATCTGCTGTACAATAGCCACACACTGCCAAGAAGCCTGTCCACAGTCTGCTTTATTCAGTGGATGAGCCCTAATTGCTTAGCCTGGCACAACATGAGCCACCGCATAGCATGGCATCCAATTCCAACTGCTTGTGCCACAGTCTTTCAGGGGTACAACGCTCCAGCACAGTCTCAGAGGCAGCTGTGACCACCGATTAGTTACAACACAGTACAGTTGTGCTTCCATTCAACTTCTGTGAAGAGAGGAGGGAGCAACCACTCTGTAGGGATCTGGATACCTTTTGTTCCCAGTTTCACGCTGGGAACGTGGCAGAAAGGAAGAGGCTGTGATTGCTGGTAGCCGACCAAAGCACTGCACATCCAGGATACAAATTGTCCAAGTCATTCTGCTGTCCTGCCTGGTGCTAGAGTGCTGGGGAGCAGGAAGGCTGGTGTTACGGTGTTGTCTCTAGCTGTGTATTGGATGCAGCCTCAGTAAGTTGTGCCAGGATGGTCCAACCTGTCGAACAAAAGGCTTGAACAAAAGTTTTAGTTCCCCTTTTGCAGGCTATATGGCTGTTGGCTCCAAGCACCTGGTTTGGTGCAAGCACTGTAGAAAGCAAGCAATCCAGTCTCATCCTTCTCCCTTGTGAGTTGACCACGGCTCCTTTGAGCTACAGGCAGTGATGCAGACCAACCTGCCAGCAGAAACACCACAGTCCAGGGTACCGCTCGACATCCCTGATCCACCGCTGTTTCAGTATCTACTGGAAAGAGATGCCAAAGCTGAACACAGTCCTGACCTAAATGGGGAAACTTCGCAGTCCCATGGCTCTGCGATACCCCAGCAGCCTGTGTTAACCAGAAAGGGAAGACCTCTTGTCCTGCCCAACTACGCCAGTACACTCTCAGCTGGCTTTGTCTCTGTCTGCTGCTCTCTCAGCCTGTACAGACACATGAATGTTGACATAACAATGACACATTTTCTTTTAGATCACTGGCTATTTAGAAAGGAAACAGTAGGCCAGATACTACTTCTATATAGCGGAAATCAGGACAAGTTTGGTGGACTGGGAAGAAAGAATAATACAATGTCTATGACTCCAGTACCACACTATTAATGGTCACTTGTAAACCTCTATCGCTGTTCCCAGTCACTGCCCAAAGTAACCTTTTCTTGAAATGTCCTCAGGCCTGAACCTGTGGGATGCTGTGGTTCCTCCACTGAAGTCAGTCAGCATTTTGTAGGATCAGGCCCTTGGTAATATACAGGAAGGCTCTGAGCAAGAAAGCTCACAAGAAGACTTAATAGATAGGCATACTGCTTGGAGAAGGGCCAGGAAAGAACTGTGCCTGAAGAGGTTGCCTGTGGGAAGAGACACTTCTCCTGGGCTGAACACACGTTAGTCCCACTCACCACTGTCCTAGGAAGTAAGAAAAAGCAGCTCTTAGTCTGCTCCATTTCTGTCTATCCTCCAGTTGCTCAGAAGGAAGCCTCTAGGATACAGCCTCTGCACTTTGCTTGGTAACAGGTTTCACTCCAAGAAGCCTTTCCACGGAGCTCCTTATTTTGGGGTTAGCAGATCCCACTCACTGCTGCAAAAAGCAAGGATAAGCTACTCCTAAATAACGAGAAGTGTAAGAAAGGAAAGGAGAAAAGCTGCGTTTTTACAAATGGGTTTCTGCACTGACAGATAATTAGTATTTACACTAATTCAAATATTTAATATCCAAAAGAATTACTGTTGCATAAAAATGCAGTTGAGGCAGTTTTACACATAGCTTATTAGTGCTGCCTGGTAACGGATTATATTAAACACACAATGTTTAAAGTGAGATATAAAGCCAGCAAGATGTAAATGTAATTTTATTCTATTCTTCCCCTTTCTCTTGAAATGAGAAGGGCTTGCTGGAGACAAAATGGGGATTACTATGAGTAGGAGAAACTGTAAAATGGCAAACTAAACTACAGTCAAGCTCACACAGTAATTAATGAGAGCCTCTCTGGTCATGCGCATCTTATGCAGCTCTGCTTGAATGGCTACTCAACTGCAGAGCAGATCATCTAAAAAACAAAAGAAGTGGGAAGAAAACAGGAACAGTTCATACAAATGGAAATTTGTCTAACATTCTTGGGGAGTTAAAAAAAAATATTGTATTAAGGTACTGCATTTTGAAATCTTTATCTTAAAGCCACTGTAGTTTCTAAGGTAACAGTTCAGTGGGACTCAAACAGAAACAAACCGCAAGTTGTCAATGCAACAAATTATTGCCTCATGGCTAGAGGCAATTAGGATCCCTGCTGCCATTAACAAGAATAATATTTCACCTTACTCTCCCTCACATTGGGCTAAGAACATTCCCTCTAAATAACAAGTATCTCTGAGATTGAACTATATTTTCTTTAAAAAAATCGTTTTCTTTCTTCAAGATCCAAGAGCTATTTAAGTAGACAAAAAGACAAATTAACTGCATATAAGAAAAGACTCTAGCTGTCTTGTCTATAGTTAATCATTACCAGGTCTTCCTACCACCGTGTTAATGATTTAGACAATTCAGTGCTAGGGTTAAAAGGAAGGTAGCACTGGTTAGTGGCTAGTGCCATCTTGTGCACAAAATCCCAAACACCCTTTCTTCACCCTTTTTAGTCAAACTGTACCTATGCATCAGGGTGGAGGAAAAAAAAATTCCAACTTTAGCACAAATAAGTAACTTCATGATAAGAGCTCCACATTTAGGCATAAAACATGAGACTAAGCCTCCAACTAGGCCAGATAAGAGCTTGACAAAGTAGAAACAGTCTAGAGAGAAGAAAGTAATTTTACAGTACAGCACGGTACAGACGGTAACAGAAGCTATTCCTTCCTTTTTCACTGCGTTGCAAACAATATGTAATATTACCCTTACTTAAGAAATAGACATCATGTCAGCCACATAATTTGCTAACCAACACTGACAGACAAACTTTCCTTCTTTTTTAAGGTTGGTTTCTTTTTTAAAATCTATGTTTCTTCTGTGCCCAGGGTTCAAACAGCAGTGGAAGAAAAGGTTGCATTAAAATTATCAAATATAAAGGGATTTATGCTATAAATCCAGGAAGCTGCCAAACACAGGGATCACCAACTCTTCAACCTCCTTACAGACTCCCTGAGGGTTGGATTTGCTGTGTTCTGACCAGGAACAACTGTAAAAACAGGAGAGGTGACGTGAAAGGCAGCAAAAGACAGGAGAGACCAGGCAAAGAGCAGCACCGTCACTTCTTGTAACATACCAACATTTTTATTATAGTGGTCCTGGCACCATGCAATTGCAACCGAAACTTTTCTGCTTAAAACAAAAATATTTACTTTACATACCTCATCAAGGCGCTTTACATCTTCTTCTCTCTCCATTCCCCAATCTCATGGGTTTTGAATGCCTACTTCATCAGCTTTTATGACCAGGATTGACTATATCAGTGGATCCTCTTTACCCAACATCAAGGGTCAGCAAGGGGAGGGATGCATTAGATCTCCCATCCTAAAGTGTGATTCCTTTTGCCATCTAGGAGTTGCAACAGCTCTTAAGGAAGTCAGATGGAGTTTTCCCATTGACTTTGATAGAAGAAGCAGCAGCATTTTACCATGTCCATTTTCAGTCTGGGAAAGTACTTTCCAGTGTTGCCCTCTTACCCAATCATTTCCTTTTCAAGGACGCATTGTGGTTACCTCTTCATCTGCTGGATTTTGAAAAACGTGATGGTTGTAGCAGGAGAAAAAAATAGGAAGACGTAGAACTCACACTGAAAGCAGCTACTGGTTTCTTATGTACCTTTTTTCTCTCCAACCTCATTCTCTCCTCCCTACCAGGCAGAAAGTGAGAGGCAAGACTTGAAAACACCCAGGAAACCAACAAGCAGGGTTGGGAACAGTATACTTGTCTTTCAAATTGCAATGAAAAGGCATGCAGGAACCATGTTTTTCTTCATCAGAGCTAGTATCTCTCATTAACAGAGGATCTACTCTGCAGCAAGATGACTTGTTACTTAGATACTGAACCAAGACATAGGAAAAAATTTCTTCAGTCCCATTTTCAGAGTAATTTAAGTTTGAAGTAGGGAAAATATTAATCTCTGTGTCTTGTGACAAACAGGACAGTGCCCTTTCTTCCTCTTCTTACCCTTCTTGCATAATTGAACGGTTAGAATTTTTAGGACAGGGATTGACTCTTACTCTCTGTGTCTACAGCACCCAGAACAATGCCATGCCATTCATGGGTCTCCAGATGCTGCCACAACAAGCATGCAGTGAACATTTTTAAAGGGATTTGTTCAGAAGAATCCTCTTCGGAAGATGCCATATCGTAAACTTGACATTTGGGCTCCATTCACCCTGGTTTCAGAGACTCTCCTGTAGTCTTGTACAATCTACCATTTCAGCACTTTATATTTCTTTCCACATCCTGTAATATTCAACACATTCACCATAAAAATCAATAGCAATCAAAACTTAGCTAAAGTAAGGATATACGATGTTAAAGGCTCCAGGAAATGTCAAATCAAGCCACAAAAGCAAATTTCACATACTTTACTCATATTTATGACTCACGCTTTACTCATGACTGCAGTCAACAGAAACATATTTCCAACTCTCTACAGGAGTACACAAAACAAAAATGTACCACCACAGTAACAGATGGTTATACTACTGCTACCTGTGCTGCAAAACTACTTGAGTGTCCTGGGAGCAAAGTCTGGCATTGCACATCTGCAGCTTTTTTTTGTTTGGTATTTAAGAACAAATAATGCCACTGCAGCTACAGTTTTACTTGCAGGCTTTTTGACCATCCCAGGCACATTCTCACACCTCTCTCTAAATTTCTGAAAGCTGTTTGCTTTTTTTTAAAGGATATTAATCTTTGGGGTTTTATTACTGTACTACAAAATGCTGCCTGACATTGCATTTCCTGCCAAACAATAGCCTGGCCTGGCACATGAACAAACCATGCTGCTGCTAGCATTGACAAAGCAGTCTTGCTCTTTCAATTCATCAGTCATTCACAAGCAGCCTTTCATTTACAGAAGTACTAATACATCTTAAGATTTGTTATAACTATAAAATCATTCTATCTCACTGATCTACTATTGGTGACCAAATCAGACAAAGAGCCCCCATAAGAAGTTTGTATGAATGAAGTATAAACTGTGCATTATGGAATCAAGGTAAAAGCTCTCAGTAGCAGTACCAGTTGACAAGCTTACCCTGTATTCAGTGGGCTTTTGAGAACAACATTGCCCTATTTTAAGAAACAAATGTGGCTCGTGTTGTAGTCTGTTTGTGGTGTTTTCCTTTAAGGTTCAGCTACGTGCTTTTTAAAAAACCCTTTATTTAGTGTCTTGGAAAGGGTCCCTTGAGTAAAAGAGTAGGCTAATATTTTGTATAGAAGAATGTATGTTTGTAAGAGGAAGATTTTTCAGTATTTCTAAAACACATTCTGGCTCTTTATCAGCTTGATTGTTTCCGTTTACTTCAAAGTGGGTTCTCCACTCTTCTTAGTTTTATTCTTATTTCTAACAGGCTTTCTCTTGGCCATCATGTCCCAGCTGAGTACAGATCAAGAATATACAGATAGTTGCTAATCCTTAATTTATTAGCTGCTTTCAAAATCAAAGCCTGAAACTGTTACTGGAAGCTGACCCAAAGCCAACAAAAGACTGACAGTGGTGGCATACACTGTGGGGCAGAGGGTACACTACTTTATCAGGTGGAGAGTCTAGAACTTCCAGTAAGTGATTCACATTCATCCAGACAAGAGATGACAAACATGATGTTCCCTGGGGCCAGGTTCTAAAAGACATTACAGAGCGTCCTCGAATGCTGAATATGAAATGTGTATTTAGGTACTTCAGCCAGCTGGTCACTGCTAAGTCAAAGAAGTTGTACAAGATTTTAGGTTTCAGAACTTTCTGAAGGTAATTCAGAAAAAAATGGTGCATGGTTTTGTGGCTTCTTCAAAGTATTTTTATTTTCCTATGAAATTTGTTTCACTAATATTTGTGCAGAAAACAACTATCCTTTCCTTCCCCCCATCCCATTCCATCCTGCTTCTGAATACTCTGGTTTTACAGTCACACCAACAGGTCTGTTACATTTAAAAGAAAAAGGCCTCTAGTACATGATAAAAATTCCAATTACATGTCATATGTCACACAAAAGCTTGAAGCCAAAATTAGAAAAGAAAAGCGCATCAAAATCCTTCAGATGCACAACAATCCCATATGCATAAAGGTATTCAAGTAGAAACCCAAGGGTCCAGAGAAGTTGACTGTAGAATACTAAGCAGAGCCTAGACAGTAGGCAGGCTGTGACTTGTCTACTCTCCGACTCTTCCCTACAACTACCCTCAGTTATTCCCATTCTAAGTTCTCTGGATACTACAGGCATTGGAAACCTGAGCTGGAGTTGATAAGGCACATCCAGCTTAAACAAGGGTAAGACAGCACAGACACCCCAGAGTGGGAACTCTGAAAAAAAACACTGAAGTGACAGTGAAGTATAAAGCTTCTTACAAGTCAAGGGAGAAAAAAAAAACTGGATTTATATTTTCAGACAGCTGCCTTTCCAAATCTCTCACTTCACATATTCTACAAGCATGCATTAGTTACACCTATACCTTTGGCAAAGACTTTTGAAAGCAACTCAGTTTTTCAAGGATGAGACCTAAGACTTTCTGGAAAAAGGGGGTAAATGTTCCCAATCCACAATCATTTAAGTAGAGGTATACAAAATCATTAGTCATTTGGGGAAAAAAAAAAAAAAAAAAAAACCACAAAAAACCCCAAACAAACAAAAAACCCCAAATCACACACTCTCTTCCTTGTGCCCTTGTCTTCCCCGGTTTCACAGCAGCGGCATTCTCTCCCCACTGCAAACACAATGAATGGTGCACATCAGCCTGGGAAGTGGGAGTGAAAAACATTCTCTAATGGAACATCTTACCTGGCTAATAGCTTTTATCTTTGCAAGTGATGCCTATGTGTGCCTCCCCACAGTACAGGCTCACCATCTGCTTTTGTTCTAATAAATGAACTCACATTACAAATACAGAGTGCACACATACTCATATCCTGAACCTACTGCACCCAAGGGCCAAATGTTTTTGCAGAATGTATAACTAGTAAATGTTTGCTCCCAAATGTTTGAAATGGCTCACAATCTTTCCTAATAATAACAAGCATAACCAGTGAAAAATTCATCATAGCTACACTATGGGAGGCAAAAATCCATAAACAAAGACTTACCTATTTTCATTAACTGTATCTTCATACTATCTTTCCAATATAAAATTCTGCTTCCCAGATTGTCTTGCATGTATTACTAATATTGCACACAATCAGATGTCACCCTTCTGCCTGCCTGGTAACGTTAGTCTAGTCTTGGAAGCTACAGGCTTTCATTCCCAAAATTTCACTTTTTAGATGAACAACTCATTTAATTGCATGTCATCCCTGGCCTGTGAAACTCACCAAACTCTTTTTTTCCCCCAGAAGCTTAAACATAGTCTTACCTTCTTTCTTTCACATACTGATGCTCAATACTTGATATCCTCTCCAAATATACATACATTTTTCAAATAACTATTCCAGTAAAATACTTCCTAACTGGTAATTTGTATCTCTTAATATATTCAGATGTATAAACTGTACAACAGATCAAGAAAAGAAAAAACATCAATTAGGCCTATAAATGACCTTTCAGATTTTATAATCAAGTTTTGTCCTATGAGACGAAGGCTGTATGTTTTACAGGTGGCTGTTGATGCTTATACATGCTAGAATTTCAGGTCCTACTTTTATAGCACTTTGTTTCATAGAAATGATGCACAGTCAACCACGGGAATAGTGTTGTATTAGGTGCTTAAATGCCATGCCTTTGGATCCCAAGGAAACTTCAGGTACCTGAAATATGCACGGAAATAGCCTTTTAGCTATCCAATGAACCACACAAAACATGCTGTGATATCACTACTATAAAATTCAAATGGATTTTTCTCAGTATTACATATTCCTAAGGAAAGAAAGCTTACCCATGCACACAGTATATGCCAAACACATGTCTGGATTTCTGTCTAGTCTTAGCCTGTTGTCAACAACAGGCGATCACACGCTGCTGGCTCATGTTGAGCTTCTCGTCAATCAGCACACCCAGGTCCTTGTCCTCAGGGCTGCTCTCCAGCCATTCCCTGCCGAGCCTGTATTTGTGCTCGGGATTGCCCCAACCCAGATGTAAGACCTTGCACTTGGCCTTGTTGAACTGCATGAGGTTGGCTTGGGCCCACCTCTCCAGCCTGTCCAGGTCCCTCTGGATGGCATCCCTCCCCTCCAGCGTGTCTACCTCGCCAAAGAGCTTCGTATCATCGGCAAACTTGCTGAGGGTACACTCAACCCCACTGTCCATGTTGCTGACAAAGACATTGAACAGTACAGACCCCAGTACCAACCCCTGAGGAACGCCACTCGTCACTGCTCTCCACTTGGACATCAAGCCATTGACCGCAAGTCTTTGAGTGCGACCATCCAGCCAGTTCTTTATCCACCGAGTGGTCCATTTGTCGAATCCATGTCTCCTCAATTTAGAGAACAGGATATCATGTGGGACAGTGTCAAATGCTTTGCACAAATCCAAGTAGATGACATCAGTTGGTCTTTCCTTGTCTACTGCCGGTGTAACCACTTCGTAGAAGGCCACCAAATTTGTCAGGCGTGACTTGCCCTTGGTGAAGCCATGCTGGCTGTCACCAATCACCTCTTTGTTTTCTATGTGCCTCAGCAGAGTTTCCAGGAGGATCTGCTCCATGATCTTGCCAGGCACAGAGGTGAGACTGACTGGCCTGTAGTTCCCTGGGTCTTCCTTGTTTCCCTTTTTGAAAATAGGGGTTATGTTTCCCCTTTTTCAGTCAGCAGGAACCTCGCCAGAGCGCCACAACTTCTCAAATATGATGGCTAGTGGCTTAGCGACTTCATCTGCCAGTTCCCTCAGGACTCACAGATGTATCTCATCAGGTCCCATGGACTTGTGCACCTTCAGATTCTTCAGGTGGTCTCACACTTGATCTTCACCTACAGTGGGCAGTTCATTTTCCTCGTCTTTGCATTCTGCATCAAGGGTAGCACGGCTGCAGTCCTTGCCAGTGAAGGCTGAGGCAAAAAAGTCATTGAGTACCTCAGCTCTGTCTCTGTCCCAGGTAACCAGTTCTTGCGTTTCCTTCTGGAGAGGTCCCACATCTTCCCTAGTCTTTTTTTTCCTCGCTGACATACTTAAAGAAGGATTTTTTGTTTGTCTTAACGTCCCTGGTCAGATTTAGTTCTATCTAGGCTTTAGCTTGTCTAACCCGATCCCTGGCTGCTTGAACTATTCCTCTGTATACCTCCCAGGCTACCTACCCCTGTTTCCACTCCCTATAGGCCTCCTTTTTCTTTTTGGTCATGTCCAGGAGCTCCTTATCATTGGACAATATAAACCAAATGTGACAAAACGGTAAAGGACACGAAATGTCAAAAGACTGTAAATTTTATTAAAATAGCCTACAAACAGACCTTACTAATATCCTTACTGATGCACCGCCCCATTAACATGATCCCTTACTATGCATCCAGTAGGACACATCAGAGAATCCCACACTGGAAACTGACATTTAGGATTCCCTAACCACAAGAAAAGCTTTAATCAAAGTTAGTACTATATTAAACATCAGAGAATGTAATCATAGCACACCAAACCATTAAAAAAAAATTAAAAAATTGGGTTTTCTTAGTCCTACTACTTCAATAATAATTTGCTTCTATTCTAAATATTGCTTAGAACAAGGTGATGGCATGAAGTAACTTGCTTGCCAGGTACAGCAGCTAGCCCAGCGTAAGGGAAACAAAAGGAAGGTCTTCTACAGACAATTGAGTCAGTCTCAGCAGCCCCCATCAATTGAAGACAACTTAAATCAACAACAATCAAGACATTTATTACAATCATGGCATAGTAGCTTATTTGGGCAATGTGAGCATGATTCAGTGCATGTATATTTTCTCCAAGTCTTTCTGACACTATTTACCCTGGTTACCACATCTCCCTAAGGACAGTACTTCAAGTAAGGATACTAGGTACAAGTATCCCTGGCACACGCTGCCTCTGGTGAGCTTACACGAGCTTGGAAAGGGTGAAAGGTTGTGGGGGGGAGTATATCCTCTTTACTCAGCACTATAACAGCCACATGCATCCCATCAGTTATTGTGTCTCACATGATGAGGCCAGGATTTCTTAAAGCTGACTCAACTTCCTCAAACTCTACCAGAGTTACAAAAACTTGCAATGATTTAGAGTTCACAGAAGCAGAGGCATAGAGGCCAAATAAAGCTTTCTGACCATTCATCTCAAAATACTCTCTGCTTTATGACAACTATAGCTGAAGGCCTTTCTGGCAGGGGCACTAATGCATGGTACTTCATTTTCCAGGTCTGACTGGAAATAAGACCGAATGAGAAAAAAAAAATTAGAACTACTACACTCCATTTAATGTGTTGCTACACAAAGAGACAGTAGCTCCTCAAGCAGAAACCTCAAGCCACAAAAAGGTGTATTATTATTCAGGCAATAGCTAGTTCAGTGTAAAAAAGGAGTCAATGGCTGTCTGCAGCTAAGTCTATTGGGTTGACTCAGACCTTCTGATTAATATTTTTAATACTTGCCTACATTTCATTTCCTTTCTGGGATGCCCACTTCAGTGCACTTGCCTTTGCATATGCTGACAATCACATGCCAAAGTGACGAGGAGCCACGCAAGGCAATCCTTCAGCCTCATTTATGTGCTGAAGACTCTGAAAGGAGCAAACATTCGTCTTGTAAGGCACTTGGTATTACAGGGTTCAAGCCCCACTAAAAACCATCAGAGCTCAGACTACACGCAGGCATTGCTTAACTGCTGTACTAAAGATGTACATTTGCTGAGGGAAGCCACAAAATGATGATTGAGCAGATTATCATAGAATCATAGAATGGTTTAGGTTGGAAAGGACCTTGAAGATCATCGAGTTCCAACCCCCCTGCCATAGACAGGGACACCTCCCACTAGACCAGGTTGCTCAAAGCCCCATCCAGCCTGGCCTTGAACACCTCCAGGGATGGGGCCTCAACAACCTCTCTGGGAAACCTGCTCCAGTGCCACACCACCCTCAAAGTGAAAAACTTCTTCCTAACGTTCAATCTGAACCTGCCCTCTTCCAGTTTAAAGCCATTCCCCCTCATCCTATCGCTACATGCCCTAGTAAAAAGTCCTTCCCCAGCTCTCCTGTAGGCCCCCTTTAGGTACTGGAAGGCCGCAATAAGGTCTCCCCGGAGCCTTCTCTTCTTCAGGCTGAACAGCCCCAACTCTTTCAGCCTCTCCTCATAGGAGAGGTGCTCCAGCCCTCTGATCATCCTCGTGGCTCTCCTCTGGACACGCTCCAGCAGGTCCATGTCCTTCTTATGCTGAGGACTCCAGAGCTGGATGCAGTACTCCAGGTGGGGCCTCACGAGAGTGGAGTAGAGGGGCAGAATCACCTCCTTTGACCTGCTGGCCACACTTCTTTTGATGCAGCCCAGGATACGGTTGGCCTTCTGGGCTGCGATCGCACACTGCTGGCTCATGTTGAGCTTCTCGTCAATCAGCACACCCAGGTCCTTCTCCTCAGGCCTGCACTTATAATGCTACCATTGTTATACCCTTTTTAACATATTTTTTCATTTACTATAAATGTTATAGATATTTATCACTAGTACGGCAGGAAGTGCTAATGGGTTGCGCAGCAGGGGTCAGCAGTGTATAAATCCCCAGGATGATATCCTCCATAAAAAAAGGAGATGTCATGTAATAACCCTCCTCAGAGTCATTAGGAGAATTGTGTGGTTTAATCTCTTTTTCCTCTGAGGCCAAAGTTTGATGACACAACAAATCCAGCTTTGGTGCTCATGGTATCAGACCAAAAAAAGCTGCAGTACCCTGACAGAAAGCAATGATGTGCTGCAAATTTATTTATAAGACCTCTGGCAGCTCCAATTTGCTCAAAAAATTCTGACTGGTTAACTTGGTAACATTAGGCTTTATGCTGGAAAAGTTATTACTTCTTTCCCTCCATGCACACACAGCCAATGTCAAAAGTGCTGAAAAAAAAAAAATCATTATCACATCTTATGGCTAGTTTGTCATAAACAGAGGCAAATACTCACCTCTGTTCCACATCAGTGTATGACTGGGTCATCGAGGAACACACAAGCCCAGTGGAATGGCAGGCTGAGTCAATCAATCACTATACTGCAAGCAATGAAATCCCTACTCAGAATAGGGCCAAATAAAGCCACAGGTTGCTCAAGGTCTTGCCCAGTCCATTTCCAAGTATTTCCAAGGACAGAGGTTCCACAACTTCTCTGGATCCTGTCCCAGCATCTGACCTCCCGTTACACAGAAAAAATAAAAAGTCCTAGTTATTCATTGGAATTTCCCTTGTTGCAGCTTGTGTACATTACACAAAATCAGCACAACCCATTGCACAAGTCACCAGATACTTCTGAGCTTCCTCTGCTGCAGAACAGCTGTTCAAAATGCAGGTTAAAGATCCAGACATGTTTTTGAGATTATATCATCCAAGAACAAAGAAGAGGTTCTGCAGTGCAAAGTGTCAGGGCTATTGAAGGGAAAGGATGAAGTTCCTTCAAGCAACTAAGTCAGTGGCTTGCTATGAGCTGTAGCATTAATATAGTGGCTTTTGGTAATAGGAACAGCAAAGAGCAACACCTTTCCTGAGAGTGTTGAAAAAGAATTATTCTTCTGCTAAGGAAAGAACCAGCTGACTACACTTGATATAAAAGAAAGTACTTGTGACTGATTTCAGTTCCAAATGGGAAACTGACTTGCAAAACCTCAACTATTTCTGCTCATCAAAGAACGCCTGAAATTAATTAGGGATAAAGACAACCTGATCCTCTAACAACTTTCTTCAAGCACAAAATCAGATAAATTAGGATCTTATTTAGAATATAAACATGTTTACATACCTAAATGCTGAGCACATTAAAAAGAGAACCATTATTAAAATACCAAAACAGCTTACATTATACCACTCACTGAGTCTGTTTCATTGCTGTATCTGAAAAATTATACTCACAAGTCCTAGGAGTACTGAAAGCAGATGAAATACTGTAACTTTAACAGGCCACAAAAAACATAAGTGATAAAAAACACAGGATACTTATTAAAAACAGTTTTTAATAAAAATGGAAATAACAATTATGAGAGCAACTAATGAAAACTAGTGCTTAAAATTATCTGCGTTTAGTGGGCTTTACCTGATCCTCCAACAACGCTGCACAGGATTTACTTTAAAAGCAGGAATACAGATATTCAGCAGGTTGCCTGCATCACTAAACCGTCTTAAATTTGAATTAGAAATAGCATTCATATTTCATATCTGAGGATGAAAACCAACAAGAGGTACTGGATGCAGTCATTTCTGGTTTACCAGAAAGATACATACGAGGAAAAGCTACGTGCTAGCTTCCATTTCAAACAAGCAATGGTGTTGCTAATCAGCAAGAACTTGTCTTACTGAAAGGCTTTCGAAATTTGCTTTGAAGAAAAACTCTTGGAACATGCAAGTCTTGTTTCCTATTCACAGTTTCTCGCTGCACGTATTCATTGACCACTTGCTCATATCCCTCTGCCTTGAAAAGCTGAGACAAGAACTCTGGAAAAGAATTTAGAAAAAATAAGATTAAATATTATGTTTAAGCTATTTTTAAAACACTAGTCAGCATTTATATAAGCATATGCTCTTATGTGTTACAACATGAAAATCACACAGACCTTCAGATTTCAAGCTGTTCTATGCAAGCGGACTGCTGAATAAAAATCAATACAGATCTCCTTTAGAAACATCAACCTAAGCAAAACAGCTTGCAAAACTGGGGCTTAAGCTAGTTACTCAGTTTAATTTCCAAAACTTGCCACATCTCTTATTTTTATTGAGCCTTGTCATTCTCCTTATGACTGACACCAGTGCATTTTCACTTTGGGCAACTGACATTCACTGGCTGAATACATCACTTATTTCAAGTATTTCAAAGGTAATCCAGCCTTGTAGATGCATCTCTGCTTGAGGAAGAATACCACCCTACGTTACCAGACATTCACATGCATTGCTCAACAGAAAACCAGACAAAATGGCAAAGTGGGTATGGTGGTACCAAGCCTTCACTAAGGCAAACTGAAAGTATTTTCCGTAAGCAAAATAGTATTACTCAAAGCATATCAAAGGCAGAATTACCTCACAAACAGGGTGACCTATGCAGCAGAGAGGGGTGTTCATGCTATTGTCTTGTCATGTTAATTAAAATTCATCACTCCTCCTTTCCTGCACTTTTTTTTCATTTACTAATGCAGCAATTTCACAATAAATTTAAGCCATTCTAAACTTGCGCTACTTGACAGAAAACAAAGACATACCATTTTTTCAATTGTCAGGGGGATCAGCTTGATGGAACAGCTGATCATGTGGGTACAGGAACCCCAGCACTAAAAGAGATGGGATTGAGGAAGGACAATGAGACCACCCACTTGGGTGGTAGTGCAGGCTTTTATCAACCAAAGCCCATCATGAAGCCACATGCACTGGTTGTAAACATGGTGTGTTCATG
The DNA here is from genome assembly GCF_965231255.1 of Vanellus vanellus. NCBI lineage: Eukaryota > Metazoa > Chordata > Aves > Charadriiformes > Charadriidae > Vanellus > Vanellus vanellus. Next base: position 47,945,183 of record NC_138906.1, on the reverse strand, counting down.
TAAAAAGGGGGACCCCCATCAGTGTAATATAAATAAAGAGCACTTCATTGTGGACCTACTGAAATCTCATTGTGAGGAAGTTGTACATATTTTATAATAACAGAAAATTACAACCATGCGTTCCTCCACAAATTCAATACTATTTCAAACAGTGGACAAATGGATGTTTTTTTCCATGGGAGAAGCTCAGTGTTGTTATCTGAGGCCAGACATATTTTAAATAAGCATCATTCAAATCATCCCATGCAGCAATTACTTGGTGTACCAGCGTAGTGTTAAACAAATGAAAAATAGTACAGGCTGCAAACTGTGCGGAAACGATGGGAGTCATGTTTCTAGTAACAAAAGAATTCTCAGGCATTAAAAAATATTTATATCAAAATCAATGAGATGAATGAGATCATAATGATCAAAAATGGGAGCAGAGGTGGTCCATGAGACAGTCACAGACCAGTCCAAGGCAAAACAATTGCTAACACGAGCAATATAAGATAAATTCTCTCTTTTTTCCTTCGTTCCTCTTCTTCCTACTTATCTCAGTTCTTCCCCCAAAGGAAACATGCATACTAGCAAGGAATTTCTCATTCAGAAACAATTCTAACATGCAAGAAAAATGGGATTTAAAATTCCACAGCTAGGTCAGTCTCTTATTTGTTCCCTTTAGCATCCATTCTCTTTGTAGGAGCTAATTGTTTAAACAGAACTAGAAATCACTCAATAAATAACAGCTCTAGAAATGCTTCAAGGAAGCTGTAGCACAGCCTGCATTATCTTAGATTTCATTGTTGTCCTATAAAGAATAGAGAGACCTCAGACAAGATTAATGGTTTTTATATATCAGGAGCAATTAGGCAATACATTATGTCATAAAATATGAATAACATTTACTTGGCTCCAAATTGGTCTCTTCGGTGGCTGTATTTTGCCTTAGACTAAACTAAGAACAAAGAGCCCAACAGAAATAAACACACAACTGTTATTACACAATGCCCTATGCTTGATAGGGGGAACAGTTCACTGAAGTTTAGCATGAGGAATTGGGAGTTGGAGGATGGGCTATAATCCCAACTCATTGTGAGAGTCTAAGCAAATTCCTTCACATCTCTGTGCTTCAAATTGTCCACCAGTAAACTGCACTGATTACCTTCCTTCCTAAAGCATTACGAGCACTGAACAAAAAACTGTTCAAATACTGTATCACATGGAAATGTTTTTTGCATCATCTTTACTAAAAAACAGACGACAGAGTGACCACAGCTCATCTGTGCTATCTCAGCAGGATTTGTAGACAAGCTTCTCAGCGCTGTAGTCATGGTTCTGCTTCAGAAGTCATTGACTTCTTCAGTGGACCTCATCCTGCACACCAGAAATAGCTTTGTGAGAAGAATGATGCCAAGATAACTGCTTAGCTATTTCATGAAGATGATCAATTCTGTTATTGAACATTGGTCTTTTTCCCTTAGATAACAAATCTGAATGAAATTCAGCAAATTCAGAAACTGCTGCTCTTAGCACATTATAGCACATACAAGAAGCTTGTAAATAAGAAAGTGCTCCAAAAAGTCCTGCTAGTCTAAACACCCTCTTCCTCCCAAAAAAGATGGCAAATGAAGTACACCACGATTTAACAGTTCATCTGTGTAAAACAATGGGCACGCTAGCAATTCCCTGAAGCAAGTTTAAACAAAAGATTCACAGAAAAGAAAACACTCTACACTATGTCTTACCTTCAGTAAAAAAATACGATCTTGTCCCATCTTGTCTAACATAGAAGTTTTCTCCAAGTTTGCTGCCAGATTTAAACCTGAGCATTGCATGATCATACAGTCCATAGTCTCTAAACAAGACACACTTGCCCGGTTTTAATACCTGTCACATAATACATATATGCTTCAATAAGGTAGATGGATTTAGCCATATATATCCCTATATTTATTTGTATACACATACAGACTCATACACAAGTAACTAAGACGAGGTATCCTAACACATGCAATACAGAAGTGATATACATACACATAGAATTCATTCCCTGTGCAACAAAAAAGTTGTATATACAGCTGGATTGTCCACTCTTAAAAATGCTTCCCCATGAACAAACTACCAAAAGTTTTAAGATACATGTTTGGGTGTTGATCAGCTAAATAAGCTTTTTGCAACAATTCAAATACAGAGCAAAGAAGAAAACATACAGGTTAACAATGAAAATTAAGTCCTAACATGGCATTTTCTTTGTTGGGTAGTATACAGTCTAGCACTTGATTTTGATTAATGATTAACAATACAATTTAGAATACCATGACATTCCGTTTTTCATGTGAGAAAGAAAAATATTACAATATAATAAGAAATTAAAAAGGAACAATTTCAGGAAAACAGGTTGCAGGTTTGGTTGTTTGTTTTTGTTTTTTTTTTTTTTAAATTGCTCTTTGGTAAAGAAATCAAGCCATAAAGGGTTTAAAATTTAGAAATACATGGTCATTGGTCTTGATGACTTTAGACATTTGATGCATCCAACTTTCCTACCTCATCAAATACCAGCTGTATTTGTTAGAGGAAAAAAGGAGTACTTGCCACTTGCAAATTTGTGCAGAAACCTAAAAACAAGTTAAATGAGCCAGGCATCTCCACAGAGAAAATAATAATTAGCCTTTTCATGTGCACGAGCTAAGAATCAACCCTGACTTTGAAAAACAGCTGGAGATATACCAAAAAATCTAACATTCCCTTTTCAAACTACTGATGATAAACCAAACAGGATATCTGATAATAACAAACATATGCATAAATAAAACATACGTTGACTATTTCCCCCTGCAGTCAATATATGACATCTCAGGGAAATCCAGAACAATTACAATTCAGATTGTTTAAAGCACCCTCTATTTGGTCCTATCCTAGCCTATCAACTACCAAAGGCAGCCCAGGGAGATGAGTCTTTCTAGATTAATGTTGATCTCTGAACACCCCACTTCTAAATCAGCACAGATCAAGTGTGTTTAATAACAACAATAACATCCTAACTGCAAGTCATTGTATCTACTGGAAGTCAATTTTGGTTCACTGTCACTCACACCTTATCAACACAGACATTTCTGCAATCCATAAACATTATTTGTAGTATACAACCCAGGACCCTAAGTCACAGGTTCAAAATACCTTTTGTGTTACACTGATGGCATGCATTAGGCCAGAATCCAAAGAACCCCACAATACCAAGAGAGTAAAAAAAACATTGTAAAACATATTTTAGTCCCATATACTAGGTGAGCTAACTAAATACATCCACGGAATACAGTAGTAAAGATCACCATTACAAGAGGGGTTATTTTCTCAGAAAAAAATTGTACTTTCAAGCTAAAAAGAAGGAAAGTGCTTTAAAGGCTATAAAATCAGCTGGTTTTACCTTGTAAATGTTCTTCAAGACAAGATGCATTTTGTCAGGATGAATGGCAGAAAGCACAAATATAAGTGTGACAACATCCACAGAATCTGCTGGTATATTTTCTAGAAGATCATCTTTAGTAAGATCACACTGGAACACTTTACATCTTTCAGTACTGTATAAGGCATTTTTCTAGGGAAATGAAAAGAGCATGCTTTCACTGAAAATTAGTTGCATTTTTTATTGCAAAAAAGCAAAAAACTTGTGAAACTAATCAGTAGAGCAACACAAAACATGGTGGCAAAGAACTTTTAACTTCCAACAAGTGACTAATGCAATCAGAAATTCTTTGCTGCATACTACAACTGTGAAACTACAATTACTAGACTAGTTTGTTCTCAGGAATTTGAGAAGGAATGTGTGCTAAGACAGATCAGTAAACATACCATTTCTGTTTTCCCACTGCTTCTACTCTTTAAAAATACAGAAATATTATTAAAATAAATTCTGTATTACTAGGTGATCAAAGTACAGCTCTTGAGCTACAAGTAGACTGTAAACAGCTTGGGTTCGTATCACATAACCTGCAGCTGGGTTGTTCTAGCCCACAGTTTTGCTGGGTAAAAGGAAACCTGGTCTTGGCAAGAAAGACGCTCAGCAACAGATTTCGAGGCAGACACCACTAAGTCATCCAAAACCCAGGGTACGCACTCAGTCCAACCTCATCTTGCAGGGCAGCTGTGGCATCCCAGGGAGCCGCTGTCCTCTCCTGTTTGCCACACATATTTCTTCCCATCTTTCCCATGAGATACACAGTACATGGCTTGTGGTTCTTAGTCACACCTGTCCCACAAGAGAATGCTTTCAAACAGCTATGCTTTTTCAACAGCTATGTAGAAATTTACCTGTGATTACAAACTTAATAAACGAGGAGACTTCTAAAGCCCAAAGCCCCCACCAGCCTTGCTGGAAGACTTAACTTTGGACTGCAGTATCACTTACCTATGAATAAGTATAAACACACCTATTTGTAATCAGGCTACAAATTTCCTTAACAATAACTTTCATGGCCCTGTTTTCAAGATTCTCCTCAGGACTCCCTCTGCCTCACAAATATCAAGGGCAAGCTTCCATTCCAAACAAATTTTGCTTGTACTGCACAGTCAGCAGAGACACAGTAGTGCTCTCAACAGAGTCTTCACAAACCATTCAAGTAAAGTAATATACACATATTACCATAATGCTACAATTTGATGCTGAAAAACTAGGTCTCGAGCAGTGATTTGGCTTCTTGCACAGGAGCTCCACTGATATGGGTCAATCTCCATTTTTTTGCAAAAGCTATTCTACCCTTCCTACAAAAAGGAAGGCAAGAGAAGTCTGTCGTTCCAGTCATCTGTAATTTCAGAAGCTTCTAAAGACACTCTAAAAGAAGTTCCAAATATCACACCAACCTTCACATACTCAACAGCTCTAGGAGAGAAATCACAGGCATATGCAAAAATATTCAGATCTTCTTCTAAGAGTGGAAACAAGCAGTTCCCAACCCCACAGCCTGCTTCCAGAATGGTCAGTTTCTGATCTGCAAACTGGGAAGGAAGAAATCCAAGATAAAGCACATCATTTTTGTTTTCCTCATGATACGAGCAGAGACACTGTTTAAACAGCATTTTAAAAGCTATAAACAATTTTAATAACCATTGATTCAAAAACTGAAGTAGGTATGAGTTGGATAATCTAACACTACAAAACAAAAATCTTGATTTCTGCAAAATTACAGATCTTTTTAGAACATGTTAATATTTCTTTAGTCATCTACTCCTTAAGTAATCAACAGATTGCTATACTGTTTCTGTCTTGTCTTTTATTCAGCTATAATGACCAACAGATGCATCTGGCTATTCCCCTTAACGATATTTTGCAATTAGCCTGTAATTCTGGATGCTTTTCGTTAAAGTAGTGCTCTGAAGTGCACCAACTTGCATCTGAAAACATCACATCACAGAGAGACAAGTTGTTTATTTAGGACACAAAACAAATATTCCAGATTTCATTCTTAGTATCCAGTATGGGTCAATTATAAACTGAAACCAAACTGATATGCCTGAGGAGGTATCTTTGATATTAAGAGAGACTAAGCAGGTCACTGTAAATGTAACATGTGACAGCTCTTAGCCTAATGGCTTTGTTAGAAGTATTATTAAATCATTTAGAAGAAAACAATCACATCTTTTACAGAGGAAGTACATAGATCTCACCTCCCGACATGCTTTTAACTCTTGAAACTCTCTGGTTGTCCAATGTCTGTCTTTGAAGAAGTTAGTGCTGTTCCTTTTGTAAAATAGATCCCAGTTCTTCTGTGCCTCTTTCTCCAGTTTTAGTTGTTTGAACTCAGACACCAAAACCCGATCTTTTGCCAGTTTCTCAGCCTCTTCTGGGCTAAGGATTCTTACACTATGGCCTTTTTTTTGGAAAGCACCATCTTCAGTAGATGTTGTTATTATACTCGAGCAATTAGCTGATGTGTTTTCTTGGAACATCCTAGATTCTTTCACACCAATATGAATGCCAAAGACCTAAAGATGATTTTTTTTTCTTTAGTGTATGTTTCCATTACTTTACTTAGGTAAAATAATCTAGGATCTAGAAGCAGAAGAAAAAATGAGAAAGAGTTACAGCATGCGCTTCTTATGATTTTGTGGTGATCTGTCCTACCTGACGGACTGCAAAGCTACCAGATTTCTCTTGATTTCAGAAATCCTCCACCCAAACTAACAACTGCATATGACATCAGACTGATGTCAAAGAAGATACTTATCAGAGCCTGCTAGACTTCCCTCTGCATCCTAGAAAGCTACCTAACAAGAAAAGATGGTGCAGCTCTAAGCTTATTTTCACTAAAACTGACTTCAAAAGGAAAGCAAGGGGTTGGTTTCTTGTTAACCCTAGTTAGCAAACCAGGAAAATCGTAACTGAAAAATAGGTGACATTTAAAAGTCCCATAAAGTTGATGAGACAAACTGTATTCATGTAAGCATTTGTCCCTCCTACTCTCACCTCTGTGAGAAAGCACTGGTGAAAACAGCATTTATAACAGATCAAAACCAGTACTGTGGCCAAAATGCCCATAGCCAGCCTGTGTCAGCATTCCGTCCACTGCCTCCTCCTGAGGATCCACACTGGTTTTAACCATCACCGGTGGTTTTATTTTCAGAAGTTAACAAAAATGGAGCAATGAAAAGGGTTCTGCGTCGGCTGGGAAGGAATCCAAATCTTTTCTCTTATGTTAAACTAGTTCTGACCCCCACCTTGCCATGAACGCCCAGTTCCTGGATGATGGCACATGTGAATTAAATCCTGCATGGCCCAGTAACTCCCAGGGAAGCCCAGGTGGCCAAAACATGCCACTCCTGTATGTCAGTGCCCAAAACCAGGCACTGGCATCATTTTTACCAAAATGGAAATGAGACAAACCCAACAACACCCACCCTACAGCAAAAAATAAATAAAAAAAAAAGAGTAGTAGTTCACTTACATATTTTCTCTTACACAATACAAGCGCAAATGTAAAATACAAACGTGCAAATGAAATAAAGAACTGTCAAAATTTTGTCCAGCTCCACGGGAGACTGACAACACTCTCTTTTTCCTTCAAAAACAACGGAAAAGGTTACAGAGAAGAGGTTTCCTTGAAAGAAAGCCTCCTCAAGAAGAGTATACCCTCAACAAACAGATTCATCAGCACAATTTCTACTATGTAGATCAACGTTTATATTTCTTCACACGACAAGCTAGGGGAAGGAAAAAAAAAAAAGTAAAAAAAAAATCCAAGCTAGTTCTTTCACTGACCCATTTGCGCTGAGAAAAACGCCCGTGGCGGGAAGCGAGCACGATGATAAACACGGTTTACTATCAGCCTATGTTTAGGCTAAAGAGCCTTTTAAAGGTGTTTAATCCAGCCCTAAGACCGCAAACAGATAATACCTCTGAGGAAACCCCCGCCCTCCCCCAGGGAAAGCGGGTTCCCGCCAACAGCCGCCCCCTCAGAGGGGCCGGGGCCGGGGTCGGGGCCGCCACCGCCACCACCGCGCAGACCACCGAGGCGGGAAGGCCCCTCCTGCCCTGCCCTGCCCTCCCCTCCCGAGGGCGGAGAGCGCCGGGCTCCCACCTCTCCTCTGAGGGACGCCCCTCCGGGGACACGATCCCCCCTCCGTGGGGACAGCAGCCCCTGCACGGCCCAACACCCCTACCTCCCCTCCCTTCGCCTCGCCTCGCCTCGCCTCGCCGTACCCGCCGCCGGCCCCGGAGCAGTTTACCCGCTGCACTCGGCCCCCGGAAGGGCGCCGGGCGGCAGCGCACGGAGGAGAGGAAGGGACAGGCCGGGCCGAGCTGGGAGGGGACGGGAGGGGACCGGGGCCATGAACGGCTCGGCGAACTCGCTGCTGGACAAGGAGGAGCACCCACTGCAGCTGGGAGAGAGCTTCGAGCGGCGGCCCAAGGCCTCCTTCCACACCATCCGCTGTGAGCGCCACCCCCTCTACCTCCCCCCCCTCTCCCCGGCGGGCCCCGCCGCGGCCGCCCCTTCCTTCCCCCTTCTCCTCCCGCTCCCCGCGTCCCGTCCCCCTACCGCCTGCCCCGGCGGCGCTTCTCCTTACGCCGTACCTACTGGCGAGCCCCCCCTCTCCTTGGACCCCTTCCCCCGTACCTGCCCGGCGCCCCGCCATCCTCACCGAGGTTTCCTCCCGGGGTCCCACCGCGGCTTCTTACTCGTTAAGGGCCGTCCCCTCCCCGCCGGCCTGCGGGGGCCTGTAGCCCGCCACCACGAAGCCTTCACGTCCCCCGTGTTTCTCACCGCCTCCTTCGTGCCGTCACCTCAGGGCTTCGTCCCCTCTCAGCGCCTGTTGTCTCCCCCCCCGTCCCATCCCTCGTCGTCCCCCCCCACTCCTCCCCAGCGCCCATCTTCCCTCCCACGAGTGTTTTCCCCACAGAAATGTTCCACCCCGTCCGGCAGCGTGAGGAGAGGAGGGGGAAGGTGGATGCCGGCCGAGAGCGCTGGCGGGGAGGGGGGAGGTTTGAGGGAGGCGGGAAGGTTTGAGGCAGGCAGGCCGGGGAGGGGGACGAAGGACTTGGGGAAGTTTTTCATGAAACGTGCGTGAATCGCTTAGGAGCACCCGCTGTGAGGGGGGTGGCTTGCCGTTTCTGTTTTATTTTATTTTATATTTTTAAATGTCAGTTGCAGGACAGGTAGGCCACCCCGCAGGCCCTGGCCTGGCAGGAGTGCCTGCAGAGGAGTGCGGCTGGGCAGCAGCCCAAGCGCCCGCAGTTTGTTTCTTTTATTATCTTCTTTTTTTTTTTTTTTTTTTAACTGGTTATTTTAGCCACGAGGTGACGGGTAACCCGGCAGCCCAGTCCCTGGCTCTGCTAGCTGTAATAAGTCACTTTCCAGGAAAGCAAGCAGAAATTACTCGTACAGTAATTTCACGTACAGTACTGCCTGATAAGCGTAAGAGGTAGGGTCTCGAGCAGTTACCAAGTTTTTGAATAATTGGAAGAGTGTGTGTTTTATTAAGGACACCAGGTATTATTCCAACTGATCTATTCTAGCACTGGGTACATCTAATTTCATGTTAGAGGATTGTTTTGAAGAGGAGCTCACTCTATCTCTGTACTTGAATTCTGTGGGCAAGAAATTGCTTTTTCATCCCCTAAATGAGTCCAGGATTTAAAATGAGTAGTAAATCACCAACAGTAAATGAAAGTAATACTAAACTTGCATTTCAGTAGCTTTGTATTAAGGTGGGGAATTTATACGGTGAACAGTCAGATTTTTTATTTCATGATGCATAATCCGAGGCCCAGTCTCATGGCCCATATTCATACGCTATGAGTAAGTAATTTCAGTGATAGTAGCTACCCAAGTGCGACTTGAGAGAACAGCTTTCTAGATTGAGCTGTTACTCAAGCAGATGGTCAATGATTGAGGCAAAGCTATTTTGCTCAATAGGAAACTCTGTCTAGTGGATTAACACAAATTTTGTGTGTTTCACCCCTCTGGTTATACATAATTCCACCATGCTAAAAAATACCATACCATATGTTTCGTACATTTAACTGTTTGTACATAACACTGAGCGGTTTTATCCAGCACTAACGTACTAGCAAATGTCCATTTATAAATCAACATTTTAAAAAAGCCCAACTATCAAATGAATTAGATTGTTGTCTGATAGCGTATGAATTAAACCCAAGCTGTAACCAGATAGAAATACACTGGATTTCTAGAACTGAAGTGCTTCAATAATCAATTTCCTGAGGGATTGCAAAGCCAAAGCTCTTCAGACTACAGCTGGATGAATGCAGTCTTATTTCAAAAGAGATTTCTGTGTGCTGTGTTTTCCATCCATGACTTTCAAGCGAGATCTCTTCATTTCCTGGTTATAAATTTTGTTTCTAACTGTTGATCTGGAATGATTTATCTGGGATCCAAGCATTATATTGTTCCTGTAATCCTCTTCACACAAACTACAATAAGAGGATTTTGTAGGCTAAATTTGTTTCAGCCTTCTTAAAATACTTCATTCCTTTCCATAATGTTTATGAAATACTGTACTGAAAAACTGGATTATCCCTGGAAAACACATCTTAAAAATGTTTGACTTTTGGAAAAAGGAGTACGGGTAAACTTGGAGGGACATATGTGCACTCAATCTACAGCAAGATTAGCCAAGCACGTACACCTAGTAAGCTAACCAAATGAAAACAATTTGTTGAGTGGTTGTTTAGAGTAACTATAGTTTGCTGATACCAAAGAAAGAAGTGTGATACTGATATTGCTTTTAATTTAAAGACTGTGATGTTGAAACTCTTGATCCCTTTTTGGCAGACACTAGCTCTTGTACAGCTGGTTTGTTTTATTTAGCAAGCTTGCACATAAAGTAGGTGGGAAACAATAGCTAGAAATAGATTGCTTAGATGAAAATGAAGGGTATGGTTTGGTCTGGCAGTTAAGCCATGAGGATTAAGTCAAGTGTGCCTGATTCTGCTTGTTGTGCTGTCAAGGTAAAACTCAGTTAGACATTAATGTCCTCTTAATGAGAATTTAATACAAGCTGGAGTTTTGGGGTTTTTTTTTCTGCAAATGTGATTTTGCAAATGTGGAATTTATTTAAAATTTGTTCTGCGGTATTAATTTCTTAACTAATGCAGTAATTAAAAGCCTTGACCGTGAATATAATTGCAACTTTGTATCCAGAGATACTAGAATTGAATGGAGGCTTATTTTAAAAACAAACAAACCAAAACAACCTATATCTCTCTGATCTTATTTCACTTTGTCTAAATCCTCTGTCAAAATACTACCGGTTCTGATAGTTCTTTGTGGCTTTTGTGGCTCATCAGCATGACAGAATAATGAGCGGAAAATACTTTTAAGTTAAAATGTTCTTAGTTTAAATAAATACACTAAAGAGAAGTGCCTTGTTTGGGGGACAAAGCATTCTATGTAATCCAGCAAAAATAGTTAAAACTGGGGTTAGTTTAAAGCTATTACAGTGTCTCACCTTAGTCATGCTTTCTATCCACAGTGGCTTTGGACTAGCATAGAGCCTGCTGAAGTAACATCAGCACCTCTTTTTTCCTCATAGGTGAGATCTGAGGTCTCCTGTACCCTTGAGGATGTATTGTGGAAACAAGATGGCTGTTAAATAGCCAGAAATATCAGTAAGGCTAAATGAGTTGGTGTCACTTAAATTAGTCTTTGTCACAGAGAGAGTCCTCAAGTTTGGAACTGACAGAAGCCCACAGAGCCCTGGGTCTTGAAGTTGATACTCTTTTGAGATGCATGGTAGAGTTTTACACTTGCCTGCTAAATTGTTACTCAAAGCCTGGCGTTTGGAGAAGTCTGCTTTTGGTCTTCAAACATGAGGTTTAGAACCTTATTTCCATTTTAAACAGGAAGTTCAGGATCTGGTACTGGGGCACTGAGCATGGGCACATTGTACTGGTGTGTTATTCCATCCCTGCTGTAAACACTAGCATATATTTTTAGCATTCCTTATAATCACAGTAAAAGTGCAGTGACTCTTTGCAGGGCAGGATGACACTCCTGAAGACTCTAAAAAATGTAATCGCAATTTTTTTCCTCTTTAGATGATTTTAAGCCAGCATCGATTGATACATCTTGTGAGGGGGACCTCCAAGTGGGTAAAGGAGATGACGTAACAATCACCTTGCCGCATATTCCAGTAAGTTTTTTTTATATATGTGTCCTTGTTTACTCTCCAAAAAATTTACAATGTAGTTACAGTCTAATGAAAATGTTATTTTCTCTTTCATCTTTGTTAATACAAGTGGGTTCAATATTTGAGCAGCCAGATTTGTAGTGTGTTACCTTAGAAAAGGACTGTACAATTGAATCTTTGTAAAAGGTTATATTTGTAAGGTTCCAGTCTGTTATTTACTTTTGATTCCTTCCTACTCTTCTTTGAATAACAAGAAAACTTCTACTGTTAGCTGAAGCTCTATACCTGGTTTCTATCTGGTTTTAGTGCTATGGCTTAATGGAGAAAGGCAGAGTAATTTGGACTTTAGTCAAAGTTTGACGTTCAGAAACCACAGGTAGGCCTGTAAGCATATTCTTCCCATTACTAAAACATGTACAGATAGCATAGAAGGTTCCCTGCCTTTAGGTTTAGCAGTGGAAGCAAGGGGAGCGTTTCTGGTGAGTGGCAATGAAGTGGTTTCCCATCCACTTCCTATTCAAATTATGCCATAAAGATCTACTGTGTGAGGATGACAGTCTAACAGCAATAAAACAAGTGATCAAACTGTTTATAGGTGCAGATGCTTTGTATTTGAGGGTTCAGTAGTTACCAAAACAAAAGGAAGTGCTTGCATGCTGGAACTGGATTTGTTTATTAGCTGAAGTTAATGCTATGTGTCAAGCCAATAAACCGGAATTCAGAGACATTGATGAGTTTGGTGGTTGCAGGGGGGCACCAGTCAGTTTGGAAGCCATGTGTCAGATCCTTTTGGTATTGTTTATTCTAGCATGTTGGTGTTTTTAATTGGTAGGTGATGGTACTGTGATAATTCCCACTGAATGAGGCTTTAGCCTGCTTCCCCCCACTCCTGTTTTTTCTATGGCTTTGGTGACCTTTAATGCTGCAGGAGATCACATACTGGTTTTTTGTCTATAAAAACTATGAGCGTGGTAGTGCTATGTGAGAACATGCAACAATACAATTAATAGTGGTGGCATTCATCTTGGATTGACTGGGAACAGTGTTGTTCATTCATCTTTTGTGTCGAACAACATTACTTGTAACATCCCGTTCCAAAATTCTGTACTGATGAGTTTAATTTGATTGTCTTCCTATGAGTATGAACAGCTTTAAGCTTATAGTATACTTCAGAGGCTTGGGCAGCTAACTGCATTGAATGCAGCCACTGTGCCTATGTAGTTCCAAGGCGGTGCTGCCCATGTTCTGGGCAGAGAGCTGGAAAACACTGAGCATACTGGTAAAGAGCGAAAAGTTTTGAGATCCTTTCATCCTGACAAGATTTACTGAATTTCTTACATCATGCTTTGGTTCTCAGTTGCCTAACAACTGGATAGGATTCAGATTCTAAGTTGTTTTTTGAAATTGCCTGGTCCCTGAAGATATCTCAGATAATTTGTTCAGCAGAGAGATTTTGGTGTCCCTAGCTGCTTGGATAAATCAAAGTACTATTTCTACATGTGGATTTAGTGGATTTAATATTTGATTAACAGTCTTGGTTGGGGAAGTAAAGAATTTCTGTTTGTTAAAAAACCCTCACGCATGAAAACAAATTGATTAAATGTCACTTGTTTCACCTTCCTTCTTCTATCCTATAATCAGCAGAATCTGTAAGCCGGTGTTATTTAGGCACCAACATAAAATCTAAACATTTATTTTAAGTAGAAGGGTAGGACTGTTAATTTGCTTAAGCAGAGTTTCATTTCTACTTTTTTTTTTTTACCCAGAATCAGAGTCTTTGCTGAGTTAGGAGGCTTCTGGGTAGCAGAATCAATTTTTGATAAATTTTCAGTAAATTTTCTGACTTAGTTGTCAGCAGCAAGCAGGATTTGACTTTCAGCTTACTTTTTATTCTCTTAAATGTTGCTTTCCTCTCTTAAATGTAGGAATGATAAAAATGTAACATGCCTTTGAAGACTAAACTTTCTTGAGGCGTCTTTTCTGAATTGTATCTATATCTCTTACTGTATCTTTGTTGGGAATTCAGATTTGTCACCCTTACTGTTCTGAAGCCATTTTTAATTCAAACATATTTTATTTATTAGGAATATAGAGAATAAGAATTGCATTCTGAGTCATTAAAATATGGTTGTTCATTTTTGTGACTCGGAATAAAATGTAGAAGGGTGCATTTTTTCCTTTTCTTCCCAATTTTGGTTGCTTTTCTACAGCATTTTTTTCATTTCTTTTGTACAGTAGCTGTACATTACAGAGAAATCTGAGGTTTCATAGCTGAGAACATGTTTCTGTATATCGCCTGTGAGTAACATGTCCTTTTTTGACATGGCCAGGTATGTGTCCATGCTGCTATGTGCTGATAGACCATAAATTCTCCTTCCTGTAACCCCAAAACCAGGTGTATGAGCCAGCCTGGGCAGGGATGCAGTACAGCTGAGCGTAATCTCAGAAGTATCAGTTAGATGACATGCACTGCTACATGAGTTTGTCTTTATTGCTTCTCAGTCTAAGCCATTAGACTTTTATGGCACTATGCAGCATTGTGTGGACTTGGGGACTTTCTGGAAGGCATCAAAATACCCCATTTGCTTTTGAGAAGATATTTCGCTATAATTGCATGGCATCTACATGCTAATCTGACTATGAAGAAGGCAGCTGTTCTTACATAGCTTGTGACAGTTGCTTGTAATCCACTATGAAAATACTGCCTTTTTTTAATGTATATTTAAAAAAAAATACAAAGCAGTTTAAATTATTTTTCAATTGACCACATATTTCTTTAGGCAACAGTTCTGATACACAGATAATTAGAACTTTATTTCTTATCCAAACCCAAGATTTCCAGAGCAGAAATGTCAGGAAGATTTCTGACACTTGTCAGGGCCAGATATGCAAATTCAGTTATGTTACCATTTTGGGAATGAGAACTGTAAATAATGGCAGGCATGGAGAAGATGTTTTGTCACTGCAGAGGCATTTAAAATGATGAAAGGCATAATATTGCTATGAGGAAACATCTGATCTAGTGCATATAACTGTATTTTTCCCTTTTCATGAATGAACATAATGAACAATGAACTAGACATTAACTGCTTTGCCTCTTGGTCAGAACAATACCTACGTTCATTTCTCTTAGTGTTTATAAACTATTGAGTAGGGGAATATAACCCAAAAAATGTGTGCTCTTTTTTGATACCAGGGTTCAACTCCACCAATGACTGTGTTTAAAGGAAATAAAAGGCCATATCAGAAGGACTGTGTGCTTATTATCAATCATGACACTGGGGAATATGTGCTGGAAAAACTTAGTAGCAGCATTCAAGTCAAGAAAACAAGGTAAAGCTGGGGGCAGGGCTGTTGCTAGGATTAATTCTTGCTGAAATTTCTTCTTCAGACTGTCTTTTGAACCAGAACTCAGTTTTCTTTTATTTTGTAGTGGTGTTTAATTACTAAGCCTTACGGGCTTTACATGGCCAATTATCTTGCCTAAAAATGCAAATAAGTGTGTGAATCCAAGACTAAAGAATTTGTAAATTCTCCACTGCTGAAAGGACGTAATTATAGTTTACAATGAAACATGTCTGATGATTTGAAGCTTTGGAAGCTGGCTGAAGGATGGGGTGTGTTTCAGGAATCTCCAGTTAACTGAAAAAAGACCATGGAAATATTACGCTGTCAAAAGGATTGTTGGACTTTCTAGGTTTGTTCCCTACAGCTTCCTGTGGGAGTCATGATTTTAATAATATACTCTTAGGGAACAAGAAACACTCATCCCTGTATTGGATCAGTGATATATCAAGCGGAATACAAGTCCAAAGCCACCAGCTGGGTTGGGGGGAAACTGTAGAAATAAAGTTTATGAGGTTTTTGCCTAGAAGAATTGCTGGGGCCGGAAATCTTCTCTGATCCAATATTCTTACTTCACTGCACAAATGCTACAAAGTGTGCAGTTGGAACATTTTTAGTAGTTTTGCTGCTCTGCAGAAACTACTAGAAATGTGGGTTGCAGCTCATCAGCAGTTGGCTGGAAGTTTGCCAAGAACACCTTGAGTTCAAGGTAAATGGACTGTAGCACTCCTCTGAATCAAATATGTGAAAACTCATCCACGTGGCATTCATTTTGTCCAGTTACTGATATGAGCACATCATGCATGAGATTTGAATTCCCAATCTAAGTTCTGCTGGACTTTGTCCAGGTGAAGCTTAAGTCAGAAGGGAACAAAGAAGTGCAGGAAGGCTTGGGCTCAGTGAGGTGTTTAGATCTGCTGAGTTTTGGCTCCAGTGAGGTGAAAAATATTTCGACTTTTCTCAAGGAAAGCCACGGTAGTAAAAAATTGAGGATCCCTGTTTTAAGGAATAGTGCTTTGCAAAGTAATTCTGTTTTCTAGATCAGAAGCGTCTTTTATTTTCATGGTGACTTTGATCTTTAACAACCTGTTGACACTCTGTGAGAGCAGAGTTTTTGGTATTAAGGTCCTGATGACATTCACGGGGGAGTAATTGCACTTACTCTACATAGAACCTTCTGTAGCTCCAAGAGCATAATACTGGAAACAATCTTTTGCTTTTACCTTTCACTTGATACAGTGAGTGTATTCCCAAATCATCACTTCTATTGTAATTGACGGTGTAAGCTCCATTAATGTGGTGTCTAATAGCTGCATTTCAGTGATGAATGAAGAGGTGGTTCTGTGCTCAATTTTTGAGGTTGCATCTACAATTCAATGAGGCACAGAGATACCTGAGTTAGTGCTAACCATACCAGAAGCGGTTTAGGTGAAGTCCCAGGAAGTTCCGCATGGACTACTTTAACTTGTTTCTCAGTGGGATTAGTTTACAGGCACGAAGTATCACATTGCTGAGATGGGACCCTCCTAGAATGAAAACTGAGCTCTAATGTCCACATAAGCTGCTTCTGTGCTACAGTACATAAAACCACAACCCCAAAGGCTTTAGTGTTAGATGATAAATATGCCACACACTTTAACCTCATTATGGTGTACCATAGAGGGACCCAAACAAGTATTTTTTTTGTTTTGTTTTGTTTTTTTTTTTTCTGCCAAGGGTATTGGCTGTCCTACAATCTCAGTCACATCATTGATTCAATAAAAGGAAGAAATATCTGATTTGAACTGAACAGCTAGGCATGGTGTTATTCTGGAGACTATTTCCCACTGAGGAAACAGCTTACACTATTTTTAAGGGATAATAGCAAGTGAATGAAAAACAGGAATTAAATGCTTGCATGCTGTATTTAGCAATAAGAATGATTGCTGTAGTCAGGTTGACCTCTAAGAGAGTTCAGTTTGAAATTTTTTAAGTGAGAAAATTGTTTCTTTTGCTGTGATTGTTTTAAGCAGGATTTTATTATGAGTGGATTTGTTTTATCGTGTAGTTACTTCAAATTACTATGATTGCTTATTCTTTTTTAAAAATACAAATACTAATTTCTAAATTAAAGCCTTCATTGTTCTTCAAGTAGAGAATTTGGCACCACTGAACCACATCTGGATTTCAAAGTACATTTTGTAAGGGTGTTGCAGTGTAGTTGTATATGCTTATTTCTTATTGAAAGCAAGCGTTGCATACAGAAAGCTGTAATTCACTGTTTATCTTTATAAAACGAAGTAGAGATCTATACGAAAGGAAGTCACAGATGATACATTAGTACAAGGATATTGAAAAAGGAAATATAGTTGCACAGTACCGCTGAATGTCTCTGGTTGTTTTTTCAGAGCAGAGGGCAGCAGTAAGATCCAAGCCCGAATAGAACAACAGTCTGCACGAGCATCTCAGCCTCCTTCACAGTTCAGAGCCCCAACCAAGCCAGCAGTTGGACCTAAAACTTCTCCTTTGAAAGATAATCCTTCGCCTGAGCCTCAGCTGGATGACATTAAGAGAGGTAAAGAAGGGTTTGTAGTTTCCTGAGTTTTGGTTGGTTTTGTCTTTCTTCTTTATAATAAAAAACTATGGCTGTACAATTTATAAAAATGTTAGAACATTCAGGGATTAAAGGATGGTACTTGACAGCTGGTTTGTCATCTTTTTATCTTGTTTTAAGGCATCTTAGTGAAGTATTTATTCTCTTCTGTCAGCATAGGTATTTATACTGCAGTCATCTCTGGCATGAGAGAACTTTCTCTTTCTGGATAATTTTCTCTCTTCCAAACTATTTCTCTGTTCTGAAAAGAAGATAAAATAAGCGTGAATTCAGAAACCTGTAGCTTGAGTGCTAGATGAGTTGAATGGGTGTCTTAGGCGGCAACAACAACAACAAAAACTAATGGTCCAAGATCTAGTTATGCAATCAAGTAACTTGGACGGAAGTTATTACTGCACTGAGTACTGAGTAAGGTTGTTCCCATCACAAGACCTGGAGCTTGTGCAGTGCCAAGTACTGCTAGTAGGAGAGGGATGAGAGACTGAACAACCCTGCGGCTTCCCCTTTACCACAGCCACTCCTCTGCAGCTTTGATCACATCTGCCATACAGTTGCTATACTTCTATTAAAGTACCTTGAAGGGAGGACTGTCTTGACTCAGTCTCCTACTCAAGCAATGCTTTATCTCAGTGTTTTGCTGTGGGCGGGGCACACTTTCTTTGTCCATATCCTTCTTTTCATACTGGTCTGATATCTGGGTTTGCTGTGGATAACAAGGAAGATTTTTAAATTTTTATTTGGTTCTCTTGTGTTTCTTGTCTGGCACCAGATGCAATTATTTTATTTTAAGATTGTCCTTTCTGTCTAATATTTTTTTCTGGGCCTCTCTTTCTTTCCTCTGTCCCATGTAGCTATTTTTGCCTGTAGACTTAGCCTATGTTAATTGCCCAGACTATGTTAATTACTTAGCAGGGTATTTTTTCAGTTCATGGTAATCACTAGGTAACATTTTTGCTGCTAAGCTATCTGTGTGCTTGCATAGGTGCTGACTGGTCTCACTCTTTCGCAGCAGTAGTATTTTCAATACCTGGACACTGGTCAGCAGACAGAATCAACGTCTGAGAGTCTGTTAGCTACAGCTCCCTTAGCTGCATTGCCATTTTTATTTTCTGTGTAATAGGTAAGGAGAAAGATAACATGTATCCATTTAAAATACGATATCCATTTAAAAATTAAACCGGTTGTGAATTTTAAATATCTTTTCTTGTACTGTGTAATAAGTTACTTAACTATTGGGGCACTCTTTTGTATATAAAACAGCAATTTGTAAAGGTCATGTTATAGTAAAATAATGACATTTGCCTGGTGTGACATCTGTTCTACAAAGACCATTTTCTAGTTGTCTAAAATATAAGTCACATTGTTTAGAAATGTCCTAGTAATTTTTTTGCCACTCGATCATTTTTTATTGGAAAGCACCTCCAAATAAATAACCTGTAGAGTTTTGTTTCCAAAGTCAAGCAAAAGAACACCTGACTTGTACTAAAAATAGGACTTCAAGTTGGTGTTTTATAGGGAGATTCATTCAAGGCCCAAAAAGAGCACTAATACCCGAGCAGGGTTTTTTTGCTTACAGTCTGTGCTCTTTATAACTCTTTTCCAGCATTGATTATCTAGAGCATCAACATATCATAAGAACCTACTTTTGGAAAGGTAGAACTAAAATGGCACCATTCTACAATGAAAATAATTAATAAAACTTAATTGTAAAAGCTGTGAGAGAGTCTTCAGTCCTGTTATCTTCCCTTAATGTGTCTTTTTATGAAGAAAGACTTGTAAGTTCTGAAGAGGTTGTGTTGTTTCCATTGAAGCAGTAGCTTTCCTTTTGGGTGAAGTACCTCATTTGTATGAAGGAAGGATAAACATAAAGCTGAAACTCTGTTTTCTCTTTAATGGACATTGCACAGAACTTGCAGTCCCCAAAGGAGGTGGTTGAAAGGATCTCTGATGCTATGACACTTGCTTGCTCCTGGTATGCCCTACTTAAGGGTGTGGTAAGACACACAGCCCTTGTGATATTTAACGATAGTTTTAAGCAGAAATCTGCACTGATGTTACCTTTCCCCTGGCACCCTCAGCTATGTGGGTATGTGCATTCCCATAGCTCCCCTTACAGATGAGCTGGGAAATGAACTTTCAGGTAGGTTGGTTCTTTATCTCGTGACACAGCTGTCTAAACAGCAGTGCCTGAGGATAGAGTCAGAGCATGTGGGAGTTGAACCAGTCTTTTCCTTCATGCAGAGGGGCCTTTGGGAGGCTGTGCCTAGGGTCCTGCACCAGAGGAATCTTTTCCCCTGCAAGCTTTTATATGGTCCTCCTGCCCGAAACGAGCAGAAGAGAGGGTAAGAGCTTGTTCTTTTGAATAATTGGCTACATCTGATAACGTTTCATCAAGCAGTGAACGTTTACAGACATATACCACAATAGAACTATTTCTGTGCAGGAAATAATCGCTGTTTATCAGACATATTTGACCACAGCAGAAATGTTTTCAATAACATTGACATAATTACAACATGCTGTACTTGGGGGGAAAAAAAACCACAGAGACATATTTCTGGTTTGGATACTGTAAATTCAGTGCTTAAAAATCTGACCAGATCTTGTTTACCTAAAATGCAGCTGTAGCCTGTAAGGATTATGCCATAGCATTGTGTTTGTCTCTCAAGAACACCTCAATCAAATTTTTTGCACTTCAGTGTAAAATAACTGCTGCTTCTAGCTGTCATCTCCACATGCTCAAAGTGCCAGTATCAAGTTGATTTCTTCACCTTGCATGCCATTATTAACAGTAAGCGTTCTGTAATAGACATAGAACCTTACCCTCCCTAAAGCTGAATGACTATTTCCAAAGGTCCGTGGTATTCTTGCAGCTCAAGGTTAGGGCTTCAGTTAAAAATTCTGCATAGCCTATTGGAATTGAGAGAAGAAGTAAGAACCCTTAGCCGTGATTATGGAAAGAAATTAGGGCATTTGATACTGAATAAATACAGAAGACAGCCCTGTTGAGAAAGGCTGTTCTATTTGTATAATGATTTCTGACCTTGATTTTTTTTTAAGTCTAAAGACTGCATTGGCTGTCAGTGTAAAACAGTAAGCCATTTTGTTTTCTTGAAAGAAAGCCTACAGTTGTAATGTGAAACGTGCACAAGTCAAGGTTCCCCTAGAAATGTCAGCCTTTTCAGATGACGTAGGCTCAATTAAGGCAAGTGTCCAAAACTATACTATATGGAAAGCTTTTTTAAAAGTAACTGCTGCACATCCTAACTCTTTTCATCTTTTAAACCTTAAAGGTGCATCAACATGAGGTGTTTGATCTTACGGCACAAAAAGATCTAGGAAAAGTCTGATTCTTATTGTTCAGTTTAGTATATATGTCCACATATACACACACAACTATTTTAATTGGAGGCACCACAAGGAAATGTTTAGTCAAGGCTTCAGAACCTATAACTGCACTAAGCATAACAAGCAAGTCGGAAAATGCAAATTGCATGATTTTAAAGCAGATATGTTTTTCCTACAAGGCCTCGGTGTCATCATTGGCTTAGCCACCATCTTTGACAATGTGACACAAGAGGGTTTTGAACAGACTTCCTTAGTGGTCCTGCCTGACAGACTTTTAGCGATGCAGTAGCCACCATAACATTAGTGAAAACAATTACTTTTTTTCTCATCTGCACAGATGAGTTGTTTAGAATTCTGGGCTCAAGGAATTAAGAGACAAGAGAGACCTAAGGAGAAGCTGACAGCCTGTGAGGCAAAAGTTGACTAGAAGATGGGCTCAGACTAACTTTCCACCAGTGACCACTCTCACTGATAACACCCTTAACTTACCAGTCCTTGAAACTTGTGATATTGGCGCTGTTTTGCTTTTCCTTGCTGTCTTTAGCATAGTGGGCTTTACCAGTTCTTCCAAAGCATCTTCCCTTTCCCTCCTCATAACCAAGCCTCTTTTATGGGCTTTTAGTTTCTGCTTCTCCAGCAGAAAACCCTCACTTTTCAATCTGACACTAATCTCTAATTCTGTTTAAAATTAGCGAGGCTAATCTTCCTTTCCCATTCGTCAGACTGCATCACTTCCTTCCTTCAGTTATCTCCTCGCCTGCTGTATCGAGTTCGAACTTCTTGTTTAGATTTTTTTTCTAGTTCGCTGAAGTGCATTTCTCATTGCAGCTTTTCCCTTTCACCACCAATGCCTCTTAGATTGTTTCACCTTCTTCACACTATTTTGATGCTGCTTTCTGGGATGCTGTATTTGTTCTTCTCAGCCCGTGTGCCAATACTCTTCCATTTCAGCCATAGACTCTAGCTCTGTAAGCATATGTGTGTAATTCTCAGACACTTTTCCTTTATTAGACTTATTTATTGAATGTTTTTGCAGTATGGACTGTGGTCTGTAGGTGATTGTGCTTGCTACAGTCCAGAATATTCTAACAATATATTAGTAGTAGTATCGATAGAACTTATAATTAACAACTCTAATCATCGCTAGAGGTATGTGTAAATTTTACACCATTAAGCTAGGGAAAAAAAAAATAAATCTGGGTATTTTAAAGGGAAAGAATCCTTATTTCTGTTTACCTTTCCTTCAGCTTTCCCTATGAATTTCTTAGCCTTTACACTGAGAATAGGTACCATATGATCCTTGATGTGGGTGGGCTGAGAATAGTGACTTAAGAGTGCTCATTTGTCTGCATATCAGATTCTAGGCATGAAATGGATTTTTAAAACCTGCAAGACTGTGTTGAGAGGGAATAAGGGAGAAAGACATTACAGCACAAAATAACATCTTCTGTTGGCCTAATCATATATTAATCCTCCCTCTTCCAATGGTCTCTTGCGCTAGGTCTTCAAGGTGAAAGAGTAAGTTTTACCTGGCATGCAAATAAAGTACAGAGAACACAAGTGGTCTAGTCAGGGATCTAGATTTAGGAAGTAAGTTGGAGGAACAACCTGGTATCCTTGAATACCCAGCTGGAGTTAGTCATATGGTTATTCCCTTTCAATACACCTTCCTTGCCTCTCTAGCATTTGAAATTGAGCTCTGAACTTTGAAATTGAAAAATAGCAGTTTTAAAACCAGTAAAAGAAATCTTAATTTCTAAAACCAGTACATGCTGAGCTAGAGGAACTCTCCAGCAAATAATGTGGGAACTGTAAACTTAGCTGTTACTCTATAGTGTTAAGCAGCCCAAGGAAAATGGGTCTTATTAAAAAAGGGAAGAGTTCCAGTTGCTCAGACTTACTCCTGCAGGGGCTGAAGATAAGAAGCATTAAAATTGTGCCATTTTTGTGTAAAGGAAAGACTCATTTTACATGATCTGGCTATGCCATACGCAAGAATGATGTCCTCAGCTGAAGAGCTGGGGCTCATCTCACTCTGACATACATCTGACCTAAGGTGAATTACTCCTGGCATCAGTTCTCCATTTGTCAGGTAGAGACGGTAATACCTCATCTCTTCTTTCTTTCATTCTTGTCCCTTTAGCCTGTGACTTCTCCAGGGCAAGCACTGAGTTCTAACCCTGTGGGTATAGAACTGCTAGCCCAACAAAAGCCTAAATTTTGAGGGTTGCACATCCTATGCTTAATATATATGTGAATATTGTTCTCTCATGGAAACCTGCCTAGGTGATCTGAGTCATTAAATACTTGACTTTGTGAGCGGATACAAAAGAATTGTCCTCCAATAGTGTTTAGGCCATATAATTATGACAAATTTAACAATACGATATGATTTGTGGTGACTTACTGTAATAGCTGTTCAGTAACCAGTCATTCAGCCAACACTAGCTGTTGCTGATGCGGCAGGCATCGTATTCCAGTGTTTCTTTGCACTGGAAACCCTGAAGTGAGGTGTGTCTGACTTGAATAACTTCCCAGTTTCAGAGTAGACTCTGGATTTTCCTGGCTACTTGTAAGCTCTATAGTGGGTTAAGGTATTATAACCACTCCCCAGCATGTGAATATTCTCATCTGTTCTCGTCTGCCCCACTGCAGAGTTATCTGATGTCATCCATCTGCTTTTGAAGTTTGTTCAAAATGAGGTGTGTGACTTTGCACTGGAGCAGTTTCATACATTATCTGAAGTCAAGGCACTTTCTGTTGTGATCATGTGCCTATGCCCCCCTACCCATTTTGTGTTTCCCAAAAGCCTAAATGTCACTGACATCTAACAATTTAGATTCCTCCACTTAAAGATGCTTTTAAAAAATGGGCTGGCTGTTGGCCTGTAAAAGTCAGGAAATGTACTTACTTTGTATGTAGAGAATATAACCTGTCAGAAATAATGAAGCAGGAAGTTCTTTCAGGAGTGTAATGTATGTAAATAGTAATAGTGGAAGTGAAGGTTTTATGATGCTAACCTATGCTGTTGCTTCTTTCAATTTAGCTACAACAACTAAGTAAAAAAGCTTTCAGAATTCTTTTGGTTTTCCTTCCTGTCTCTCTTTCATGTGAGATATTTTGATGTGATAAATTATACTCAACAAAACTATTGCATTTTCACATTCTTTTCCAAAATTCCATGGGGCCCTGTTTATGCTTTCAACCAGATGAATGTCCTTTTATTTCAGAGCTGAGAGCAGAGGTTGAAATTATTGAGCAGATGAGCAGCAGTAGTGGAAGCAGCTCATCGGATTCAGAAAGCTCATCTGGGAGTGAAGATGAAAGCTCCAGCAGTGAGGGGGAAGAGCCAGCACATGTTTCCCCTTCCCAGCCACCGCACCAGCAGTATAACAACAGGAATGCTGTAGCTAACGGCACCAGCAGGCCACAAGGAAGCAATCATCTCATGAACACGCTCCGTAAGTAAAGGCTTGTGTCTTATCGCTGTTGAAAGCTGCTTGAGACCACTCATTTTCTTAGCATGTTAGGCTAACTCCATGAAGTACAGTCTGCCAAACAGTAATCCCAGGGAGTTGCACTGGCTGAAATATGTGAGCAGGTTTTTTGAACAGAGGGCCAAGACCTGTCTGAAGGTATGGAGATTGCTTCAGTTTGGTCTAGAGCCTGTGGGCATCAGTGCAATGGCCATGCTGAGCCTTGATTCAGGCCTCCAGGTGGAATGAGTGGATAGAAAAGCATCAGTGTGGGAGAATCTGATGCACTGAAGGATGGGAATTATTTTAATGTGAAAACACAGATTAGACGTAAATAGTGGGGTTGTCACATGTGTCAGTTAAAGGTCTGTAAAGAATTGTGAATGGCACAAGGCTGTCCTGTGGTCATAAATGCACAGTCACTGTGGTCTTCGTTATTAGCTGTATTGCTTTGTCAGAGTATTTAGTCTATACTGTGTTTTCACAAATATCACATTTTGAAGGGAAATTTAGTGCCATATATTTGGTTAAAATATTACAGCTATGGCATTTGCAAACATTGAATCGGTACAAACTCGCTCCACCCTTTAAAAAGTGTAAAAAATGTTCTTAGAGCCTGGGTTTATCCCATGAGACTTTCTCTGGGGAGATGGTGTACATCTGTGTTGCTCTTCACTTATGCTGGATCAGGTATATTCTATCTCTAAAGTGGGTTTAAAATATTGCATTTATAAGAAACTAGAACTTAGTTGTGATAAATTGTTCTTAATTCCTCCTGAGGCATGCTTGCGTACATCTCTTGGCACCCACACATAGGGAACTGGTGGAGTTTAAATACACATAAATGTAGGGTTTCCAGCTTCGAGAAGACAAGTATATTACAGAGACAATACTGAAAAGGCCTGGTAAACTGGAGAGGCCTGTCAGTAATGAATGTCTCTGTGAAATCCAAAGTTCAACAAAGTCACTAGGACTCTTTCCATTTCCCTGTTTCTGGTTGTGAGCTGCCTCTTCCCTGCTTCTTCTGGGCCATGACAACAATACTGCATTGATCACTGAATGTCAAGAAGCCTCTGACTCCAGGAGAATTTGGGAACTGATAGGGTAGCTCCTTTTTTCAGGCAATGATTTTTGCCTTTGGATTTAAAATCCTTTTGCCAAGGATTAATATGTCCTTGCGCATTTAAGTCACTGGTGACCATCTACATGGGGACAATCACCCCTAACCCAAGTTCTTGTTTCATAACAATGAGGAGATGAAGATATCCAGGGCATAGCCGCTGCATAGCAGCTCTGCAGCTGCTTGGGGCAGGGCCATGGGAGAGTGCTGGAAGAGCTAGGTTCAGTTACCAGAATACAAGCACGATTCTTGCCCCCTTTTATCCCCTCCACCTCGCCAAATCACAAGTGTTCTGCAAAACAGGGTCTGAGACTGTAGGTTTCATCCATATCCTGGCCTTCTTTTGTTTGATCTCTCTTTGCACTTTGGAGGGAGGCCTTCACCATCACAGCATGTGTCAGCTTAGTCCAGTCGATAGCCTTGAGTTGCAGTGGCTTTAACATTCCTTTTTGGTTTTTGACATGTGGAGGCCTTGCCTTGGCTACCCAAATGGCCTTAAAACAAAAAAATCTATTTTAAAAGGGCCGAGCTTTTTTTTACGGGAGCTTGGCTGGGTGAAGGCCATGGGATGGCCTTCCACAGCTGCTAGCGTGGGGACTGTTCTCCCACCAGGGAGTAGCTTTGGTGGCTGTGGAGCCAAGGACACTCAGTTTGGCCTGGATCCGACTGTGTGTTAGCCCCACACCACTCTTAATGTTCTTGGGCACGGGGAGCAGTTCCATTAAATGATAGATGATGCTTGCATTCATTTCTTGTGTTATTCTTATTTAAATCTTCCACTGTAAATGTGACTGTTCTTTGGTTTGATTGCCATGAAATGTGAATTAATACCTACCCACTTGTTATGTTTTGTTGTTTTTTGTTTTCCGTAGGAAATGACTTGCAGTTGAGTGAGTCTGGGAGCGACAGTGATGACTAGAGGCTGAGCTTTTGCAGTTTCTGTTACATATACACGAAGAACTAATTTACCTTGAAGCGATCCTGTTGCTTACAGAGGAGCTGGCACAGAGATAGTTTCATGTGTGGAATTTTAATAGAAGAAATGCACAGCCCTACAAAATAGGAAATGTTAAGGGCTGTTTTACTTTGTGAATTAAGTGTATATTTTGTGTATATTCTTCTTCTTTTAAAGCTTTAAATAGATATGTACAGTGGGTAAGCCAATATATGTTCCTATGTTCCTGTCTATCATCTGTAAGTTTAATGTGTAATTTTATGACGTCATCTAAAAATTTCTTGTTTGTAGAAGATATTCAGCCCATCATGACTTTGCAGGGGGGACTTCTGTATATAGGGTGAGCATGAGCCAACAATGAGTTTAAAAAACATGCAGGAGCTAGTGAGCTAGTTTGTGCACTGAAGTGGGACTGTCGTAAATTAAGTTTCAATACTAAGTTGATTTCTTTGGTTTGGGACTTTTCTAACGTCTTTTTATTGCTATTTATGGTTGATTTAATGGACTTTTAAACAGTTGGAAAAGAGAAATCATAAAACTGTGTTCGTCACAAACCTTGCTGCACCAGTGCCTTATAAGCAGGTTTCTTAAACGGAGCTTCAATTCGTGCCACCTTTCCTATAGGGAGCAATACCGAAACCTCCTCAGATTGCTCTTGCAAACAAGAGCTGTATTTCACATACAGCTGACTGTACTCTGAGGGTGGTTACTCTAGCAAGATAAAGGATATACATCAGTCACCTGAACACATCCAAATAAGAACCAGGTCAGCATTTTCTTGTGTCTCGTTTAACTCAGATGTTCAGACCTAGTCTTCAGAAATATTTAGGAGCCCAAGTACCAGTGAAAATGCAATGTCACAAATACAAGATACTGGACTTACTGAAATTGTAAGACCAGAGCCCTCCTTGCAATTTATTAGAGAATGCAGAAAGAAGAGGAAACTAAACAATTAGCCATGAAACAGCAGAAGTCTCTCTCCCACCACAGTTGTGCAGGTAGACTTTAGTTCATATTGTTCGTCGGATGGGATCTCTGTGCTTGGCAGTACAGGAATACATAGAACACAAAACATTTGCCTAGGGTGAAATTCACCCCTGTTTAAGGGGGTTTAAAGGGTGCTTAGGTGGGTTATCATTTAAGTTTTTTTTGCTTGCATGGAAATGAGTGCTACAGGCAGCCTTTTATAGTTTGAACACGAGGCTGACTTCTTAAAACTAGAATTCAACTGGCATAGGACAAGTGGCGCTGTAGTTGTGGTGTGATCCAGGGAAATGGGAAGCTGAACTGGATGCCTCTCCATTCTTAAGCATCTACTTTGCACTGCTTTTGTCTGTCGGTTAGTTTGTGTTTTAACTCCTGTTTGTTTACTGAGCTCTTTCCTCTTTTTTTTTTTTTTTTTTTTTTAAGATATTGAAGAGCAAGGGGACATTTGAAGGCAGATTTTATTAAATGGTTTATTTTTTTTTGCATTGGATACATATTTAGGCATATTTTTTCATTATTGTACATACATTTAAAAATACTTGTTTTTTTAAAAGTGTTTTATGATGTGGGTACATATTTTAACAAACAATTATGAAATATACTTGATGTAAAGCCACAATTGCTCTCCTTTTTTTTTCCCCCCCCCCCTGCCTGGCCTTGTTCTTCCTTCGACAGTAAAAGTGCTCTGTTCTAACAAGCTTGTGCCAATTTGGGATTTTACACTTTGGTGCAGGAGATCTGCATGGTAGTTGGCAGTCTTAATTAATGCTAATACTGCTCCTGACTTTTTCCCAGCTTAAGATTTGAATAAGCAGGGAGACATTTCTCTGATGCCACTTCCCAGTTACTGAAGCTTATTCCTGACTTCTGTTGACATTATTTGCGCTTTAATGGAAAAGCAGCGGTGCAGCACTTTCATTGCTTATCATTCACTAGCTGCATGTGCACTCTAAAATCCAGGACATGTCATAGGAAGTTTACTAATTATGTGTAAATAAAATATATGAAAT
Source organism: Vanellus vanellus (assembly GCF_965231255.1). NCBI lineage: Eukaryota > Metazoa > Chordata > Aves > Charadriiformes > Charadriidae > Vanellus > Vanellus vanellus. Next base: position 47,916,724 of record NC_138906.1, on the reverse strand, counting down.
TTAAGTGGATAAGACAACACCAGGCTATGTTGATTTGAATCTCCAGTTTAATTACAATTTAGATCAGCAAGTGGGAAATAATAATAATTCAGATAATCAATTTCTGCCATGTTTTGTATTTGTGCTCTAGGTCAAGTTTCCCTGCTATCCTTCTCTAAAAGATTTCTTCCCCTCTCTTGGTAACAAAATCAACATTTTTTCACACAATTACATACAGCTTTTAAACTACATTTGGCCATCCTTCATGCCCCCTGGAGATGTGTTGTATCAAGGGTGGCCAACTTGTTCATGATATGTGTAGCTGCACATCCCACACCCAGACTGCAGCATGTGGCTGTCCACAGGGCTGGTGAGTAACACGGTGGCCCACAGCCCGCTTGTGGGCGTGAGCAGGACAGTCCATACACGTGTGTGACCAGCCTGTCCCCTCCCTACCACTGTGTCCCAAGCGGCTCCCGGCATCTGCTGCTAGAGAAGCTCTCTGGGGTCTCCACCTTTCCCACAGCTCTCACGTGTATGGCATGTGTTTCGTGAAGGTGAACCATGTGGAGACTTCAGTAGGGAACTTGTAAGATCAGAAAGGGTGCCTGCCACTTCTTTTTTCCTTTTTCTAAATAACACATGAGTGTGTTTTAAAGCCATTCCCAGCCTGACATTGTGATTGGGGCTCTTAAAATTTTATTTTTCATATATTAAGAAATAGTAAAAGTTGTCTATGTGTTCCTATTAGATGGTTGTTCATTTATGCATGATTTGCAGCAAGTTTTATTCAGCTGGAAACCGGAATTCAAATTACTTGCAGAAAAACAGTTATTTAGAGTTCTTTTAATTAGTTGGCAATACCTTTAACATGCTGGAGAAATAAGTTGACTAAGTTTTGATTAAACCTGGCAATGAGACAAAGTATTCCTGATTATTTGTGGTAGGTTCTAATCCCGGAGGATTTTAGCACTAGCACTTCTTACCACCTTACGCTGCTTTTCCTACATAAAGTAGGAACATCTTTTATATGCCAATTAGTTCAAATGTGAATTAACAGCGCATAAGGAATGCTGTTATCTGAATGAACTGAAACTAAGTGAATGTTTCTTTGCATTGATGGGAAAGCTGCCTGCTGGCCCTGGAGAGACACCTGTGTTTTCTGGTGGTTTCTGATGGTTTCTTCTGTTCAGTGACTTCATCCATTTCAGTGGTTTGACTTTGCTTATAACTTCAGCGGCAAACATGGCCCGCTTACAACTTTTCCCATAGTTGGAATTGCTCTGGGAGTAATAGTCAATAACGATTTAAAATGATGTCAGTCAGATTGTTGTAATTTCAACTGGAGTTACTGAATTATTATTTTTTTTTTTAATAAAAAGGTTTTGTTTCCAAAAGCACAGATTCAGTCACCTGCTTGTCTGTCTTGGACACCTTGAAATAAGATTGCAGCAATGCCCAGGCTGCTGTTTCAAATTTCAGTCATGTGGAGAAAAGCTTCCACCCACCTCTGCTCTGCCCTTGTTCCACCCCCCAGCCCTGCCAGCGGTCACTCACCGCTGGAATCACTCCAGCTGAACCACGGGCACCGTCACCTCCGGGCAAAAGGTGTCCCAGTGCCCTGAGGAGAGTCACAGGTTTGTACCTCCAACGTGCACCACACAACCTTCTCTTGTTCCACCAAAGCATCCCCCCTCCTGTCGCCCGCCTTGGCCAAACCGATTGCGTTGAGAAGGCAGGCTGATAGGAAAATGTTTGTTTTCTTCAGCGTTGCTTGGAATAGCTCAGAGCGTAACTGTGGGTAGTGCGTCTATTTTGGAGAATCTGTGCCTAAATTGATTTGCACAGTTTGCTTTATTATAGACCAGCTATATGCCTGTTCTATAGCTGTGTATAGAAACAGTTCGCTGTGCAAAAGCTTTATTTTTTTTCCTCCTTCAAAGTCCATTTATTTGAATTAAAAAAAAAAAAAGAAAATTAAGTTCAACAGTCCATGCATGTCTGTTTTTTTGTTTTGTTTTGTTTTGTTTTTAAAATTTGGAAACTAAAAGAAATGTAGCCTGGAATTACTTGTAATGGAGAACACTTATTTTCAGTAATCACCCGTGCTTCATTGTTCAGCGTGCTATGCATTTCCTGCTAGCCGCTGAGTCAGAGAGATCCTATGGAAAACAATGGAAAACACGGCTGCCCAGCAATGAGCATCTTGATGGGGTGAAGGCTTCTGCTGGCAACTCTGAGGGTCTCGGGTTTAGCTGCTCACATGAATGACGACATCTGGACACAAATACACATAATATCAAAGGAAAAAGAACATTGCTGATGGTTGCCTTAAAAACAAAAGCTGCAATGTTGGGGAGATGTTGGGGAATCATTGGGACAGACATGAACTTAAAGTAGTTGATTGTTATGCATATTGTACACCCAACCCTGTTCTCAGAAGATAAGCCGATTAACGAACTAATAGTTAGTTAGCCAATTGCTACCTCTGGTTTATGCAAGAAGGGTGTGCATATAAATTGAAAGGTATCTGTTTATAGCTATTTTTTCCTATTCCCACTGCTTACACTCCCTTCCTTTCTTTCTTTTGTAATTCCCTTGTTTCTAGCACATGTATTCTTTCCGCTGGCAAAATCCTGCAGGAATTTCCAGGAAAGGGGGGTGGGTGTTGAAACGTTACACGTGCATTAGCTGTATTCACCCTCACCCTAAATCTATTGTAAATGACAAAGACCTTGTGAACGGACCCACCTTCCTCCCCCTCCTTGGCTTTGCCTTTATTGGGACTAAACAGTATTCCTTCGGAAGACAGCGAAAGAAAGGGGCAAGGTGCGAGTGGGTGAAACACCTCAAGCTGCTGCTGCTGCTGCATACGTTGAGGATGCTCTCGTGAGAAGCGGTGGCCTGAGCCAGCCTGACTTGCTCTGCCAGCATCGTCGCAAATAAAACGCCAAATTCGGTGCCACCGTCACCCTGTGGCTGGGAGAAAGTAGAGTTCGGAGAAAAAGTGAGTTTAAAAAAAAAATCGCTAAATGGGTTTTTGCACGCTGTGCGTAGCAGCGGTACCCTCATCACCCTGACTTTTTGGGCAGATGCTGGTGGAAGCAGGGGCTGGAGCGAGGCTGGCGTGATTTTTTTCTATGTGCTGTTGGATTTAGTCAAACCGTGTGTATTAAACATGGCACTGACAAGCTAAATGAGACAACCGATGGCATATCTTGGAAGGAATCGTATTAATTCGGCTTGAAATCCCACAGAATCCGTAGGTTCTGGTACATCTCTCAGTGATTTTAATTCTCCCAAACTTTTGTAAAAACAGGGCTTTCCGAAGGGTAGAGTGTGAGAATGCACGAGATACCACACTGAAGGTTTTGCACGAAAATTTTGACCTGCGTTTTTTCCCAGACTGGCTCGCTTTGTTGGAGGACCCTGTGTGAAAACCTTTGAGGCACACTTGTACAGGGCCTGGTCTGAAGGAAAACGTTCCCTGCGTGTTGCAAGTGAGATATAATTGTCCACTTCTTCGCAACCCCCCGCCAGCCCATCAATTCTGCCATCACCCCTTCCTCACTTGGACGTTGGCTTTTTCCTCCGTAGCTCTGACACCTCCTTAACATTTTCCTACTGCCAGACATCATAATCACTAACAAAAATAAACAAGCATCTGCTCAGGAAAACAGCAATCAAATACTTCAGTGAGCAGCATGGGTTTTACTCCAGTGCTTCAGAGAAGTCTCCGGATTGTGATAGCCTGTGAGGAACACAGAGCCTGCGACACAAGACCCGGACGCTCACCACACGTAACAAAGGTGGCCAAAATTTCGTAAGCCTGTGGGATGCGTCCCAAAATTTTCAATTGCGCCAGAGTCACAGGCTGTGCCCCTGTGCGTTGGGAAGCTGAATGGGAGGAGAGGTTTGGGAGTGGTTTGCAGAGAGGAGGTGACAGCAGGGCTGTTGATGGGACTGAGGTGGAGGGGACACGAAGGTGGGCCTCCATCCAGTGATGCCAGACACAGAGTCACACTCAGCCGGGTCACACTGTAGCCCTGTAGCAGCCCAGCACAACCAACGTGAGAGGTCACCATCCTGGGGGAGAGAGGCTTTGAATTCCCTGAGAGATGCTGGTGGTTGCCACCCTCTGCTATATGATGTAAGAAGTATATTTAGGTACGCAGTCATTGCGTAATCAGGGAAGAGAGCTGGTCACTTGGGTCTAGGTGGTGGAGAGCGAAGGCAGAAGGGAAAGTGACCACACAGCAGCAGCAGGCTCTGGTGGTTCCCCACTCTTTTCACAGGGGAGCTAGTGGGTCTTAAGACAACAGAGATCACCAGTTCCCGCTGGGAGAAAAGATACTGGTTGAACCTGATCCCCAGAAGTGAATGGGCACTTCCAAAAACCAGCTCTGTGGTAACCCTGTCTTGCTCCAAATTAATTATTTCAGGCTTATGCAAAAGGCTAAGGTGCTTTACCTCAGGAACAGAGCCAGATTTTTCTTCCATGCTACTGGGGCTGGACTCAGCACCATAACCAAACCAGTATAAACAAGAAAATAAAGCCCCTGATTAAACATTAGCCAGTCAAGATACCAGGTTTGGTGTTTAGTTAATCCAGCCAGCCAACTTGCTTCCCAAATGCCATCAGGAGATTTTAAGGTGCAGTAACTACGCCGTAGCTGTGTCTGCGCCAGTAAGTAGTACAGCCCGGGGGCAGACCCATAACGCAGAAGAGCGCTGAGATTGCAGTGTGCGCACCCTGCACCGTTCATCTGAGAGGAATCCACCTGGTGTGCCCTCTCCGTGATGCCAACCACAGCGGGGTGAGTGGGGATGACTGGGGCAGTCACTTTGTCAGTGCTCTCCTGACCTGAGCTAACCACTAACGTGTAGGCACTTTGCATGAACTGGTCCCGTTCCAGCTTCCTCTGCAAAAATACGGGGATAAGAAACACATTAAGAAATATTGCTTAATCCCAGAAGCATAATATTAGGCTTTAGAGAGACATTCTCTGTATGGTATTAATATATGAATCACACTGAATAATAACACAAGATCAAATAGCTGAGACTTAACCTTTTTTTTTTTAAAAATATCTTTTTTTTCCACAGGAGAAACACATATTTTCACAAGCTTTGAGGCACAAACAGCATTCCTATGTAATACACGCAAATCTCCGTCTTATAAGGCACTAAGTGACTACGCCAAATGAAAAATGAGGTTGTCAGCAGCAGAGCTAGGACTGGGCTGCAGATTTTCTCATCTAATCCTAATAGCAGCCTCGTGCCCGCCACATCAAGGCAGGGCTCGTCCGTGCAGGAAGGTATCCCAACAGCCTCCAAGTTAGGAACCGGTTTGATTTTCAAAGAAGAGCTTTCAATTGCAGATGACTGACGAACGCTTTTTTGCTTTTAGAAGCTTAGGCTCAATTTGGGAAGGGGCGGGGGGGGTGGCGACTTCCTTAGCCATGGTTGACAATGACCAACGTCGTTGCCATCACTGCCTGCACTCGGTTTTTCATCGCTCTTCCCCTAAAGCGAGTGACTGTAACAGAAATAAGTGATGCTTCGAACATCCGTGTGGACCTCCTGGCAGAGCAATTGCAACAGAAGTTAGGGCAAGGTCTGGGCCAGTGTCTGTGCTTGGGAGAAGCCCCTCGGGGTATGATGTGCCAGATACTGCCCTATCTGTGTCAGTTCACACCAGTGCATGTACCTTGCTTGTGTCTTTTTTTTTTTTTCTCTCTGGAGACAACACAGTCGATTTTCCTCTGCTTTTCCCAGCCTTTAGAAGGCAAATAAATCACTGTAGTTAAAATCACAAGTCCTCGTAAAAACCTGCCTGTGCCCAGGAAGCTGAGTACGTGAGCTTGCCTGAAGCTTAGGAAGAAGTGGCATCTTTTTCAATAAATTTACATCTCTAAATAGATGATAAGTGTTGAATCAATTTCCATATGTTTAAAATAGCAGAGCATTAAGGATTCTGGCACTTCAAGCAATCAACTAATTTGGGACTATTATGAGAATATCTTCTATACTAGTGGAGCAATTAATCTGAAAATCAGGGACAGTCTGCAGCCCTGTGCCTTTTCAATATCATAAGGGAGCGCAAATTGACAAAAAAAAAATCCTGTTTGTTTGCCTGAAGAGATTATGGTGCCTTATGACATTCAGGTCTTTGCAAAATCACCTTTCAGCTCTTAATAAGCCAATTCAGAACGTACCCCCTACTCGGCTTGCCTGGCCACGCGGTCTGCTCCTGGCTACACAGATCCAACGATAAAGAGTGTTGGCAGGTAATTCCTGGTGAAAAAAGCAGCAACTGGGGAGGTACCAACCTCTACGTCCAAAAAAGATGCAAGGGCAGAAGCTGTCCAGTGGTCTTCTAATTTCTTCCAACCCTGTATCCAGCCTAGGCTAGCTAAGCCTCATCTCTGGCCACATCTGGGTGCCTGCTTGCTGCCCCTCAGCTGCCTGGCCCTAAACAAAGTTCACAACTCTGCCATCACGTCTATATTTGGGATGAGTCCCACCGTTTCCAAAAGGGCACTGTGCCTGCGGCCTGTGCTTCAGAAACTTTCAAGGAAAATCAACTTTTAAAATAAGCTGGTGTCGTTTTTACCTGCGTGCAGTAGGATGAAGGCTTCATGCTGGGCTTTGAGAGTCAAGATAAAGGGAGGGTGGATGAAAATACCTTCAGAGCTGCAGGTGAAGTGATCCATGGTGAATCCAGCCTGTTGTCACCCTCGGTGTGCTGAGTCTTCGAGTATTTCCATTGTATTTCAGTACACTGCTCGCAAACGTAACGGGCCATTGTTTTAATGAATGCACAGCACTTGAGAGCCTGGAGATGCTCCACTGTCACTGCACAGAGCCCAGCAATGTGGCACGATACCACTGGTCTGGGTGTCAAAAGTAAGAGAGACTTCAAAACTGCCTGCCTGCAGGATCAGGAAAACGACAGGGTGTCGATATATTCTCCCTCACATTTAGCACATCATCTTCCTATTCCTAAAAAGCAGGGACCTGGAGGAAGACAGATATGGGGGTTGTTTGATGATATTTTCTTTTAAATTTAAGTTCATATTTTGGAGAAGGCAATGCCACAAGGGAAAGCTGCTAATGAGCAAGCGGATTTTGCACAGCCCAGATCTTCCTCGCTATTTATGGGCTTGATTTCTTACTGCCAAAGCAATAGGATGTTCCACCACTGACTTCAAAAGGAGGATGTCGGGATTTGTGGGAGCAGCAGGATCCCAATTCTGTACAGATTTTTAACTAACATTTTTTTTGTAGTTTAAAACTTAATTGAGAAACCAAGCATTTCGAATTCACCTCCCCTCCACAACATCTTCTTGGCTTGGATAGCTCTTCACAGTTTTCTTGCTCTTTCCTCACCTCCATTTACCATGGTGATGGGTTAAAAAAACAAACAAACAAAAAACACCAAAAAAACCAACCATAGCAAAGAAGACAACCACAGGTGTGTTCCTCATTAAAGAGAATAAAAAGAGAAGAAAACCACAAATCACTGCCTAGACGCTCTGGAGAGCTGAGTATCCTCAGGAGTTGGGAAGTCAGGTGGGAAACAATGCGCAGGATACCTGCGTGCCAGCTCCTGGTCTCCAGCCTTGAGGGACGATGTGGTTGGGGTTGTGTGCTCGGGGAGGATGCAGCACCCGGTGGTGGGTGGATTGGAAATGTCGTAGCAGCCAGGGATTTTTCACTTTTTAGTAACCTCAGTGTAATTAAATCAGTAAATGAATGTCGTTAAATCAATCAGTAAATCAATGCGGTTAAAAACTTGAGTCTGCTGGGCAATAGTTCCTCAGCTTGCGTCCCTGGCAAAAGCCACCGCTGCTGTGCTGCAGTAGGACGTTCAGTGCTGTTACGGGCTTGGTGAGAAGGTGTGCAGAGCTGCGATGGTGCAAGCACCCTTGAAAGCCCTGCGTAGACCAGGCTTTTGCAGGGACAGCTGTCACAGCATCTCTCTCAAGCAAGTGCAATAGTCAAGGCTCTGGACATGTGAAATGTATGTCAGGAATGAACCGGTACTGATAACAGTAAGAAATATTTTCTTTTTCAAGGTCCACAGCGTCAAGAACATCTACGAGGGGTTGGCCATGAAGTGATCAGTCTCCATCGCCTGTTTTTTTCCCCCCTAAGGTTTCTTGGTCCTTTTTTCTTCTGGAGCAAGAGAACCAATCTTTCTATAGGAGACCAAACTGTGGAGACAGCATTAGAGATACAAAGCCGATGCAGGACAGCAATCAAGGGTGCCTCTCTAATAATTTACTGGAGTTCACCCTCCTGACCTTTCTGTATTTAGATCAGCAGGAAGGGTGCGTAATGAGGGCCGTGGGAGGGCAAGCGGGTTCTTACAACTGGTCAGGCAAATTAATGCGAATTGCTTGGCAGTTCACCAAAAGCAGACCAATGAGGACTCTTCATGAGAAAAAAAAGAGAGAAAAAAAAATAAAAATCTCGAAGGTGGCCAGTCCGTGGGCTGGATTTGTCAGATTTCTAACCCGCTGTAGAGGAGAACAGTGGTTCAGTGTTTCGGAGAAACACCACAGCCGCCGGCAAGCCACCTTTGTCTGACATGTTTCAGAAACCCTTCTGCTCCTCCACCTTCCGCAGCTTCTCGTTTCCCCCACCCCCGCATCCCTTTTCCCCGTGTCATTTAATGTTGCAGTGACCTGGGGGAGTAGGGAAATAGTAAACGCTTAGTGAGGTTCTCTTCCCTTCCTCCCTTGAGCACAGGGTTGTCAAGTTTCCAGCTTTCCGGACCAGGCTTATCACCTTGCCCAGAGGCAAGGGCTTTTCTAAAGGCAACTCCTGGCAGCCAGGTAGTCGATACTACAAAACCCTTTCCCTCCACACCTCCTCCAATCCATGCAAATGGCAGAAAATTGGTTTATCCACTCAAGCCTCATGCTGTCATTCACCTTTGACCTGTCAGTTTCATTTCTGGGACGGTGGAGGACCTGCATAAAGCCAGAAGTCACCTGTAAGATGCCAATATTTGTATTTCTGATTCAAGTAGCATGGCTGTGGCAGCGCACATGCTCTCCCTTCCTAACACTCTCCATACGCTCTTCAAAGTGAAATGCCATTTCCAGTAGGCGATAGTTACTGGCCAGCGGCATCCCTCTGAAATGATCTAGCAACATTTCCCTGACCTCCCGATGGCCTGGACCAGGGCGATGGAAAGCACCGGAGCTGCTGTGGCGCAGAGGAAGGTGGAAATGGAAGCACGTCTCCGCAGGGTAGGGGGAAATACCTTCCCTCTGGTGCAGTTTCCCTTCTGCAAGCCGTCCTTGCCACGGCAGACAGCTTCTTGACCTCCCCTTTCCCAAGAAGACAGCTGCTCCCCTTATGTGGCCATCCGTTGGTGCACGGATGCTCATGGGCATCTGGAGCAAGTCGGAAGCAAAACCACGCGCGTGACATACAGTATTTGGGAAAAGCTGAGGCATAGTCTACCCCTCTACTCAAACGAGCAGCGAGTGCTTCTGCTTTTGACTTGCAGGGAGGCAGAAGGGTGTCACGGGCACCGCATCCGCCTCGCATCCGTGTTGCCGTCCCTCAGCCCCTGGCATCGGCGTGACGGCCAGGTTCACCGAGCCTGGCTTGCTCTGCCAGCAGCGCTTCTGCAGGTTGGTTTCTAGCCTCGCCAAAATCGCCGTCCTTTGCCGGGTTGTTTTTACAGTCTGCTTTTGGGGTACAGGTGTAAAGGCAAAGAGACTCGCCACACGTAAATAAACAAATAAGGACGGCCGTCTGGTTTGAATGGCTGTGCTGCCAGACGTGACAAAGGATGAGGCCGCGCGTGCTGCAATAAGATATTTAAAATCTCATTCGAAACCTGTCAGCTTCCCTACCCCACAGAAGGGAGATAACGAACAGCACATACTTCAAAGCGACATTTTAAGGACTAAAAAGACGTTCACGCGGGGCTTTGAAAATGCACATAAATCATAGGTGTTCACACCGAGACCTCGCTTATTTGAAATCGTGGCCGCTTGCGAGGCAGCCTTGACCTCCCCTTGCTGCTACGGGATGGGGTGCTGCCAGCCTGGGGGGCGCAGCTGCCTGGCTGCCCACCTCCAGTGGCCCCAAACCCAGGTGCCAAATCCTGCTCGCGGCCCCACCGACGAGAGGGACAGCCGAGGCTTGGGTCCCACCACTGCGTCCCACCGACACCATCTTTGGGGAGGATGGAAAACAAGGTGGGATCTGGGGGAAGCACAAAGAGACAGCAGAATTGGGGTCGACCTTGGCGGCTGAGCGCTGTGGCGGGGGAAATGTCTGCCTGGGTGGTGGCACCCTGCCCACCGCCGGTCGCAGGCAAGCCGACAATGTCACGTTTTAGGAGAATGGGCTGTATTTTTCCATGTCCTATTTTCACGCTAATTATGTAAATACATTTGGGAAAAAAACTCGACCAAACAACCAACGCTGAAAAGAGTGTTGGAGTCGCGAAGCCCTGCATGGGAGTCACAGGCCCGGCAGCGTGTGGTCACGGTGGGGTTCCTGCAGGACCCCTGCATCCTTCAGGAAATGGCAAGTGGCTTAAGATTTCCTTTCTAGCTGTTTGGGACTCACCGCTCCGGCCCCAGGCCGCCTGCAAAGCCACGGATCTTCCACAGGTGCCCCCGTGGAGCTCCATCCCCACACCGAGTGCTCCCCCAGGCCTGTGCAGTAGGTAGGAGACTGACATTACCGTCCTCGTTTGGCATTTTTCCCATGATTTGCACGGTCAGAGCACAGCTCCAAGCCCAGTGAGGGCTCCTCAGCACTTGCCACTCTAATCGCAACTCTGGGAAATGAGGGCAATATCCGCAATATCTGCACGGAATAAATGAAACGTTCTTTGTTGGAAAAAACAGGCAATCACACCCCAGACGCGCAAAGGGGCTGAGTTACGGCGTCAGGAGCACCTCCCGTCCCTGGCATTTCCTGACACCTCAGTGCTTGGTGGCCACACCAGTGGGGGGTTTTCTCCGTGAATGACATGTTAGTCCCGAGCTCAGCTGCGTCCAGGCTGGGCAAAGCCAGGGGACAGAGGAGCCGATGGCGGCGGGGCCGAGCGCAGCAGCGTGGGCGCTCGGAGAGTGCCTCAGGCCAGGCAGGCGCTGCCCGGCTCGGCCTCGTCCCCTCTGCAGCTCATGACCTCATCGCTTACTTCACCAGTGGTTGAATGATTTATGTACTGACTAATATGTATGATGGGAGTGCACGATGGGTAACACAGACCTCGTGGGGTGGGTGTCTGGTACCCACGGTGGAAATGCAGTTAAACACCGCTCTGGAGACAAGTAAGAGCCGCTGGGCATTATTTGGAAGCCAGTGTTGCCTTTGGCCGTGCACTGGTGAGGCCGCACCTCCAATGTTGTGTTCAGTTTTGGGCCCCTCACTAGACATTGAGGTGCTGGAGCGTGTCAGGAGAATGGCAATGAAGCTGGTGAGGGGTCTAGAGCACAAGACTTATGAGGAGCGGTTGAGGGAAGTGGGGTTTTTTAGCCTGGAGAAAAGGAGGCTGAGGGGAGACCTTATTGCTCTCTGCAACTACCTGAAAGGAGGTTGTAGGGAGGGGGAGGTCGGTCTCTTCTCCCAAGTAACAAGCAACAGGACAAGAAGGCATTGCCTCAAGTTGCACCAGGGGAGCTTTTAGATTGAATATTAGGAAAAATGTCTTGACCGAAAGGGTTGTGAAGCATTGGAACAGGCGGCCCAGGGAAGTGGTTGAATCACCATCCCTGGAGGTATTTCAAAGATGGGTAGATGTGGTGCTTAGGGACATGGTTTAGTGGTGGTTTTGGCAGTGTTAGGTTAATGGTTGCTCTTGATGATCATAAAGGTGTCTTCCAACGAAAACGATTCTATGATGAACTCTTCTATCTGCTGCCACATACGGGCTCTGTGCTGCCCAGTCACCTTCATGAGATCTCGGGCTTCCAGCTGAAAACCCACCCAGATCTGTGGGGATTTTTTTTCCCTCGTGGAGCAGCAGACACCAATGCAAATCGAAGGCCCTTTATAAATGCAGATGGGCTCTCGTATCTCCTGCGCAATTGCTAGACATACTGGATAATCACTTGGGATGCGCTGGGAAGAGGTAAAATCAGCCTAATTGCAAACCCAACGGTCCCCAGCATCGTCGATACAAGCTGTAAAGCTTTCCAACATCACGGGGCGAATCCGGCTGCGTTTAGGCAAGCCCCAACGGTCCTGCATTTTGGGTGGCTTCCGCGAAACTCGGCGGGTTCGTTTGGCCATAACCAGGGTAGCGCTGGGGGGGCTCCCTCCTCGGTATGAGGCGGAATTGGGGACGGGTTCTGGGAAAGCGCGAAGGGGTGAAGCGACGCGACCGCCAGCGGCTCCCCGGGAGGAGGGGGACGGGACACGGACTGCCTTCCCCAATCTGCCAGGCGACCTCAAGTCAGTTGTCGCCCAGCAAATTCCCACCCGCGGCCGAGAACCCCGACGCCCCTTTCCCGCCCCCTCCCTTCCCACCCCCAACCCCCCCAAACCCCGGTGGAGGGGGGCGGGGCGCGGGGCGGGGCGGGGCGGGGTGTGTGTCGGGGGGGGGCGGCGGGCGCGGATCGCGGCGGCGGCGGCGGCAGCGGCGGCGGGGATGGGGATGGCTTTCGAGGCGCTGGCGGAGGCGGCGGAGCGGTGGTGCGCCCGTACGCCCTTCCAGCTCATCGCCGCCGAGGAGACGGAGCGGCGTATGGACTTCTACGCCGAGCCCGGCGTCTCCTTCTACGTGCTCTGCCCGGAGGCCGCCTGCGGCGACAATTTCGTGAGTGCCCCGGGAAGGGAACACCGGGGGTGGGGAGAGTGGGGGGGGGGGGGGGGGGGGAGGTGGTCACGGGTGTGCGTGGGTATCCGTGCGCGTGCATGCGCGGGGTGGGCAGCCCCTGCACCGCTTTGGGACATCCCCCCCACCCCCCCGCCCCTTCTCCATCCGTGCAGGTCCCCGGTGCTGCACGGGGGAAGGGGTGGTGTGGAAGACGGGGCCGTGCCCCGGAGGGGCGGAGGGATGCGGGGATGGAGGGCGGCGGTACCGGGGGACAGGGCGGGGGGGAGGGGAGCACACACGACGGGGGGGGACCGGGGGGGATCCTCCCCAGCGCGCAACCACAATCTGCAAAATGGAGTCCGCTGCCGGTGCGGGGCGGCCCCGCGGGCAGGGACATTCCCCCACCCCCACCCCTCTCCGGCCTCCCACATCATCCCGGCCCGGGGAGGCTGCGGGCTCCAGGGACAGATGAGGAGGAGGAGGAGTGCGTCCCGTCGTCCCCCCCCCTCCCCCTCCCCCTTCGTCCCCTCTCCTCCAGCGCCCCGCGGGGGCTGCAGCTGCTGCTCCCACCCGCGGCCCCCTCCATCCTCCCGGGGTACCGGGGCACGGCGGAGGGACGGGCGGACCGGCAGGGCTGTCACGGCAAATGGAGAACGGGCAGGAATAAAATGGAGTCAGGATGACAGAAGGGCCGCGCGTGTCCTGTGTGTCCCCCCCGTGTCCCCACCCCCCGTGTCCCGTCCCCCCCCCCCCGTCCCCGCCGCCGCTCCCCGGGGTCCCGTCGGGGCTGGGGGGGACCCGGGCAGGTGCCGACCTGTCGCCGCCGCGTCCCCTCCGCGCTCCTCGCGGAGTTCAGCGACAAGTTTGTGCAGAAATGGCACCGGCGAAACACCCCCTGGATTTGGGATTGGGAGGGGGGAGGAGGGGGGTGAGGGGCGGGGTGGGGGTGTTGTTGTTCCCCTCCCCCCCCAGCCCTCCCGGCGACGACCAGAAGTGCAAAGAAGAGTTCCCGAAAAGCGGCACTTCGCCACGGGGTTTGGAACCTCCAAAGCTCCGGTTAACCGCAATGAAAGAATTCTATTTTATTTTAAAAATAGCTCCCAGCACAGACCGTTATTGTAGGAATGTTGTAGGTCCTTCCCGGAGCAACTTTTGTCCCTCGACCTATTTGACAAATGTTTGTTAATTCCCTTTCCAACAGGTAAGTGCAGTACGGAGCTGTCTGACAGATGGGTTCATGGAAACAAAGAGCACTGAAGTGACATCTCCAACACCACAAGTCTCGGCGAGTGGGACATTTATTTATTGTGTCGGGCAGATGGTCATGCTGAATTATGAAAGAAGTTATTTGGAGTTTAGCGATGCATCTGTCCAGGGATACAGGAAACCTTCAGCTGCGGTCTTGGCCGCGGGAAAGGAGCATTTCTGGGTGTGGACTCTCCTGGTCCACGGTGGGGCATGGCGGGATGTGGACTCTTCTGGTCCGTGGTGGGACTAGCCCTGCACACACCCATCTCCCCAGCATGTCTGCCCTAAGGGCATGCCAAACCCCGCTGCTCACTCCCTTCTAGAGATGCCCGTGCCCAGAAAGGGCCATGCGTGCTGGACTCTTGAGCCAGGATACATATGAATCCAATTGCAGGACTAGGCTGAAGTTGGTATTGGATGGTAGTGATATCAGAAATTGCAAAGAAAGCTCATTATTTTTCTTAGCTTATTATTTTTCTTAGACGTGTATTCTTTCCTTATATGCTGCTCAATAATTGAACGAACCCTCTCAAAATCTAGTCAACTTCAAAAAAGAAAAAAAAGCTTAAGCAGTTTCAGACCCTATTTCCATGCTTCCAATACTGGCCAATTTTTGTGGGTTTGCAACCACATTTTCCTTTTTTTTTTTTTTTTTTTTTTGGCAAATATTTTCATTCCAGGGTTGCTGTGGGAAGGACTCCCCGCCCAAAGCCGCCAGTAGTAAAATTGAGCTAAAGGGCCAACTTCTGTCAAATGCAGAACGTAAACAGTGGAAAACTAGAGGCAGCGTTTTCTTCTGTCTTTTTTTTGGCATAATTACTTGAGGCACTTTTTGTAGTAATACTTTTAAGATAGGCAGATAGGTGTCATTCTTAATTCTTTCCCCATTGATGGTGTCTCTTTAATGCGATTAAGAACCACTAATGAGCTGATTCACCAGCGTCATGTTTTCTGCTCCTACTGCACTGTGGGGCTTCATTTCTGTTCCCAGCTTGGCTATCTTGTAATTTTCTTTTTTTATCTTCCAGAAGATAAGTTTCCTTTCTATGTGTAATTAATTACAGGCTAAAGTTTATTTTAAGGAGACTTAATACAAGCCGGGGTACTGATTGTCGTTTGCACTTGAGCCTTGTTGCATGGTTCCCTAACACGGTGGAGAGTGAAAGTGGGTAAATATAAACAGAATTCACAGTGGCACACTTTGCACCCTGTGACTCTGATAAAGGAGGCTCACATTTAATAAGCATCTGGTGCCTGGTATTATTTTTGTTGTCTTTCTTTACGTTTTCATTTCATAATAACGCAACTTAAAAAGCTATGTAGGAAGCACCAGAAAAGTCCATGATAACCCACTTGTAAGGAGAAAACGATGAGCGTGGTGAACTTAAAAGGGAGGAGGAGAAAAACATGGAAAGGTTGCCAAGATGCAACCTGGGGGAGAATAACTCCGAATTTTGTAGAACATGAGAGATTCCAGATCACAACAACGGTATAATTTTAATTTCCTGGAAAGGTGTCTTTGGGCTAGGTTTTTAACATGCTGGGGATGTAGAAGACCCATCTAGATGCCTCTTGGCATTTTCAGTACCACCTGGACCCAAACTGTCTGAATCAGCATTTTAGATAGCTGAACTACGTATAATTTAGCTCCTCAGGCTCGTGGTGTTCTCAGAAAATTAATTGGACTTGTATAGCCATAACCAATGAGGGTGGGGGTTGCGATGCTATCCCTTATAGCCTGTCATTTGTTTTGCCACCATGTTATTGCTGGTATTCAAAGTAACCCATAAAGCAGATAGAAGTATGATGCCACCTTGATGCAAGATTTTCCCGTAAAATATTTTAGGACAGAGTCGGTGAGTCCAAATATTTTCTGCAAGTTGAATTACTCCCACAAATAAAAGGTTTTGCTGCCATTGCTCAATAGGTGGGCTGGTTAGAAAAAGGTGGTCCAGCAAGTGGCTCTGTCATCCAGCAGCACCAAATCACCTGAAGGCGTGAGGGAAAGCAAACCCTATGAATTGCCTCAGCTCTGGGCTGTGTGTAGATGCTGAACTAAATAATTCAACCATGATCCTAGGTCAGCTGAGGTGGAAATGAGTGGCTGTGTGCTTTTGTAGTGACACAAAGCAACCGTGAGCAAAACTGGGCAAGCTTGGAAAACGCATATTTAGATGATGAGGTTAATATTTTTTTTCATTGCGCAGCCACGGCTGAGCACTTTGGCCCACCGGTTTGCCAGCAGCCCACTTCTGCCGCAAAGAGGTTCTCAGGCATCAGGGGGTTTTCCAGGAAAGGCATCTCTGTGTGTGCAGCCTCGCTCACTGCCCTAACTTTCTAAGCAAGAGCTGGATCCTCAAATTACGTTTGTTTTTATTTTGAGAGGCCAAAATTCCTTTTGCAGGTTCCTCTGGGGATGCGTGAGTCAGTGGTGAGACTCAGTTCCTGCACTGCCTTGGTGCAGAGCTGAACGTCCGCAGAGAACTGTAGATGCAGCTGAACTTACAGGTCTTATAACCCCACTCTTTATTAAGGTTAAGGATTTTTCTTGAGGGGAGAGATGAAATCAAGCCATTTCTGAATGAGCTGCATGCACTAGTGGCGTGTGAGACCTTTCGTAGTGCATTTGTTGCTACAGCCAAAGTTTTAAATCTTCTGCAGACGTGGAAATTGTTTGAAGTCTTACTTGCTTATTGCCTCACGATGCCACGCAAAAAAGTCTCTTCAAAGGCTCTACGGTCAAGTTACTTGCTTAGGTTTTCCCCTCGTGCTAGATCGTTTTATTCTGCACTACTGCTGACAAATTCACACTGGAGTCTAAAACCTGGTGCAGCTTGAAAAGAGACTGTAAAAACGTGATAGGACGACATGGGGTTAACTTTCCCTGGGGAACCAACTAGCTATGATTTATAAAAGGGCAGGGTCTGATTTTTGTTTATGTGGAAGCTCCTGTGTATAGCTCTGATAGTCAAAAGAAGCCACAATTTACACAAGAATCAGGATGTTAGCAGTCATAATCGTTTCATACATATAAACGATTACAACAGGTTTAGCACGAGCCATGAATTGCCAAGCTGCAACGTCCAGCTCTTAAGTTTGACACAAAGATTAGAAGTAACTAAACGGTTATTGCTAACCTAAAGTATTAAGAAATCATGGACCAGACCTCCAAAATCTTGAGGCTGTTCTTAAAACGCTGCGATTTGAAAGTGTTCATTTGATATTTTAAAAAGGGTTTGTTTGAGTTCACTTCATGTATCTTCTGCCTTTTTAGGCCATAGAGATCACAAAGCGTGGACATTTATTTATTTATTTTTGTAAACAGAAGCTGAGATTTGGTTGTGTATTTATAGGACTGCAAGGCCCATGACTCTAAGATGGCATGAAGTATCATGAGACTTGTGGTATGTGTCTTCGAGAGTTGGCAAGACAGTAGAGAACTTCTTGCCAGAGTGGTTAAGAGATGACTCTGGTTATATGGAAGGAGCAGGACCTATTCAGAAGGCAGGGCTCTTTGCATAACAAAACATTTCGCTATGTTTATGCTTGTAAAATGCAACAAGCAGCAAAGGAAACGTGGGTCAAGTGAGGTTCGTAGCAGGGCAGTTACAGTTTTCGTCTTAAAGATGCAGCTTAGGTGATGTTAAATAGTGTTTTCTGTCGATAAGTGGAAAACTGCATCCCTGGCAGGTATTCACCACTGAACAGGGAGGCGACACGCAAGCCTTATGGTAGGGATTGAAACATCTGTCGTTCTTACCCTTTCCCTGAATGTTAGTTAAGCTTCCGAGAGACCCTCCTCTTCCCTTGTTTAAGCATAACCTACTGTTTATAGCACAGTAAAAAGCTGCATGGCACTTTGGGGAAAAGAGCTGCTCTACGCAAATAGAGGTATAAGAGTCTGGAAACAATTTGGCGGTGTTACGCTTCTCTTGTGTCGCAGGCTGCCTAGGACAGTCCTGTGCACAAAGTCTTCGAAAAGAAGGTCTTCAAACGTATGCGTTCGCTTGTGCCGTGTGCTGCCCTTGCGTGCAGGAAGCGTTGCTGCCCGAGTGCTTCCACCGTCGCTCACTGGCTCTGTTTCAACCAACCTGGTAGCACCAGAATAGGCGTCAGTTTTGGGAGAGGCTTCACAGAGCCAGGCTGGGGAACCAGCATGTCCAAAGCAAGAGCAAGATGAGAGGAGTATCCCAAATGGGTTTCAGTATGGCTGCCCAGGAAGAGAAGATTCGGGTCTAGGAGGAGTAAACCTCAAAAGAGGGAGGGAGGCATGAAGTGTCAGGATGGTGTGAGTGCCCAAGTGTCTTTCCTTGGCTCTGTGTCTAACCTGCCGGCGTACCTTGCATCTTTTCTTCTGCATCGTCAAGAGTTCCACCATCAAGTTCCACCTCCAGGGCCTCATCACGCTTGCCTTAACACCAGGAAGACAAAGAGATGTTTTAGCTCTTCCTGAGGGCTTCATTGCGGTGGGTGATGCAGAAGAAGAGAAAACCCACCGCCGCTTCCAGGTCTGAGCAGGGCTGATTTCAAACGAAAACACCTTTACTCTTAAAATGCGCCTGCGCAAGGCATGCGTACCCTTTGTTGCTGGTGCGGTCATGAGGTGTTTTCTCTCCTGGATCAATTTCCCTGCTTTCTGATGCATCAAGTTAACGAAATCAAGGTTCCTTCTAGGAAGCGCGGTTTCTGCAACAGCCTGCAGTGCCCGTCCCCAGCGCAGGTCTGACCTGCAGGAGGCCCAGCATACTTTGGCAGATGTTTACAACGTGTCACCTTATAAAATCACGTGGAAAGGCCAACGTGAATTCCTGTTAATGCCTTTTCTTTCTTGTGTTGCTGTTGGCTTTCAGCACGTGTGGAGCGAAAGCGAGGACTGCTTACCTTTTCTGCAGCTCGCACAGGATTACATCTCCTCCTGTGGGAAAAAGACACTCCATGAAATATTGGAAAAAGTCTTCAAATCCTTCAGACCCGTAAGTGCCTTTTTTTTTTTACTTCTAAACATTGACAAGTTACCTGTGACTTTTAATAGGATAGCACTGGACGGAGCAAGGTGGTTTTTCTTCTGCAGGGACTTCCATCTCCAGTCAGCTGCGTGGGCGCAGGGGTGTTAGGGCAGGAGTTGCTATCAGGCAACTGGAAATTGTTTCTTGGAAGCCAGCTGCCTTTTTATTTCCATCTCTGCTTTTGAGAGGATGAGATGCCCGTGCGGGGTGGGAGGCCAACTGGTGTGGCAGCCGGTGGCAGCGGCTCCCCAGCTGCGCAGGGGCTCCCGTCCTGCTGATGCAGCGCTGAGTCTGAGGAACAGGATGCGAGTCAGCGCCGCGAGACTTTCTGTGGCAGAGTTATTTCCTGGCACTGAAATTGGGGAGTTTTGCAAGGATCTGAGTAGTGAGAGTAAACCTCTGGGAAGCCAGAGAGAAATACGGTCTCTCCTCGGAGTGGTTTGTTTTATTTTAGGGTTGGTTTGTTTCTTTTTTTTCCCAAGCAGTCCAGCTTTTGCTGTTAGTGTGGTTGCCACTTGGTATTTGCAAATGCCGCTTTGGTCACTGCTTGAGAAGAGGTTGGAGCAGAAGCTTGGTTTTGTGGGGAGGAGGCTTGTATTTTTCTGTTTTGCTGCTACTCAGCCTTCTCTGTCCTTGGTTAACACTAAGATTTGGGTCAGAGCCTGGGTTGTGTCAGGGGGAGGTGACTTAGGCTGGCCGGTGTCCTTCATTTTTTGTCAAATCCCTTTGCACAGCCTCTCCTTTTGAGTGCCTGGGGTTGGGTAAGGGGCTGGTGCAAAGGAGAGTGGAGGTTCATTGCCAGAGCCGTGATGTCCGTGGGAAGGCTGACCGATGGGCGTTTTTATACTCAACTGAAAACGTAGACGGTTTTCCCTCCTCTGTTTTTCTGGCTGACTAATCGAGAAGACTGAAAATGTATCCCAAGTATTTAGAGTGGAAGGGAGGGCTTGGAGCTCCGATACGAAAACACCGGCCCTCCCTGTGTTACACCCTTGCAGTGCCTTGCCGCGGGCCGCCGCAGCTGGTCGACATAAAAGAGCATCGTTTTAAAGAATCCTTTGAGAGACTGGAAATAAATAGAACAGATGCACACTTTTCTTAGAAAGGACTGGAAATCTGATCCGTCAGTACAGCTGCTTGTAATTGTGAAAACATACAAATATATAAATATGTTTCCCAGAACAATATTCAGCTCTTGGATCTTCATAGCTGTTTTCTCCCGCTCAGAAAGGATGTTTCTTTGAGAAGAAACTTCCATTGGTTTAACTAAAGAGGACTTCAAAAAGACTTAATTAAATTGATACAGATCACTTATTTCATTTAAACCACATTTATTTCAGCATAGCTTAAGTTGCTGAGAAATTGGCTTCAGTCAAACCAAGTTAAGCTACTGTTCAGAATAAAAAGGTTCAAAGCAACGGGAACCACTACAGTCGTTTAGTCGGGGCCCTTCATTAATACATCCCATATCAGCCCATGATTCCTACCACCGAGCAGATAAATTGTGGTTGAGCTGGAGCGTGTCTTTTCCAAAGACACCCAGTCTTGAGGTAAAGTCTTCAGGTGACTTAAAGGATACAACACTCCTGGGCACTTTTTCTTCTCATCATCATTAGTTACGCTCCTGTGAAAAACTCTTTTCTCTACAATCTGCATTTTTGTAGTTTTTGCTTCCGTGCTGTTGAATTTCATTATGCTTTTGTCTGCTGAGGAATGGCATCCTCAATTATCAGAGACCTCTTGCAGACTGTAATCAAGTACCTCTTCATTTTCTCTTGGACGTACCACGAAGATTAAGTTTCTCAGATTCTCCTTTGACCTAGGGAGATTGAGAGATTTGCATCAGTGTAACGGAACTGAATTTGTCATTCGAGGGATGGTTGTGTGTAGACAAGTCTAACAAGGAATGTATTGACATTTTCCCCTTATTGTAATTGTTAAAAATAGCACATGCACCGTAGGATACATTGTAAAAAAGTGAAAAGTGTTACAAGAGATGTATGGAAACAGTTATTTTACACTCTCAGGCCTTTTGCCAGAACAAAGCCCCTTTTCATCAGTATGGGGAAATTATTTCCTTAGCATTATGTTGCACTGTTGCCCATCATTTCTCTGCTGGACCTGTCTCGGTAATGAAGCCGCCTTGCTGTGAGCGTGGAGGTAACAGTGCATTTGCAGGGCATTTCTTCTCCCTTATCCTAACCAAGTCTGCTGTCGGGGACCGGTCTGGCAAATTTCAGTTTGAGAAATGGCAGTTTAGGAAAAAACGGTGCTGAAGTGTGTGATGGTCCTGGCTACGCAGTTTGAGGCGCTGAGGAGGGATCAGGTTTTTAGCATGGGCTTGGTAAGCACCTTCTGAAACTGTTTTCCATTTTGGTATTTCCAGCCTTACGTCCAAGACTATTAGTTTTGAAAGTCTTTGTCGGAGTCCTTTGAAAGGAAATGTTTAGGAGGAGACACCGGTGGTGCATCTGCAGTTCTCTATGCCCTCATGCACATGTTTTATGGGCATAAACACAGTGCCAGGGCAGGATATTTATTTAGATGAGGCTTTTAAAAAGTGTTGGTTAACCTGCGACAGCTGAACCGCACCTCTGAATCCTGCTGTAGACAAGGTCAAGCTGTTTCTCTACTGAAGGTGGTGGGAGGCATGTTGTCTCTGCCCATTACTGCCTTCCTGGGTCGGTTTCCACAAAACTCTGTGATTTGCCTTATTAGCCACTTATTCAGGGAGCATCCAAAAATGCAAGACACCACACAGATACACGAACCGATGTCAATAGCACTGGGCTCAAATGCCGCTATTTGCCTCAAAGCATCCCAGCTCCTCTGATGACTTTGTCTCTCTGGTGCCAGAAGTGTCCATGCTGGTTCCCTTCACACCAGGATTCGACAGAACCACATTATCTCTCGTGTAGCATTGTGTGGACCGCTAAAGCTTGGTCTTGCACTGGGTTGATTTTTCAGCGTGCTTGTATGTCAGCTTTTGGTAGGAGGCCACGTCACTCTGCTTTCGTGACTTAAAACCTACTAGGTTATTTGTATAAAATCAGGGCACTTTGAAAGAGTTAAGAAAGAAAGACTAAAAAATGAAAAATGCCCAAGGGACATCACCCCAGCTGGCAGAGTTTGCAGAGAACTAAAACGTGAGTTGTACAATTCAGCAGCAAATTCCAGGGCTCCCACATTGAGCCTAAAAAGCCCACATCTGAACTGGGGAGTCTGCAGCATAGAAGCCATTTATCCCATAGGCGTTGAATTCATACATGTCACAGTGACTTCTCCTTTACCTCCAGGGTGGGTAGTTTGGGCAGCAGGAATGAATAGATGTAGTTCATGCGATGCTGCCACTGATTGTTGTCCTCCTTCCCTCCTCACCACCCTCCAGTCCTTGTCCCCACATATTCCCACCTGGCAGTTTTGTTCCCTTTGACTGTTTGGCTGATGGATCAGCTCTCTCTTTCTACACTCCTTTCCTGTTTTACCTCTTTCCTCCTTGTTTTCGCTCTCCATTAAAGTCCTTTCAAGTCTGCCACATAGCTGAGACTTTAATATATGAAGTAGATATGGACTAGAAGCAGAAACAAGTAGGTTTGAAAGAAGACAAAATGGGAGTTGGTCTGGAGTCAACTCAGGCCACCTTCATCATCTTATTTTGTCCTCATCTTTCATACACCCTCCTTCTGCTTGGACCCAGTGTTTGTAGAGCACTCTGCACTTTGGACCCTGGTCCTCCCTCCTTGGGGTCAAGTTGTGGACTGATTTGTCACTGCAGTCCAGAGAGCAGTAAGGGGTTAATAGTGGTGAGGGACTCTAGTCCTGTTGGGAAGATATGACCCCTAAAAGTACGACCTGCACAGTTGAGTTGCTCGGTGCCTTGGAAGATCCTAAAGTGTCTGTGAGAGAACAAAACTCCTCCTCGCTTGGAGGAACGTCCCATCCCATCCCATCCCATCCCATCCCATCCCATCCCATCCCATCCCATCCCATCCCATCCCATCCCATCCCATCCCATCCCCATCCTTCCTATGCTCTGTAAAACCACCACCATCAGCGGCATCACTCTTTGATTTATGCTGCACCAGGGAGAGGAGAGCTGAGTTTCCTGAGGGCAAAGGGAGAAGGGATGTGTGAAAAGCAGGACATGCTCCCCATCCTTTGGAATCATGCACGTCTTTGCGGTTCTTGTGGTGTACGTTGTGTTTTCCAGGCTAATTGTGCACGGCAAAGGCTTACAGTATCCCATGAAATGAAGACTTATGTGGCTCATTTCCCTGCAAATCAAGGAGGAATTATAACCAGAGCTGGGCAAAAAAAAAAGCGATCAAAGCTCTTTCTGTCGAGTGATATAAATGGAGCAGTACAACACTCACATTTAATTTGAATACACCAAATCAGTTTAGTGAAAATAATGCTGGTGGATAAGATAGTCTAGAGGCCTTGCTTTTGCATTTTAAAAACTGAGTATTTTAATTTTAGCTTCAACATGAAACAAAACCCCCGCATCCTGAAAACGAGCTAAGTAGTTTCACATTCAGTTAAGCGTTTGATTCGGAGAATATGTATGCATTGGAATATTTACTCTTTGTTCTGCTCAGAAAACAAGAACATTTTGAGCTTGGGGTATCTCTGTAAGTATTTTTAAAATGCGAAGGAGGGGGTTTAGTCAGCACATTCTCCTTCCATTTCCCTGCTGAAGAAACCCTGCAACTAAAAAGCTGTTTTTCTCCCAGTGGCAGTGAGGAACACAAGCTTTATAGGATCCAGAGGCTAATTCATGTACCCACTGAATAATTTTGAATGTTGATCGCAGACTAAATTAGCTTAGGTTCCTAAAAATCTGCCTCGTCACAGCCTTCTCATTTTCATGCTACCACCTAGCAAGTGTTGCTCTCCTCCCAATTTTTCTGGGTTTTGCCTCTTTTGAGAGCTAACAGCTGCGTCACCCTCCAAACAGGGTGTTGCATGCATCTGTGCTGCTCTTCCAGCCCTGGCAAGCTAAATACATGGTATTCCCAGTGATGCCTGGCATGTGGTTTTGCTTTGTGGATATTAATAGCTGCTGGTGCAGGATTCTAATATGAGATTTCCACAACAGATGCGTTATTTTGACTATTATTTGGTTTATCTGTCTTCCTGACTTCTGTTGGCTTGGCAACCTTTTGAAGGAGAGGGGAAAAGTTCAAACATCGCTGTTTGCTCCTTTGCCTGCAGCAAACAAGTGCCGCTGCGGTGATCGGAGCCATCAGGTGGAGGCATCCAGACATTGTCCAGGGAAGATGGGCTGGCCATACTTCACGAGCCCAAATCTAATTTGCAGAAATTAAAAGGAACCCGGGCAATTTTGAGTTGAATTCGCAGTTGAATTTCTCACTGTGAGGGCTTTCGTCTGGTGTGATGGAGTGAAGGGTTCAAGAGAAGCACTTAGCATGGTGGGATCTTTAGGTTTTTAGGGACCCCTTGCCTACTCCATACTAGCCAGTTCTGCATGAGGATGCTTTCTTCTTTGGCTTTTATAGGGTTGCCAAACGCAATCTTAAACCGAGATAACTACTGCTACAGTATTATCATGGTTCTTTCTGAAGTTAAACTACTGCCAAGTCTAAACACTCAACAATTCGTGATATGACCTCAGGGAAGAACGTGAAGCTTTTTGCAAGTGCTTTGCTTTGGTTTTGTTTATCTTCTGGTCTCTGAGCACTTAATTTGGTGTGAGGATGCGTTTTCAAATCTCCCTCTATCACAGGGAGGGAGAGAAAGGGAGTGGAGATCATTATGCAATACTGTTATTCCAGGATTTGAGGTTTTCGAGAAGTGGCATCTGGGTATTGTGTGAAGATTTGCAGCGAAGCTGCACGAGTGTGTAATTCGCTATTACACAGTATTTTCTCTTCTTTGTAGTTACTTGGGCTTCCAGATGTTGATGATGATGCATTTGAAGAATATAACGCAGATGTGGAAGAAGAGGAACCAGAAGCTGATCACCAACAGATGGGTGTCAGTCAGCAGTGATTTTCTGAGAAGCTAAAAATATTTGGAAGCCTTTGGTACCAGGTGGGGTCAGGTGGTCCCACGTTAGCCTGTTTGAATTAGCACATCACATGGGGATATCTGGCTCCCAGGATAAAAGTTTTACAAAATGGTTTAAAAAAAAAAAAAAAAAGATTAATGATAATAATCTGTGATGAGCTTTGCTAAGAAGTGACCTGAATTTTGCTCCTGCTTCAGTGGGTTTTCTATGGAGTTGTCTTGGTAGCATTCTGCCATCATCAGTCTAGAAGTAGTTTTGCCGCTGACTTGTCTCTTCGATTTGTGTCCGAGAGTAGCGTTCGCTGACGTGAATGTAGAGTACCGAGAATGTAGGAAGCATGTGGTGAGAGTGCCAAGTCCTCACCGGTGACCTTTCCGAGGAAACCAGCGCAGAGAGCAAACGCGACCTGCGCTTTTCTTTTTAGTTCAACAGCTATGTTTTTTGACAAAGTACCGAACCTGGGGAGATTTCTCCTGAAAAACGCTAGTTTAAAAGTGGTTGGTACTGCAGAAGTGCACATGAAGGCTTAACAGAAATAATGGGAAGCGGGAAATCCAGGGGAGTATTGGTGTCAGATGTATTAATGTTGCTTTACTGATACGTGAGTTTACAAGTGCTGGATTGATAACTGGGAGTAATTAGTATCAGCAGTACATGTTACAACCAACCCTGGTACTCCAACATCATTTGATCCAAAGCCAAATGCTGCTTGCCTACAAATCAATTAAAAAATAGCCATCGCCTATCCCACTTCTGCATGACAACCAACTTTAAGCTTCGCTGGTTTTGATACACTCCTAAATTATTACTCAAAACCTCGCGGCATTGTGAATTAAAGTGCAACTTAACTTTGAAGCCATAAGGGTACGAAACCAGCACCTGGCTCTTAAAATTATGCCGGACCTGTTCCTCTCCCTGGGTCTTTGAGCTAGTCCAGGTGTTTACACCTTGTCGGAGGGGAGCTAAAATTCTACTGCTTTGGCTGATATAAAAACTAGTGAGGTTTTAACTTAGTTGGGGACTTGCTCCCCAGAGGGGTTTAGTGGGGTCTGGTATAAAGGAGAAGACGACCCCTTGTATTTTGTACCTATTTTGCATAGATTTAAGTGACTCCAATGAGTGCCAGACTGAGAAGATGCAGGGTCTCTATATTTATTTGCCTTTTGTACTGAAAATATACGAAGCAAAGGGATTCTGTTGTTATACAGCTGTTTTCCACAACTGAGCAAAATATTTCTAAATTTACTCCCTTTTTCCAATTTTTTTTAAAATCGTGAAATGCAGGTCACATGCTTCAAAAGCCCTTTTATAGAGAACTAGCTTTATAAAACCAAAAAGCGAGCGAAGAGAAATGCTTGGACAACTCCCAGAAACAACTCGCACCATTTTGAAAACCCTGTTGTTAGCGACGTCTCCTTTTCAATAGATTTTTTAAAGACTCTTTTTTTTTTTCAAGGTTATCTAAGAGAGCAAATTTTCTTGGTGGTTTACATTTCTGATGATGGCTTGAGAGATGCACAGCACTTGATTTTTCCAATCTGGGGCAAAGACCTTCCATAACTGGGAAGGTGTGTGGTACCTGAGTATGCACAGAAGTGTCTGCAACACTGTAAAAGTTGGGGTTTAAGAATATTTAAAAAAAAAAAAAAAGAAAGTGGAAGACAAACAGAGCTTAATGAAACTTTGTACATTCTTTCGGCATGCAGGCATAAACATGGTAGTCGCAGCACATTTTCTATGGACTAGTGACGTGAGAACTGTGGCAGTTCATTGTATAACGCTGTACAGCAGCAATAGGCTTTTTGCTTACTAAAATAAAGTGTAAGACCAGTGGTTTCCATCCCTGCTTTAAGTCCCTAAGTTTTTCTTTCCTCTCCAGATGCCATAACCTTAAACAGAGCCTTGCTTCAGGAGAACCTTTCCCTTCCTAGCATCCAATCCTTTGGTTGCGGCTCAACACAAGTAGATGTTTTGGGGCTGACTTTCCTCTGCTGTAACGTGATGCAAGGCATAATCTGCAGTAGCGCGAGCTGGAGGCAAAGTCCTGCCCTTCAGGTTTCTTAGCCACTTGCACCCCTTTTGCTTAGGTGTGGGTGGCCAGCACCCACGTACACGTGAACGCACCCACACGCCCACCTGCACAAGCCCCGGGCACAGCTGCCCCGTCGTGAGATGGGCTGCAGGGTCGGTCCGGATGGGAAATGACCCTCTGCCTTTTTACAGGACAGGCGGTTTTACATGCCGGATCAATCCCACCATCTGGTTCGGCGCGTGGCTGCACGGACGGGGGCTGGCACAGCGGAAGGGAGGGTGCAGGGGTGGACATGGATGGTAGCCGAGGACACGCAGCCGAAGGCGCTTTGCACCCTTTGCACAGGGTTACGACCCCGTGGCGGAGGCGCAGACGGATTTTGAACCGGCTTTAGTGCTGTGAAGGATTGATTCCACGGGGCTCAATGGGGAATTGGGCTCTGGGTGGCAGCGGGGTAGGCAGGAATTCATGAAGTGATAAGACTGTAAGATGCAGTGCCCGTAATTGCACACAGGAGGTTGTAATATGTACTGCACTCTGCTACCTTTCCCTGCCTATTGACTGAATTGTTAATGAGCGGTTGAGCATTAATACGGTTGCAAGCAAACGTAATGCTGTAAATTTTGTAGATATGTTATTTTCTGTATTCGCTAACTCACTTTTTTTTTGGAACGCCATATGCCATTTGGGTGACTTCCACAGCAGACTGCAGGTGCTGGACAGCCGAGGGGCCCTTCTGCAATGCTCTCCCCTGCAAAATTCCCACTGAAGCCGGCGAGATTTTGTTCAAATGGGACCTGCAGGACTGGGCGGGCGCTCCAGGGGATGCGTGAGGTTTGGTCCTGCAGAGAGCTGAGAGCTCTTGTCCCTTCTCACCTTGCTGGGAGCCGAATGTGTCGAGCCCTGCTGCTGAACTGAAGCATGACTGGGCAGCGCTGAGGATAAACTGGAATTTTATACATAGAAAATTTACTTTACATGTGTATTAAATGTGAATGAGCATTAATATAGAATGTATTTTATCAAAAAATTATTGATTGCTTACTTTGACCAAATACATTCCTGTATTACCGTGTTACCTGTTCCATACTTACCAAACGATGCAAGAGATGCAGACCTGGTTTAGTTGTATTACAAAGTATTTTTATATTTTCTTTGTATTTTATTTTTCCCTCACTCTCACCGTGTACTGAGGTTAGTAGCCATTCAATAATTAACCAGGGGTAGCATGACCCAGTGGCTGGGCTGCCAGACTGAGACACAAGATTTGCCAACACGTGCATAAGTGCTTGTGAGCCTGGGGACTCGGAGAGAAAATGTGGGTTCAGAGCTCTGCCGTTGCCTTGCCCTGAGCTTCAGGTGGATCTCAGCGGCTGGGAATCCAAGGCAGGCCTCCAGTTACGCATCCAGACCTCCATGAAGTTCAGTGGGAGCAGGGTAACTCCTTTGAAAGTCCCGCCTCAAGCCTTTTATAAAACGGGCCGTTAGTATTATTTGCCCACCAGTGTATAAAGTGCTTTTAGATATGTGGGTGAAAACAGGTGTGCGTTATTATTGCCAATCCCCAAAGCAAACCGTTAGTGAAAGGACACACAAGGGTCTCCCTTCTCCTCCCTCGCACTTCTCTCACAGGCATTTCGTGCTCTAGCTAAATATAAATATACCAGCGCAGAGCCTTTTGCAGAACCGGCGCTTCTGAATATGAGTTGCACGAATGCAGCGAGCGGAGTGCTGCTTGGAGGATGAGAAATGCAAGGGATGCCAGAGGGAAGAGCAGATTTCAGAAACGTAACAGTTGGTTTGGTTAGCAGGGGCGAGAGTGAGAAAGGCCCCTTTCAGAGAAGTGCTGGGGTTTCTGAGACAGCCCAAACCACCCCGCCATGTACCTGCTTGTTGAAGGTTTATACAAAAGCTGTTCTGGACGTTACTGGTTACTTGAGCCCGGTCGTGTTTTTCTGTTGGCGCCCTGCTTGATGAATGCCTTGAGGTGGTTGAGAGAGGAAGGGATGGAGAAAAGGCAAACTAAGAAGCCGCCGCCTCCTCTCTTCCCCAACATTGTTATTTATGATACTGTGTGAGTAGGTAGGAGCAGCAGTCAGGGAGCACAAAGCTGCTTCATTAGGTGCACAGTAAAATCTCTTAAAAGGACTTGCTCATGAGAGAAAAAATTGGCAAACTGTTTTCTTGCAAAAATGGCCGGGGGGGAACAGCACACCCCTGAGCATGATGACCTGAACCCTACCAGGCTTCTCCAGCTCCACCTCCTGCCCTGGTCTGGGTTGTTTTCCAGGCGGTTTCCCTCCGGGCATGGTGCTGTGCCTTTGAAAGTTGCATGCTTGTAAGATTGCCACCTTGATGGGAATAGCCAGAGTTACTTTTCACGCATCGGCGACCTGCATGCTGCCTCCTGTGTCTTGGCACTGGGTCCCAGGCAAGGTGTGCTATGTGAGATGGTGGCTAGGGACAGCAGGGAGGAGTTTCTGCTACAGCATTACTTAGTAGGTCACTGCCCTTTTCCCCTCTGGAAGGTGTGGCATGAGACTGCGACAGTAGAAGTCATCGCAATGACGTTATGGACGCTGCTTTGGAAAGCTGCCGTACAGAACAGTTTCCCAGCCTCTTTCAACATGTTTCCTGATCTTTCACTGGGACCCAGGGCTGAAGTCCACCGATATTTTACTCACAGTCAGCTTTAGCATGGCAGGAGGCAAGGTTACCAGTTCATCCATCCTTACCTTGTGTCCATCCGTGACCTGTGTCCATCCATACCCTGTGTCCATCCTTCCCTCGTTTCCATCCTTACCACTCTGTTCTCAGAAATTCCCACTCCCAGAAGATGGAAAGCAGAGGAAGGGGGAAAGAAACACCTCTTGTCTCCCACAGCTTGTGGCATCAGTGACAGCCGCAGTTCAGCACAGTGTTACTGAGCTGCACTGTCCTTCTCACAGGGGGATGAGGTGGCAAGGGGGATGTGTTATCCTCTGAGGACTCATGAGTGGTCTATGCCAGATAGGGGTTATGCAGAAGACAGCAGTCATTTTAGGCACCAAACCCAAGATCTTTTCATGGGGGGTGATGCCTAGCTAAATAATCCAGTCTCTGAAAATCATCACCCATTAAGGCTTTCCAGGCTGGGCATCCAGAAAATGAGACCTCTCTGGCTGCCAGTGGCTGGGGAGCCTGGCCCAGCCTGCAGGTCTCTTTCTCAGCCCTGGCTGGTTTCACGCTGGCCATGGAACATGGGATACTGGGAAAGATTCCTTTGTGGGCTCTAGCTGGATGCCCCTTTCTGTAAATCTCTGAGCAGAGGCAAATGCTTTATCTGTTTCATTCTGGCAGGACCTCCCCAGAGTCTCCACAGAGCTGAAGTCTCAGGGATGTCACTTCCAAGGCAGATACTAAAATAAAGAGATTCCTTAAATTTGGTCCTTACCTCTGGTAGGAAAGACTCTGAGGGCAGACCCCGTTGCCTCGGGTTTTTATTGGACTTCTTATTAGACCTACTCAGTTGCATTGTTTGTATCTGATGTCTGTGGCAGGCGTACGATGGAACCCACTTACCCACAATCAGCCTGGAGGAGAGAAGGTTCTGGGGAGAGCTTATAGCAGCCTTCCAGTGCCTGAAGGGGGCCTACAGAAAAGATGGGGAGATACTCTTTATCAGGGAGTGTTGCGATAGACAAGGGGTAGCGGTTTTAAATTGAAAGAGGGTAGATTTACATTAGATATTGGGAAGAAATTCTGAGGGTGGTGAGGAACTGGAACAGGTTACCCAGAGAAGTTGTGGATGTCCCATCCCTGGAAGAGTTCAAGGCCAGGCTGGATGGGGCTTTGAGCAACCTGGTCTAGTGGGAGGTATCCCTGCCTGTGGTAAGGGGGGTGGAACTAGATGATCTTTAAGGTTCTTTCCAACCTAAACTGTTCTATGATTCTATGAATCACCCATTCAGTGAGCCAAATTATCACTTACATGCTCTATGGTTTTTGTTTGTTTTTTTTTTTTTTCATAAGAAAGACAACCCCTAAAGGCACCTCTGCTATATTGGAAACCCCAGTTTCTACAGAGCCATGTAACACTGCACTGTCAGTTCGAGCTTGGTCATAAACAAATACACAGATTAACAAAAGGGGCGTTCATTTGTCTGCAGAAAAAACCTTCTTTGAACTAGTTACTGCTGACTACAGTGAAGCTCACTGGTTTCGTGTAAAATACATTGAACTTTGAAATTCCCTTTCTGTACCAACATGCTGTTGCTCATGTAGGCAAAGATCTGCGGTAACACTGCATGTAAAAGATGTCTGCTTTCATCTTCGGGGGTGGTGGTGGAAGCATCAGCTCTGGATTTCAGTCAATGCAATTTTTTTGGTTTTGTCAAGTTTTGCTTTAGGGAAACTAAAGGGACCAGTCAGACCGCACCACGTCAAGCAGAAACCGTGTTGCACCACACCATGCAAAAGCTCTCTTTGGTGTGCTTTCCACACAGCTTTTCTGGTTGGGAGATCTCTCTGTCTTTAGGACTACAAAGCTGTGAGATGGGTTGCCAAAAGATGTTGCCCTTTTGTTCAATGCTTTAAAAGCCTTCAGTGGAGCCCTGCCTTTCTTCTGAGCCTCCTTCCTCTCCCACCACCAAGGCATCGAATCCAGCAGTGTCGTTACACCGTGAGCTTGCCATTAAAGAGCTTACCAAACTCTGATGACTGATGGACTCTTTTCTCTGTGAGCAAAATCAACTAAATAGGGATTTTTGAGGGGCTAAAGCGTAACTACAATGCATGCGGCAAAGGGAACGAGGCGCTTGCATTTCCTGAGCTGTGTCAGAGCGTGGTGGGGTAAACATGGTGTTTGCCAGTGTAAGGACGAAAAAATTAATTCATCTGAGCTTTGAGCACTGCAGAGTAAGCATTGCTTTGCAAGACAGGACCCAGAACTGCTGGGTTGTTCAGGTTGGTGAAGTCTGAGGCAGTGGGTTTGCTGTCAGACGGTGGGAATTGGTGGTAATATTTGTGGATGAGCCAGTATTTCAGACCTCCCAAGTCCTCTTCTGTTTTGCACAGATTAGGGAGACATCTGTTCTAATTAAGAGACATGTAACGATGCTAAAATGAAAATTGGTGGTTCTGTTCAACTCATTTGTCTCTTTTCTTTAAACACTGCACTTGTAATTGCTGCTTTGGCATCTTCTCACCCTCATTTAGTTGAAGGAATGCTGTCAGTCATTACCTTTTGTCCTGAGCTTCTGTCTGTGGGTTGAAGAACATCTTCCAGCCCATGGAAAAGCAAGTGCTTTAACTTAGTGTTTGCCTTGTATTTTTGGGACTTCCCAGGGCACGAGTGCTGAGGAGGAGCATGCCAATTACGTGCCCTTTGGTGTGTCCAGAGCCCTCAGCGTTATCTCTAAAGCTGTTCCTGCAGCTGGTGGAGTGCCTGCCAGGACTGACTCCCTCCTGTTGGTGCACGGTCCTGGCAACACAAGTCCCACAACCTCTTGAGAGACTTTTGTGTATAGTGGAAGCCACTGTGACAACTAGGCTCTGGCTACAGATACAGCTGCTCTTGTGGAAGAGGAGATGATCCCAGCATGTGTTCAGCTACTTGGAGCCCACTGCCCGCTCAGATCTGCTAGATGGACTTCTTCCTGCATCAGAAGATCATGTGAGCTTAAACAGTTTAGATAGCAACTCTCTGCTAATACGGACCTCAGCCCAGGGACAACAAGCTGCCCTGCTGTGGTGGGAAGGTCCCTCAACAAGGTGGTGTCTGCAGCTGGGAGCACTCTGCTGTGCGCATATCTTTTGCCCCAGTCTGGGTCTGTTCGCACTCCAGCTCTCCAGGGTTACGTCACGCCTTCCCCAAGGCAAGGAGTCAGGATATTCCAGGGCTATGGTAGGTTTTGGCTTTGAATCAAGGAGAACAGATCCGTCAGAGGTGCACAGTTTGTGTTGCCTCTGTGAGCTCCTGCCTACTGCTTTGTCTTCCACCCCAGCTGTCCTCAAGCAGCATCAGCTGGGAAATACAGAGTTACACCCCTCAGCAGCTCCATGTGCTGTTTTAATGAGCACATCAGAGTTTATGCTTTCTCTCTACCCGTCTTCGTGTTCCTCTTTCTGTGACAAGGTTCTTGCTTCCACCGCTTGTTAGTGACTGATGAAATGCCATATAAAAGCACATTTAACTTTATTTCCAACGCCTAGGTGTATGCATCCGTGCTTTTCACCGAGTAGTGCTGTAGTTGTGACACCAAGGCAAAGTTTTTATACCTTTTAGTAGACAAACTGATCCAGAAGGGGGTGAAAGCCACAAGCTCTCAGGCTCCCAAGTGCTTCTCCATGCTGAAATAAAAGCAGCAATTGTATGGAGCAGTCTGATAGCAGGTAATACCTCTCCACAACAACCTTACCTTACTTGTACACTTTTCTTAAGATATTGCTGCTATAATTGTGCGATGGAAGAGGCAGCGTCAGAGCCAGGTTTTTATTTACAGCCTCTAGTAGTGCTAAAGGGCCCAGGAGTGGGTGTCAGCTGTGTTTTACCCACCACAGGGCTCCTTAAGAGCATGTGAAGGGCTGTAGCATGAGCTTTGAAGCCTTTATGCTTTTGGGTTTGTAGCAGTCCCCTAGAGGTCAGCAGAGCCTAAATTTTGAAGCGACTCGAGCCGGTGGTAGCATCGCAGGGATGATAAAAGCAAGTTGGCTGCTGGCCTGCAAGACCTTGCTTGTGCTCTCTTGCAACCTTCAGCTGTTGCTGGAGAAGGGGTCAGGCTGGGTAAAAAAGGAATCCGCGCATGGGACAAAAAGTCCTGCTTTGGAGATGGATGGGCTGAGAGCTTTGCGATGGTGAAAGACCACGGGGGAGGAGGGGGAGAAGCAGCCTGAAGATGGGTGCTGGCGCTGTCAAAGCTGCGTAGGGCAGTGGGAGCTGGGCCTACACCTCTAGGCCCCAGTGGTACCCATACCTCCTGGGACGGTGGCTGGCCTGCACTGTATCAGGAGCAATGTCCTGTCAGAGTAAGCTCCACTGCAGCCACGCTTTGTGTGCACGTGTCTGCGCCCCAGTGTTGCAGTGGGGTGGATGCTGGTCACACTGGTCTGCTCCTAGCCCTGACCCACCTCCCCGATGATGCGCTGGCCTCAGCCGCTGACAGATGTCACCTCTCTGCATGCTCAGGTCAGGCATTCATGTTACTTGTCACCCCTGCCCAGAACTGGAGGTGGAGTTGGGTTTTTCCTGGACCTTTTCAGCTTCTGGGGTCGGAGTGACCATGTAAGGCAGCCAAGCTGTGCCACAGTCAGATGACCTGAGGCTGACAAGCCAGTTGCAGACAGCCACTCCAGGTCCAGTCAGCTTTCCACAGTACCAGGAAAGGGACAACAGTTTTGGCACAAGGCACCAGCAGATGTAGGCTAAGGGGTGCTGAGGAGATGATGAATGGTGAGTCCTACCCTGCATGTCCAATCCAGGGGCCAGACCCCAAACTTAGACCCTAATTCCTGCTGCCAACCCCTGGCAACGCTCGGCCTTACTGCAAGCAGCCCCAGCGGGAAGACCTGAAAACCAGCACTACATTCGCCTGTGAGGCAGTGTCAGCGAGTATGTTACATTTCTCAGTAATGAGAAAACGAATTACCTCAAGTGGATGTGAGCTTGCATTCACCCTACACACTGCTCACCCTCTCCCCAGCTGCAGCTGCAGGCTAAATAACTGGATTTCAATTAGCGAAATATGCCTCTCTCTCCCCAGTTTTTCTCCGACTCAGTGTGCTCAGGGCTGTGACTGCCCTTTCCTCTGCTCTCCATTTTTTTTCTCCATCCTTAAGGACA
Source organism: Vanellus vanellus (assembly GCF_965231255.1). Lineage (NCBI taxonomy): Eukaryota > Metazoa > Chordata > Aves > Charadriiformes > Charadriidae > Vanellus > Vanellus vanellus. The sequence continues at coordinate 47,881,807 of NC_138906.1, read as the reverse complement.
ATGTGCTCAGCTCCGGCAAAGGCATTTGATGAGAATTGAGACTTGCATGCTTCGTTCAGGACACGCTGTGCTGGAAATGCAGCGAGTCACACAGAAAATCAGTGCCAGTTTTTATCCCATCACACTGTCTCTTTGGTTAATAAAAATTAGGAAGTTTTTATATTGGCTTTTCTGAAGTTTGGGGTTTGTTTGTTTTTTTTTTTTTATTACTATTATTATTCTAGTACTTTTTGTTTGCTGTATTTCTTTTTGTTTCTCCAAAACCTTTATCGGGGAAGGTTTTGAACTGCCCATGAGTCATGTAGCAGCAACGGGGAGTGGCAGCGCAGAGCTGTGGGAGCCGAGCGTGTGAGTTTGTGCCCTGCTTACGTCTCATGACAAAGGCTGCTGGTGGGTCACCCAGATATCGATGGACTTCCTGGGTGCAGGAAGTGCGAAGGGTGGTCAACCACAATGCTGGTCATGTCTCTCCTCCATGTGCTGCTGGCTACAGAAAATGTGTGCCCTAACCTTGATGAATTCAGCTCTTTTTTTGAGCCCTCTTGAACCTTCTGAAGTCAGTGTAAAACAGACTGCAACAAAATTATTTATGCAAAGCCTAAATTACACAGCACAGACCTGTGGACCATTTCTCAGCTCCGTGAAATGTCTGAGCTTGAGTACAGATGCAACAAGCTGTGAGCTGGAGATGTAAAGTGAGATGATGGAGTGCTGGCTGAAACCCTGCAAACTGTGTGACAGGACTTGCTTCCCCCTAGTCCCAGTGCATGCGTGTGTGTTTTTCCACTTCTGTGGGACTCGCTGACACTGCCTCACTAGCAGGAGGCAAGTTTCTGGGAACCACCGCAGCAAGGCGCTTGCTGAATTCCTTTAGGCTTTGTCAACGTGCAGTTTCTTTGTCATGTTATCCAAAAAAGGGAGGCAGGGCATTACCTGCAGAACCGGTAATGCAATCACTAGCTGGGCTGCATCAGCGCTCTCTGAACCCTCCCAAGCGCACACGAGCAGTTAATTAAATAACTGGCCCCATGCAGCATTCCTTGTAAAAGATAGACTGCAGAGCAGCAGCGGATCAGCAGAGGCGCGCACCTCCAGGCCAGGGAACCTGCTTTCATGCATCGGTGCACCGAAGAGAACAAGAGGGAAATTAGGGATAGACTTACCATCTCTGGGGTCTTGAAACGTGTGGTGGAGATAGTAGCTCAAAACTGGGGCAAGAGGGATGTTTTTTGAGGGGAAAGAAAACAAAAAGCCATCTTTATTACTACGGAAACCAAGCAATGAACAGCAGCTTGTTACTTCTCTTGTTTCACAGGGGGGATGCTGACACAGTCAGCCCTGGAGGAACAGCGGCATTGACCTGGGGCCAGCAGGCTGCAGCTTGAGACAAAGGAAAAGAATCCAAGGAGGAGGCATCTGGGAGGTCACAGACCCCACCTCAAAGTGGACTGTGGTTCAGGACCTGGCAGCGTACATGAGACAAGGAAAGGGAAGGGTAAAGAGGAGATATGAGAGGACTGAGACAAGGAAGAAGGCATCATAGCAAGGGACTGGTGAAGAAGGGGATCGGTTTGCTGTGCGATGGGACTGGAGAAGGCCTTGTGACAGCTGAGTGCAGCCTGGTGGGGCCAGAGCAGACAACAGAAATGGACGTGGAGATGCAGCAGCATCTGATGGAAAAGCATGCAGGCAAACATGGCTGTAGGAAGTGCCTGTGAGCAGCAATCACTGCACCTCTGCTTCCTCCTCACCATCTCCCAGTGGGATGCTCCGCACCTGGTCCTGCACCAGCCATCATAGCCTCTGGGAGCTGCAGCGCACCCCTGCCTCCCTCCCCTGTCACTCAGCTTCTTCTGCCTTTGCAAAAAGAGCATTTGAGCAGGACCCAAATCTGTGTGACTAAGCACCAGCCTGCTGCCATGGTGCTCCACACCCAGTCAGGCAGCACACTGAACAGAAAGGGCTTTTTGCTGCCGCATGAGGCAATTCTGCAGCCCTGTGGCTAAAGTCCCCTGTACCCTTGGCACAGCTTCTCACCACGTCCTTTTGCACGGTTCACAAACTTGTCTGTGTTACCACACCGTTGGCACTTTCACCACCAACTGTTCTTTGAGAACAATAAAAATCATGTTTTCCTTCCTAATAGTTTCTTTCCTCCCACTGGCCCTACGGCAGGGTTGTTTGTACAAGATATGGCAAGCCTTGCCCACAGACAAGGGACCTGCTCAGGCCTGCAGGTCCCTGGGCTTGCCCATGCTGAGGCCTGAGAACTAATGGGACGACGATGCTGAGTGTTAACACAACCAAAGCCAAGTGACCAAATGCTGCCATTCAGTCACCTGCAGTGACCTGGCACGTGCTGCTGTATTGGACATTTAGACATGCAAGCAAATTACATAGAAGACATGAATAACATGTTTCTGACTACTGCCACTGAAGGCAACATGTCCGGTGGGTGACTCATGTGGTCTTGCAGGTCCCTGAACCTCTACTCTCCTTTGCCTTGGCACCTGCTGGTCAGCAGAGTAAAGCTTCCAGTCAATGCCTGTCACCCACCCTTCAGTTCTCAAAATGCATGCACCACTCTTATCCGGCAGCAGTACTTAAATAGTGTCAGTCTGCAATCCCAGTATCCCATAAAATGATTCATTAGCCATGATAACAGAGGAGAAGAACTTCCAAGGAGAATGGGAAGACTGCTATCACCAATGTCCGCATTAGCTATGCTGGCAAATGAGCTTTTTACGTAAGAAAACAGATGAGAATTCCTGAAAAATTTCAAGCAGCCTGAATGTCTCTAGATTGAGCTCCATTTGCCTTACGCTGGAGCACAATTTAAAAATTGCTGTTTCTATACATGACCGCTGAGGAACAGTGTGAAGTGCAGCTAAGAGGAATGAGGACTCCCTGTGGTGCTCCCATGCAGTCCTAACCACCAGTAACCACTACTGCTGATGACCGGTGAGTCTTAGAACATGTGGTAGCAGCAGAGGACACAACCATTACTCGTCTGTCCAGCAGCCAGTCTACACAGATGAAGTTGGCCGATGCTGTCCATTCATAGCTGGACCTGTGGGTTTCATGGCAGTGGTGGCCACATGTTTCTGAATGGACAACCACGCTTTCAGAGTTACATGCTCTACTGTCACCTCCACTGTCGACCCCAAGAACTGGTCACAGTTCACAGCCTCCGTGATGAACAGCACAGCCCCTCCTAGCTAAGGTGGGTATTTCTTTGTGAAGTCTCCTTTGAAAGGTCATCTGTCCTCTTTCCCTGTGTCAGCTGTATTTCTGTTACTGCTACAGCAAGCTGTAGCCAACACAGGCTGGCAGGGCAGGCATGTGGCTCGCCAAGCCACAGCCAAGCAGAAGATCAGGTCAAACACATCAGCAAGAGCCACTGCCCGCAGCCAGCTAGCAGCAACATTGCACATGGAGCTGTCTTGGCCACAGCAACACATCAGGACTTTGCAAAGTCCCCATCAGCCCCTGAGAAGCTGAGCCCCACTCTCCCTGAGAGAACATGGGAAGCCAAACAGGGTTTGCAGAGTTTGACCTGCCAGATGTGCAATGCAGACCCTCCTGGCTATTTTCTCTTTCATATCCTATTGGCACCATATGAGAGACTCCATGTGAACTAGGCCTGACTCACCCATGCAAGAAAACCCTGCGTGGGGAGGAAAGAACTTGATCCTGTGACTGGTTCTACGTGGAAGCAGCAGAAGCCTGGTTTAATTTCCCTCCTCTGCTGTGACTGTTTGCATTCCTTCAATGCCACATGATGTATTCTTGCATTCATGCCATGAGGGTTACCTCAGAAATGCAAGTACCTTCTTTATTTCTTAAAGTAAAGAAATACATGTTTGGTGGCAAAGTGCAGGGAGTGGAAGTATCCCAGGTCTGTGGGTGGGCTGTTACCGGGGTCGACAATGGGTTTGCATCCCCTGGGAATGCTCTGGGCAGGACAAGCTCAGTTGCTCTGCAAAGGCTCTGGTATTAAGTAGTGCCACTGGGGTTTTTTACTGATAAACTTGCTAAGATGTGAAATCTGTGTGAAAAGACAGCACATGGTTAAAGCTAATTTTACTGACATAGCTCAGCAGTTACAAGAGCCTTGTAAAAGTCTAGAGAGCAAAATCCCCACCTCCTCTTCAGTTTAATCAGTGAATCTGAGAGCTGATTTGCAGCCAGTTCCTCCGCTTTTTGTCCAGCTAACCAACTGCTTCACTGCTGCATAGAGAACTCCAAAAGATGTCCTGGCGAAGCCTCTTCCTTCAGGCTTCAGGATTCTCTGGGTCATGGAGTCCCCTGTCGTGCTGCCCCGGCACGCGTACGTGAGCGCCAGAGGTGCCTCGGAGGGCAGGCGACAGGGATGCACCTCGAATGACCTGGCTGTGATCCAGGAGGACTGGACAGTCTGCTGCAGGGCCTGAGGAAAGGCTCGGGCAAGAAGCCACGTGCTGACGGAACCCTGCTGGAGCCAGCAGCTGATGGGCAAGCCGCTGTGGAGGCAACGCTCACCCGCGGCCCCGGCAGCCGGTGTCACGGTGCGGAGGTGGCACAGACAGACACCCTGGCATGCCTGCTCCCTCCTACGCCAGGACAGGAAGTTTTCTCCCCAGCCCTGCCCTAATCACTCGTTATTTCTGGCCTCTGGCCACAGTTTGCTGCTCCAGGTGCCTCTGGTACAACTCTCTGCAGAGCTGCACTGTGAAACCAGCTGAGTTAAAAACCAGTGAGGGCAACCAGGTGTCTGGTTTCTTCCGAAGGACTGTTTTAAAACTCAATCATGTTAGCAGCTCATTTACAGTTGCTTCAACTCGGGGAGCAGGGGACACCAGCACATGGGGCCAGGATGAGTGGGAAGGTCTTCTGGCAAAGCAACAGCCCAACATCTCAGCCCCTCTGGAAGCTCTCCCTACTCTTCCCGGGCTCCCATCGCTTTGCTGGCAGATTCCTACATTGCTTGAAGGAGTTGCATTTCCCTTTAGGGAGTAAATGGTTCACATAGTTTGGCATTTATTTTGTCACGGCATACGTGGGACTATCATTAACATTAACAGGAATGACACATCCATCCAGCAGAGAATAATCTGCTTAATGGCTAAATAGGAAAGCTGTGTACGGTAAATTGCAGGCAGCTCGTCAGCTTTGTGATGTAGTTTTCCCTTTGATAAAATTGAGACTCATTTCAAAACAGGAAATTAATTTACCCTCTTTTTATTCAATGGCTGCCATAAATACAAACCTGCCCCTTGACAACCCATAGGAGTCTCCGCTCTAAGTGATGTATTTATAGGAGCGGACGTGCCGTAGATGCCTTAATGTAACACCAGCTTCTGGCTTTGTTGGACTGATGGCTTCTGAAGTGACAGATAGCCTGGGACAACATTTGTCTCAGCTCACACGCTGTGCCAACCCATGAACAGCTTTTACAGGCTGAATGTAAGTGGTCAAAGTTTCTCCTCTGGAAAGCAGGAAAGCAAGGTGATTTGAAAGAAGGGTGAAAAAATGCAGGTGGGTAATAGTTACTTGATTTGTAGAGGTATAAGTTACTGCCAAATATTTAGGTCTTCTCAAGAAGAGAGTAAAATCTGGGTGCATTTAATCAGAAAATTCACATCAGTTGTACGCAAGCCCATGCTTTTCTTTCAAGCCCATGCTATTCTTTCTTTCTTTCTTTGTTTTTTTTCAAGTTCTGGCTACAAATTTGCATAAATAAGGGTAGAAGCTCTTTGTTATGCATTTTAATAAGTGAATTGGAAACACAGCTAGAGAAAAGGGGAACTAGGGAAAAGAGTCACTGGGGATCCAACAGCAGCGAGGCTTGGGACTACCATTTGAACAGCTGCCTTCTCCGTTACACAGTCAGCTCGTCAGTAGATGCATAGCAGTTGCTGTTTTTCAGTATTTAGGGTGCATATACCACTGCGCTGCCAAACCTGATTTTGAAGAGCGTGTGCAATAGGCAGCCCCTGCGTGCACAGCAGCAGCAGCATTAGCAGACCATAGCACCTGGGTGGCATGCACATTTTTGGAGGCAGTCTAGCTCAAGCGGGACTTCATTCTGCATTTGACCATTCATTTCTCTCTAAAGCTGCTCTCTTTGTTGTGCCGGTGGACAGGCACATTTGTCAGGACCCACAATGAACAAGACTGGAGACTTGATTTGTGTTAAAAACAACCTCCCATACAGGAGAGGTTATTTCTAACCCAGGCTGGTTCACCTTTTTGGTTCACCTTTTTCACCAAATCAGGGGCTGACGGAACAAGGGGATGTTTTTAAGGGGCAACGAATAGCAAGGGAAGAAGCCACTGCTGAAAGAAATGTGAGCCAAATAACTGCCTAAGATGATGGTCTGTCAGTCCTCCTGTACGTGCTTCACTGTTGTTTGTTTATGGACGAGGATGTTAGTCCCGAGTCGTGGCTAACCCTCAACTGCAGGTGGAGGTTACGCATGAACAACAGCAAATGTTTAAGTACTTGAATTCACAACTGTGTTAATTAATGAATATTAAGTTATCATTAAAAGTGCAAGAACTGAGTTGAAGCTCCTTTTGGTTGTCTCAAGGTCACAAAAGGACCTGGAGAAATGAGAACAAAGTGTGTTTCACTCCCTACAAATTCCCACCCTGCTATCCCCATCATTCCCACCAGATAAGCTCTTCTCCCACCACTGGCCACTAAGCAGCTCTCAGTTACTAAAAAAAAATAATAATAAATCAAGCTATGTCTGGGTTAGAATAACCCCCTCAGCCCCAGCAGCTCCCCAGGTGGACGGGAACAAGACCCATCTTCCCCGACCCCCCCTCCTAACCCACCCACAAATCTGGGGGGGGTCTCAGGCTTCTCCCCGAGAGGAGTGGCTCAGCCCTGGTTAGCTGGAAATGTACCAGGGCCATACTAAAACGTGGGCAAACCACAAGCCAAAGGAATATCATCCTTGATATTTTGTTTAAACAACAGTTTCCCGTATAAGCCATGTATGCTACAGCTGTATATGCTACAGCCCGATAATTAACAGCTTGTTGATTATGTCTGGGGTGGATAATAAATACATTGTGTCCTGTCTTCTCCTCTCCCCATCCCAAATAAGGAGGTACTGTGAATGCCTTTCAGGGCTGCCACTAGCTCCTAACATGGGCCATCCCCGGCACAGGTTACACCGAAAAAACCCACTGCGAGTGAGTACTTTAGTCCTCTCTCTGGTCCCTTGTCTCCATCTGTCTTTGCAGCTTCTGACCTCCCACGGGGAAAGGAGCTGTAGCATAACTTCTCCCTTCTTTCCTCCGACCCTGGATGCTCCCAGGGGAGCGAGGAGGGAAGCCGGAGGCAGGGTGGTCCCGTCTGGGGTCCCCTCAGCTGCTGCAGCTGCAGCTCTTCACCCTGCAGGGGCAAAGCTGCCGGATGCTGGGGTGCGAAGCCAGGGGAGCAGAGAAATTAGTGCCTTGCAACTATTTTTATTAATATACAACTGTGTTTCTTTGGTGTTTTTCTGAAAATGTAATCTCCAATGCTACCACTTCTGTCATCACTTTTGAAATCAAGTATTTCTCCTGGAAAGCACTTTTCTGCCGGCATCAGGACAAGAAAGCTCACCCGCAAAGCAGAGGCTCTTTAGAGCTTCAAATTGTGAGTAGTGGCTGTTCTTAACACAAGTAACGGGCAGCATTCGTAAAAAAAACCTTGGCATTGGAGCAGGGTTGAGCTGAAGACGTGATTATTCTGCTACTTAAAGAGTACTAGCCTGGCGCAGACCCATCCTGGCCTCTGAGGCTGCCCTGTGTGAGTTGAAAAGATGAAGAGGGAAGATCCGACGAAGAAGGAATGGGGTTTTGGCTGGCGGACACACTGGATACAGGAGAGCTTTGCAGATACTGCTCCTTGTTCCCAGAGGAGGAGGAGCTCAGGGCTGCAGATGGCTTTGGGCAGTTTGCAATTGCAAAGGATTGTATTTTATTTCTCGCTTGCAGCCAAGTCAGCTGCTGTATTAAAAAATGACCACGGGCAAAATCAGTCCTGGACACGGCCACAATATGGGGAGGAGAAAGGGTGCAGTAGTACATCTGCTCCCCTGGCACACAGCCCAGCACGTTAACCAGCAGTGCTGGGGAAGAGGAGGGGAGGGCAGAAGGAGCTACAGCCTCCAGAGGCTTCCCTGTTCGGGCAGCAAATCTTTCTTGGGCAAAATCTTCCCATGTTGGGTGAGTTTGTGCACCCCTGTACAGCACACTCTTAACTCCAGACATATGATTAAATGGTTTCCTGAGTAGGGACAATCTCAAGTATATATTTATAGGTTTTTCTCCCGATCTCTTACCTGGGACCCGCAAAAGAACAGGGTATAAGATGCTGGAAGGAGCGTGTGGGGGGGCAGGGAGGTAGACAAGTGGGGCTGCGAGGTCTGTCTGGGAGGTTCCCCGAGGATGCTCCGGGGCTGGCAGCCAGAGCAGGAGGACCCTACTCTTCTTCTGAATAACAACCTTTCTTTGCTGCGGGAAAGCAGATCCCACCGTGCTGCCTCATCCTGCTCGCCCTACCAGCTGCTGGAGGCTGCAGCAAGGGGAATCCCAAAAGCAATGATTTTGGATCAGAAACCTCCTGACCCCCACCAGCCCCTTGCTAGAGCTGTGCAAGCTCTCACACGTTGCCGGCAGTCCCCAGGGGACGTTCGTTGTAGGATGGATTGGGGTCTTGCAGTGTTAGGTGCTCAGGGAACTATTTCTTTGTCTGCATTTCTCTGCTGCCGCCACAGAGAGGGTACTGATCTCTGCCTGGGAGCCCTGTGTGCAGTCACTGTGTCAATATTTAATCATGGTAATTAGTAACAGGCTGGGTGGCTCAGGAATTCACAGCTCAGCATTTACCTAGTTCACCTCACCCATCTTTTGGGCACGTAAGGAATATGTCTGTGGCAGAGAGAAGCAAAGGCTCACGTAAGTACAGCTGCCCCATTTTTTTTTGCTAAACATTTTATTTATAGGGTTTCACAAATGCATCTTCCTTTTGCTGTGGTGGCACATGACACTATAAACCTAGGAACAGAGGAACTGCGTCCCAGGTCAAAACAAATTATTTTTGTACCTAACCCATGGGCAGCTGCCCTTTGCTACCAGCATTTCAAGGCTTTTAAATACCACGGACTGGTGGCAGTGCAGAAAGTAGCCTCTTTCCTCTGAAAACTGGAGCAAGGCAAGACCCTGCATGCCTCATGGAGCTCTATCCCCGCACTATAGCAGAGCAGAACATGCATCCAGTCATGTCGATCAATGCCCTGCACGTCTCCTGACGGCATCAGCTACCAGGAGTGGGTCTTCTCCATTTCAAAGTGCAAGGCTCAGTCAGCAGACTGGCTGCTGCCGAAATATTCAGGAATTTCTGTTCAGGAGAGTTATAGATTAAGCTCTCCTTAGGGACATCGTAAATTACATCCAAGGCTGCCCGCTTTGAAGCAGCTTTCCAACACGGCAGAAGGACTCTCACTTGTGGTGCACATGAGCCCCAGGATATACCGATTCTTTGGTTCCGAAAGTTCAAATTAATAGGTGTAGTAAAATGAAAGCCAAATGCAAAGAGTTGCAAGGGAAACGGGCAATAAAACGGCGGATAAAACTTAACATTGGTAAATGTTTCTGGGATTCATTTTCTTGCAAAAGAGAAAGCGGAGAGGGGGATACTACAGGTCTGTAAAGTCATAAATGATGTGAAGGTGGAAAACGGGGAAAAGGTTTTCACTTTCTCCTCCAATACAGGAGGTAAGGGCCATTAAACGAAACCAGCAGGAGGCAGGTTCAAATACGTGAAAGGTGTTTCTTCACCCAAAACGTACTCAAGTGGTGGAATGTTACTTAACACAGGAGGATGTGGCTGCCCAAAGTTTAGCTCAACTAAGCAAATTTGTAGAAGAACAGATGGGGGAGGGGGGACGACAACATGACATGGGACAGAAATGGCTGTAGTGCCCCCCGTTCTCTTATTAGCCCATTCTCTTTTTAGTGGCAGAGGAGAAGCTGCACGCAGCCATCCAACGAGGAGCTGCACTGAGTCCTGAACTGGAGAGACCTATCATCCTGGGAAGCAAAATTTGCTGTTCATATAACAAAACAGTGACAGACTCACAATGTACATCTCCATCATATATCGAAGCCTCTATTGTCAGCACTTACTGCAAAACAGAAAATAGTTGCTGGGTCAATGTCACCTCCTTATCTATCCTCACCCTGTCCCATATCTCCAGCAGGGCACTGATCGCACCACATTGGGTGTCTAGCATATATGAGTGTTTGATAGGAGATAAAGGTTTGAGCTGGACACACCACTCACCAGTCTCAACCCTCTCCAGAAATATGGATCAGTGGGGAAAGTACTGATAACAGTGCTCCAAGACACATGGTGGTGGGTTGCTTTTTTAGAGTGCAAATACTGCAAAATAGTGCAAATACAGACCCATCAGCCTCTCTCCTGCCCCTGCCCAAAGGTGTTGGCCCGTGGCACCACAGACTGGGGAAAGGTCTATGGCACTATGGTGTAAAAAAGGGGGCAGCAAGACAGGGGTGATCCATAAGGGCCTGGTGTGAAGCGAACCGGCTACTTGGCTAGTTCAAGGGGGAGACTTGACAGCCTGGTGAGATCCACCTACCACCATAGCACCGGCCTGCCCACTGTCTCGCATCATGCTGAAGATACTCCAGATATCATTATCACCTTTCTCTAATGCCTGTGTGCACATGCTAGTGCGCATGCATTAACTACAGTCATGTAAATACCTATTTATATATTTTTATGTAGCTATAAATAGCTATTTTGTGTCTGCTTTTTCCAAGGAGATAAGGATTTGGAAAGGGCCTTTTTTTTCCCAGAGGAGGCAATTAGGTAACCTACTGATTTTAATAAGGGCTGTATCCTGCTCTGCCAGTGATCAGTGAGAATGACTGCCACAACAGCTGAGCGGTGCAGCCGGCGAGTGTTTGGCTTCATCATTTTTCGACAGGACCTGGTCTCTGGGGAACATTCATAAGTAATTAACCCTGCCGGGGGTGTGGGAGCCAGCTCGTCACTGCAGACCCACAACAAAACAGACAACAAAACCCCAACCAAACCCTGAATCTTTTCTAATTAGTGGTGTGAAGCTTCCTACTAAAGCGAGCTCAGAACAGAGCTTCTTGTTGATGCTGAAGAGCAGAGGGTAGGGCATTAGCATCCCTGGGGGCTCATCAGTGACAAGGAGAGGGAGGGGGAAATATCTGGAGCCTCGCTGAGCGCGGATGGCAGGAGGTGAGTGAATAGGGAGCTTCACTCGGAGCGTGACAGCTGCAAGGCTCCACGTCCCCTCCGCTCCCGACAGCAGTGCCTCCTGGAGCTTTTGTTTCTCTGCAGCCAAGATGACAGCCTCGTGCATCTTTTCACTGTGGTACGCCTTCCTTGCAGACACCGATGCTGTGCACATGGGATCGAGCATTGTCAGAGCCTGTCAAACAATAGGGCACTAGGGAAAATAAAAGGTGGCTTTCTTCAAACCCAGACTTTCTCATTTCCAAGTGATCTGGCTTTCAATGAGAGCAGCTTACTTGGCTGGACCACTCCTTGCTGCATGAAGGGAGAAGGAAATAGTCAGGACATATGACCTGTGTTGTCAACCATTAGGAAAAAAAACTGCTTTCTCAATGCAAATGGAAATTGGTAACAAGGGAGCGATACTCTCAGAGCTCTCCGGGTCCTGCTTTCTCATCCCCATCCTGCCACCCTTGCGTGCGTCAGCATCCTTCCCATGTGGTGACCCTGCGCTGGCGTCACACTGCTGTGACCTCTCTGAGTTCGGCGCTGCGCCTCCCGACCTAGCGCTGTGTCAGTGAGAGATGGAGGGGGCTGCGCTCAGCCACGCATCTTGCGACAGCGCAGCAGAGATATGCGAGTCAGTGCAGACATGCCCCTACAGCACAGCAGTGTTTGCTTTCCCGGCTGGTTTCACTTCTGAACCCCACTCCAGCATGGCAGAAAAGCATCCATGGAGGACTCCAGGTGTGTATCCGAGTGAGCCAAGGTCCCGATTTAGTGTCACATTGTACAACTTTCATCACATCATGGAATTCTTAAGGCCGCAAACGCTGGAATAGCTGCTTTGGTTTTGTCTGTATCAAAGCGTGACAGCTCCAGGTTGGGCTGGGATGCAGGAGGGTGGTTTGGGAACTGGCTGCAACTCTGACAATGACAACTCCTACAGACAGCCTGGGGGCTTTCCTCTGAAACCCTGCCACTTGTATTCCCATGTTCTTTCCCTGCTTTTCACACAGTTCTCTAAAAGTGACCTCCTCTTGCCTGTTCCCACCCCTGCCTCTGATCCAGAGGGGGACTGCACAAGCCATTTTACTTCTGTAGCTCTTCATCTTCCCACCCACCAGAAGCTCTGCAGAAAGACCTAAGGGTGATGGTTCCCAGTTTAACCTGCATGGATGATTTAATGCTGTGGTGAAAAAAATGGAGACACTGGATTCACACAGATGAGAGAGTGTCATACATTAGGCACTGTGAGCACCACAGAGCTGCTGGAGTCCTGTATTTGGCATCTAACAGCGCACCAAAAAAAAAAAAAAAAAAAGCAGTTGATATATTTCAGTAGTTTCAGGGAAAGCAATGACCCAGGAGGGGAGGGGTGTCTAGGTAACACCACCGATGAGACAAGACTGTACAAATGGACAGTGCTCAGTGAGATGAGAAAGGAAACCAGAAGATTGAGAAGAACGAGCACTGCAGCCCTCAAACATGCTGCTGCTGCTGTGCATGGAATAATCTTTCCACCACAGGCAGGACAAGGAGAAGTGAACTTAAACTGCAGCAAGGAAGACTTAGACCAGAAAGTTAAGTTTCCTAACTCTGGGCATTATGAGACACTGGAGGAGATTGCCTGGGGTGCTTATTGAATCTCTATTGCTGAAGGTTTCTAAGAGCAGACTAGGAAAACACCTGTCAAAAATGGTTTACATCTAATTGATTCTGCCTTGGAGCAGAAGGATAGACTAGATGGCTGCTAAAGGCCTGAGGCAGTCCTATTTCCTAAGGTGCTTTTAGATGTGCTAATGATCTAAACAGTTCATAAGAGCTAGGTATTTGTTTTTAATACCTATCATACCTGGCATGTTTGGCATGCTCTTAACCATGGTCTGGCTACAAAGGGAAACTTCTCTTTCAGTCAGCTAGCAACGTCCCAAGCAAATCAGCTGTATTAAAAATGCCATTCATGGCACATATTTTTACGAGCAGCATATTCATCACGTTGCCAGCCAGCCAGCTTCAGGACACGGAGCACATGAAATCCCTGGCTCATACATTTAGGAAAGCTGTGTCCCCGTGTCCTACTTAAGTTAGCAAAAATCTGTGATTTATAACAATAAATAGCCTTGACCAGACTTGACCGGGGTTGGGAGTGCTCACACAAGCAGGTAAGGTGTCAGGTCAGAGGGGCTGGAAACCCCCAGCACAGGCTGGAACAAGCACCAGGGACACTCTGCTCTCAGGATTTCCAGTTACTTTCCAGTACAGCATGAGCTAGCCTGGCTTGGCCTACTGAACTCACCAGAAACACACAGGTCCAGATGAGGCCACACGCTAAAATCCACCACTAACCTGACTCCCATGGAAAAATGGAGAACAGAAAGATACCTGCTTTCTGAGGATGGAGCACACCACCAGCTGAGATGGCATGCCCACCTGCGGGTGACAGGCAAGCCTCCATACAGAGTGGTTTTGCAGCAGCTGTCAACCAGTTCTTGATGCAAACTGCAAAAAACCCCAAGTTTCCATTAACCCCTGTGGTGCTGGATTTGGGGTCTCTGCAGAGGAAAACCTTGTCACTACATAGCTTCTTCCCCCGCACTCATCCTTCACAGACCTTAATAATGCCCATTTCATGTTGCTTCCCCAGACTGTTTCAACTCCAGCACCATCTACAAGATGTGGAGAACAAGGTAGGAAGCTAGCGCAATGCCACCCAGGGTCACAGCGCAGGCCAAGGGGCAGAGCCATCAGGCTGTGCATTGGTCACAGGTAGAACTCCCATTTTGTCCGTTCTTTCGTCTGCTCTGCTAAAAACCAGTTCTAAGCACAGTCCTGCCTTGCTCCTGACCGCTTGTGAACAGCCTGTGCTGTCCACGTGCCTCAGTGTATCAGGTACGCCAGAGACTCCCACCAGCTGTGGACAGCTAAGTCCATGCCTTTGCAGGGGAGTCAGGTCTGGAGGGTGGCCATGAGGCAAGGTGGACATGGCCTCAAAGACCATGTCCTTCAGTCCTTGTTTGCTACTCTGCCTGCCCTGCCCGCTCCCAGCTGAAGGCTCAGGTGCTTATTCAAGTCACTCCTGTGGCGAAAAACATAGGAGAAGGCCAAAAAGCGGGTGGTTTGCTGCAGATTACTACTGCTTGTGAAAGGATTTCAAGGGTGGACCTGTAGGCTCAGTGTACCTAAGCCAGATGGGCTACTGAGATCCAAGGAAGAGATGGCCGGGCCTTCTCCTGAGCAGCAGTCATGGACTTCTCTCTAGCAGGCCGAAGCACAGCACAGCTGGTCTATGATCCTCCTCTTCCCACCCGCAGCTCCTGGAGTCCCGTGAAAGGGCTGCAAGAGAAATAAGACACAGAATGAAGAAAATCATATCTCCAAACCCATGCAGCGAGTAGGATGGCGCTAAGCTCTGCCCTAAGTCTCCTTTTGTCGGGAGCGCCCTGGCAGGATGGATCAGTGATTCTGGGGAAAGCCAATTTAAATATGAAAACGCACAGAGTAAGCATGAAAATTAATACACAATTCAGAGCCCTCCATGCTGGTCTGGGCTTCGTTTCTGACAAGCTTATGCTAAGAAGCAATTAACTTTGAAAATGACCCTATTGGACTGAGAAAGCAAGGCAAAATTTTCTGTCTGACAGCCATTTCAGGCAATTTCAGTTCTTTTACACTATTTCAACATATTCCTTTTTTCTTCTGCTATTATTGTGGTTTTCCCCAAAACGGTGCGCAACCTTGATGTTCCCAACCTTTGAGGATTTGGGGAGGATATGGATGAACTTATTAGCAGAAGCAAAATGATCACTGAATGAAATAACTTGCATGGACATTTAAATGGCTACTTTCAGGTTGCAGAGCTCTTCTTTCATTAAAAGGAGGAGAAGAATTGCCTTTTGAAGTTGCTGCTTGAAACCGCCTCACGCTCTGGAAAACAGCTTGCTGTCAATTCGCACTGAGTTTTCTTCGTGCAACGATGTCTCGTTTGAAAACAACAGGGGTAAAACTTCACCAGATGCCTTGTTCCCACTCACTTGCACTGGATCCTGAGCTTCTCTCTTGCTGAAAGCTTTAGCTTCTTGGTCTCAGTTTCCACGTCCTGTTTTTTCAGCAAGGTACGGAGGCTTTGCAGTTGCCAAACGAGCACAGAAATAAGGCAAAGTGTAAGCCTTTGGTAAAGGAAAGGAGACAGATCCATTAGTTACCTGCCAGAATGGAAAATTACTGAGGGTGTGTCTGTTAGACCCAGCTCAGCACCACGCGGTTTTGCACCATGGAGGTGCAATGTCTGCGCTGGCACTCAAGGCTGGCTCAGCACTTTCTTGTGTAAAGGACAGAAATAATAGAAAAGGTGATGGCAATCATACACCCCTTCTTCTGCTGGGACCCCCGGCTGCTGCAGCATGAGATGAGGACCTCTGCCTTGATCATGGCACGCTGGGATGAACCCCTCTAAGCAGCTCTGAGTTCACTGGTGCTCTCAGTGCTTGTGGTGGGGCTCATGATACAGATTCAAGAGTCACTGGTAACAACTGGGTCCAGCATGCAGACTTAGCTTTGAGGAGTCTCTTGGACAATGCGCTCCAATGCCCTTAGCTCATTAACAGAATTACAGTTCCTGAATAGGTGAGTGTAATGCTTCCAGTGGATAAGACAATGCACGATACCTATACTTATGCCCATTGAATACACATACATTGATTAACTACGTATTGATTATGCATACATTGGATATGCATACATTGGTTACACCATTGATGATATACACCATGGTTAATTAGCAAAGGCACAGAATCTGTGACATGGAGGCGTACACCTGGGTAGTCACGGTACTGCATGTTGCTGGCTGGTGAGCTGTCACAGGTTGCTTGGCATACCTGGGAAGGCAGCAAACGTGAAAATTGCTCCTTGTACAATAACTGTACTCCTTGTACAATCATTTCTGGGTTCCCCACGACACACACAGAAACAAGTAAGCAAGTGGTCGATTCTCCATATGAAACCAAATGAAGTAATTGAAAAGTAAAAATACAGCAACAACAACATTCATAAAGCTCCACACACTCAAGGGCACTGGGATCAGGCAGCTCTGCTGAACCGAAGGGTCCTTCATGCCACCCTTCATGCCACCTCATGTATACATGTGAACTGTGCCCCTGTGAATTGCTAACTTGTCCTTTAGGAGCGAGTTAGACGAATGAGATTCCAATATCAGAGCTAACGCCCCTTTGAAGTGTCTCTTTGTGCGCTTCTGTCTCTGCATTATCAGAATGTCTTCCATGAAGCTTTATTATCACTGGTAATGAAGAACTAAGAGGCAAAATTTTCTATTCAAGGATTGAGTAGTTAAAAAAAAAAAAACAAACCACAACTTCCCTGGATACTGGAAAATCAAATAGAAGACTCCAGGGCAGAAGGGCTAATTAAAAAAAAAAAAAAATCCTGTTTTACTATGAAAACCCTTGAGGGGAGATAAAAGCTGAAGGGAGGTGCCTGCTTGAATAATAAGGCCTTAATGGGTTTGGATCCATGTCTAATACAAAGCATTGATTTTGGCTGCTTGATGAAGTTAGTTATTTTATTGGAAAAATCTAATTTAAAGGGACACTGTCCACTAAGATCACTCTGTTGAAGAAGTCTGTATTGCTGTCATAAGCAACTACTAATTTTTTTTAAAAATAAGAGACTAGAGGGAAAAAAAATTCCTTTGGGTAATCTCTTTATTTCATAGAGCTGGCAGAATTAGTGGTAGGTCTTAGCTTCTCTCTTTGCTGTGTCCACTCCTTGCATGCTTTGTTTGATCTCCTAGCGGCTCATCGAGAGTAAAAGAAGGCTGGAGAAGTATAATTTAAAAATAATAGGAAGACATGACTGTAAAACAGCAGCAAAAGATAGAAGCTGTCTAGATAGAAGCCAGGAACAGGAGGCATTTCCATAAGATATTTTCAACACTTTATTTGAAACTGGGCTATTTCCAGTTTGAGAGTGCCCGCTTAAGTAGGTGGGAATTAGACAGATCATTCTCGGGGCAAATTTATTGTTTTATTTAGAAATGACAGATCAGGCGTGAGCCTGGGCCACTGACACACCTCAAGATATTAAGAATAGTGCTCGACTCATCTAATTTTAGACGTTACAATATAAATGTCTATCTGAACTTGCAGTTTGAACTTCCTTTGTACTCATTGGGAAGAGTGTGAGTCATCTCACCCCACCGCAAACATCTAAAAGAGGGCAGATGATTCATGCAGTACCTACTTCACTGATGATAAAGGCCAGCTCAGATGGAGACATCTGATGTCAGGTGAGATGACTCCCACCTTGACTGGCCAGACTACTGTAAAATGCAAAATATGAAGACAAAGAACAACACAGGCAGACTGTTTAGCACCTGTATGGTATGTTCCCCCAATTGGTGACTTGATGTGAAATCTTGTGTCTGATTGCTTTCTCACATAGATGTACACCAGTTGGAGAAGAAAGTCACCAGGAAAGAAAGAAGAAAGTCATTCAGGACTGTCCTGGTATGCTCCCACCCCAGAGGAATGACAGCCCAGATCAGCTTAGCAGAGACAAGGTTGTAGGTTAAACCCTGTGGCCCTGCTTATGTGGTCGTTCAGACCAGGTGGCTGTAGTGGTCAATTTTAGTCTGAGCATCTGTGAGAACCACACTAATGGACACAGCAATACACAATGTAGGAACACAAATGTCAGCAAAGCAGGAGGTTTTTGGTTTTAGGCAGAACCAGCCAGTCATCCCCTTTTTCAACCCCCCTGCTTTCAGTCATCTTGCCTTGTCCTTCTCAGGTTGTGACAAATGGTGACAGTGGCCACTAGTTCATTCACAGCTGGTGAGATCCAACTGCAAGAGTCACTGAAGAGATCATCTGGAAACTCCCGCTTGTTGGTGATTATAGCACTGTCGCATGTGTAGGAGGCAACCTCTGTAGCATCACCCAGGAGCTCAGCCTAATCATTAGTATTGAGAAAGCGGGTTTTCCCCCAGAGCAGTGTTACAATCTCCCTGAGAGGCCAGATAAATAGAAGCTGGCAAGTTGATCAACCTTGGTACCATTCCTTCAAATCAGCAGTAATCGCTGCATTTCAAAAGCAAACCTGTCATTTAGTCATCTACAAAGTCGTCTTCGGAATGAATGAAGGATTCAGAGCTCAGCCAAAATGACTGCGTGTCTGGCGCTTGTTATTGCTGCTCTTCTCCCTTCATGGTAATCTTGGGCTCTGTGGAGTTGCCTAACCCAGGTTCTGCAAGCCCGGTCTGTACTGGATTCTGGGTATAGGCTGCATGGAAATGTCATTAACACTGAGACTGTCTTGCAACAGTTTCTTCAGTGTTACAACTGATTATTAAGGTCTCAACAGCACTGGGACATGCATTCAGTGAGGATGGGTGACTCTGGGTTCCTGAGGAGTGGTTTCACAGCTAGTTAGCTTGGGGCAAAGAACAGCTAGTGGCCAAGATAGTGCTTTTAGGATACTCTGAAATCATCCCTCAAAGCCAGACAAAGTTAGTAACTGGAAGGGCAAAACTTTGGACACAGGCATCTAGAGACAAATCTGTGAGCGCAGCTTTTGAGGCCAACCTGGAGGGCAGAAGAGAGGAGAAGGTGCTTAAAGAGAATGTTAGCCACATTTGCAGACATCTAAAACTCACGTGCCCAGCTTGTAGCTGTGCACGTTCCTCATAGACCGATGTGTTTACATGTGACTGCACAGAGAGTTGATGCATTGGCTAAAATTAGCTGCAATACATCTAGGAAACGGGCAGTATAACACCCATTAATCATAATAATGCTTGTCATACTTCCCCTAGTTTCTCAAACAAAACCTGTTTAACCATTCAAACGTCACAGGGAAATTCTGCTGTTAGGTCTTGTCATCATTACAAAGCAGAACCTGGTGCTGAGGCTCTCTGTAAGTGTCGTCTCAGGTAAGCACATTGCTCTATGAGCAGCAGAACAAATGGATATTGAATTCCTACAGATTTGTGTCCTATTTCCCCTCATCTGCCCCCAGCTATGCCCTCCACAGCACTCCCAGCTTCCACCTAGGTCATCTGATAAAGTAATGACATCTATGATGCTCTTCCTTCCAAGTCCATCCACTGAAGGAAACCAAGATGACACAGATCTGATCTCTAAATCATTGTTTCTCCATATAGGATGAAATTTCACCAGTTGTGGAAGAAGTGCAGGACAAAGGGAAGGGTCATGACATGTGATTTCGCACTACTGCAGAATCCGATATGGTAAAATATAACACTGCAGACACAAAAGCTTTGCCTCAGAGACCAGAGGAGGAGATGAGTTGTGCGTCAAACTGTCTTTTTTTGATATCACTAACAATTGTTTTGAAATCCTCTCATTTAAAACCACTTTGGCATATTTTTTTTCTCTCTCGCAAGCTTATTGGTGGTGTTCAGTTTTGAACCCAATTCTCAGTTTGCTCTGTCCCTGGCAACTACTGA
This sequence comes from Vanellus vanellus, assembly GCF_965231255.1. NCBI lineage: Eukaryota > Metazoa > Chordata > Aves > Charadriiformes > Charadriidae > Vanellus > Vanellus vanellus. The sequence continues at coordinate 47,862,050 of NC_138906.1, read as the reverse complement.
GTCCCACCTGCGTGCCAGCACCCGCACCTGCAATGAACTGTAGAGTCAGAGATCTAACTCGCCAAGTCCTACGTTGCTTCAGTTCAGGGGGCCATCAATTTTTATGAGCACTCACAGACTGTTTGGATCGGTTTTCTTGACTACGCAAGTTCCCAAATAGCAATATTATTATTTATATCCATCAAGTCTCTCATTAATCCAAATCCTGCCCTCTAACAAAAATACATATAATGCCTCCTAAGGGAGGAGGTTGCTTCTGAGTCACTGGTAGAACAGCTTGTTCTCTGCTCTCATGGGCTTCCCAGCGTATCTGGCCTTTATTTCTCCCTCTTTCTGGTTTTATGAGTCCTCTCTTGGATTACAATCATCCGCCAGAGTCCTGCAAGGTGGCAAGAAATGAACAGGAATGTCTGGGCGTTTCTCTTAGAGCTGCCAATCAATGTCAGTGTTGAGTAAATGACCTGGTGCTCGTTCACGCTGCCAAGTAGCCTTGAACGTGAGTTTGGGGCGTGTTTCAACAAAGAAACCTAAAAGTTGGGCATCCGTCCTTATTCTTGTAATTTGAAGGCTTTTGGTCAGAAGTGATTAAGCATTGAAGTGTGCATGTTATAACACGGCACGATAACTTGGCTAGCCATTCAATGACCTAACTAATGAGGGAAGATGACCTCAGTGGGTTTATGAGAAGCAAAACGCTTCCAGCAGATGGCAAAACAAGTTGGTGTGTGGTAGCATCTCACTTCCACACAGCTGGTGAACTTCTGTGTGAGAAACAACTATGTTGGGACTGAGCCCTGGAAATCCTCGCGCATGTGCTACACTATCAGCATATGGGCAGCGCTGCTTGAGTCAAGAGCACAACTTTGGCCTCTCCTTCAAACGCAGTAGGCCAGGCTTGTGATTGCCTACAAAGGCAAGTTAGTTTCCAAAGCTTCTTGCTGCTGGATTATGAAGACCATGATGGGCCATTGCTGTTGTGGTGTAGGCAGAGAGGTGTGAAGACTTGTCATTCTCTTGTGACAGTGATGAATGTCTCTGATGAACATCAGAGTTGCTCCCCCCACCCTTAGATGAAGGCAAAGAGAATGCCTGACTAGAAGCATCACTGCTCACTTTCTGGCAAGAAGGACATTAACTCATTGTGACACTGGGAACAGTGAGATTGGGTTTGTAGTTTCTGCTTGTTTTATTATTTGAGAGAACTGTAATGAGATAAAGTACCCTCTGGAAAAAGCTAATTGGATTTGAACAGCTTAATTAATGGAGATAGTCACCTACATAAAACCTTCTTTTTCCAAATAATGGGGATCTGCGGTCTCAGAGTCAAAATCAGCACATGCTTTATGATACAGTACTCAGGTATTGGTTAACCATAACGTTTTTAATGGTTGATGAGGAACTGGGCATAGTTCTTCTGTTAAGGCTCTTATTGTTCAGGTGGGCTATATGTACCTTCAAATGTCATGAGAAAAAAACGTCATACAGAAAAATACTCACCACGAAGCACAAGGGAACTTTCTAGCTTGGCTTTTTTTTTTTTATTTTTCAAAAAAATATAACTCGGTTATAACAGACAAATAAAATATGACAAAATTATGAACAACCAACTGACATTACTTTATGGTTGAAGTGCTGGCCTTCATCTGAAGTGAAAGCATTTCTTATTTAACCTGCGGAAATTATTCTTGCAATTACTGTTAATACTGATTAAGCTGATGAATTTACAGTTGTAGCATTCTTGGTCACAGTTTAACAACAGTGCAAGGAGAACATTTGTGCCACATTCCTTCTGCCTCTTGGAGCAGGAAAAAGATATAGTCTCATGGTAGTAGAGGCATGGCTGTTCTCTAAACTGCCACCTCCCATAGCCTCCAGGAATTACCTGACCCAGGTAATGCTTAGCTGATAGTATATTTGATAAAAATATTTCTCAGAATACCCAGGGGATTCACAGAGCAGTAGCAGAATTTCCGCTTCCTCACACTTCACAGGAAAGAGGTATCAGAAGAGGAAGACTGCTGCTTTAGGCGGGAGGTGGACCACTGGTTTGGGAGGAACTTGAGCGATGCAGAGAGAAATATCTTAAGATACATGTTAATGGAAGCTATAGGCTTTCCAGGATTTCCTTTCAGCCAGCCGCTTATCCTAAAGTGTGCCCTGCCAGACTGGTACTGTGATGGACCAAGGGGCAGAGATACTGCTGACATTTATGGTGCTCAGCCATCATACTCTGTACCGTTTGCTTAATGTTAGGCGGGATGTTTCTACGAAACACAGTTCTTCTGTTAAGTTTCAATAGGGTCTTCCTTAAAAGGAGACCTATGCTCTTCATCTTAACAGCAGCTCAGTGGACCCAGTACCTTCTGAAGTCCCCATTGACGTTAAGGGAGCTTCATCCTCTTGAGTCAGCTGTAATGCTGTCACCTCCTGAGATATTTCTGACTACGTCTATGGTGAGGGATTGGTTAGCAGAGTTGAAACCAACTCTTGGTTTTGCACTTCCATATTGCTAATCACAGTGCTGACAGACTGGCTCTATCACAATGTTATGAAATTAGACGTGATCTTAATTGTTTTGCAGGGTTTAGATTTTTTTGAAGTGCTCAGTGCTTATCCCCTCAGTGTTGGTCTCTTTGGAGCTCAGGTTTACCCTGAAGATCAAGACCAGGTCTCTTGTTTGAAGTGCAAAGCACAAAAACAAGCTACTGTGCTTCAGTGCAACAGGACATCTCCTCCCATTCTTTTCCCTTTGACTAAGAGACAAAGGAATCCACAGCTGAATTTCTGCCACTTGCCAGATGTCTTTTGGCTATCCTGCTAAACTGCATAGGACGCTGTACTTTGTTTTTCTTCTTCTTTTTTTCAGTCATAGTGGGCTAGTAGCGAGAGGAAATATTTGAATCTGGTTGTTCAGCAGATTTCTGGACATTGTAACAAATGCTTTGTGAAAAGTCACATTGACCTGGTGAGGTGTAATCGACTTGTCTTAATGTCACTTTAATATTTCACACTTCTGCAAGTCTGTTGAAATTTTATCCTCCTGCAAACAAGCTCAGAATCCCTTTAACCAATGTTACAGCTTTTTGAGTCAACAGAGACAGCTTCTAACATACATGCAATCTAACCTTGGCTCTTTCTTGTCTTTTTTTTTTTTCCCAAATCTCCTTATGCATTTTCACCACCACATTGAATGCATGGGTCCTGAATATCCTTAACAGAGTAATTATGTTAAATGTGTTGTGCTCTTGAAGCAACCTATCGCAAAGAGATTTGCCTTGGAATAGAAAAGACACCTTCAAATTTGTCTCCTTTCCATAAATAAATCTATTCCAATGAGGTCATTTGTGCCAAGAGCATTTTCTGTTCTCCAGTGTTAATCCCCTTGCAAGTCTCTTCAGGCCTCCAGAGTAATCAGTCGCATCATTGTTGGTAATTAGTCACAACTATCCTAAACAAACATGGGCCCTGGTGGCACATAGTCTGGCAAACCAATGCCAGGCTAATGAGCGGGTCTTTCTTATTTGATCGAATATTGGGAATGTGAATTCCCTTCTCACCATCTTTAAGCAATTTTCTTTTTGACAGGTATGGCACAGAACCTCCGGACCAGAGATACAGCTGTCTTTAAAGTGATACCTGTACTTTATCACAAATATTTGCCTACCAGAATGCCCGGGTTTTGTACTGTAAAGTGTAAGCATAAAAATGGACAATCCATGTTGGGACAAGAAACCTGATTGCACTGTATACAGAAAGGCACTCAAGCACACTTTTTAAGGGTGGGTGAAGTTGCCAAGATGTAAGACCATCCTAACTCATGTTCCAGATCGGAATAGACACAGACCATGTGCAGCTTAGTGTGCTCTTCCTGTTAACATGTATTTTATAAAGGACAACTTTATTTCCTGCACCCTTTGGAAAATTAACAAAAATTACCAATTTAAATTAATAATTTAGAGACCTCATTTGTATGAATCCACCTCATAAAATATGTGTATGTGTGAAGGGGAAGCCAACTGACCATAAGATAAAGTAAAAAGTCATGAGCTCAATGTGGAAGGAAACCTATTTTTAGTCAAACTTAAAAGAAATGCTTTCTATTCAAGGCTTGATATCATGCTCTATTAAATTAAAAGAGTGAAAACAGGTTCTGATTTAAAAAGAGATGGCACAGAAAGATGCGATGTGTCAGAAATGTAATTGTATTTTGTACACTGACGCTCTGCTTGTCTTCAGTTTGTTGGAGGCTGACCAAACAGGGAAGCTGATCATAGCCAGGAGAATCTTAACCCTCAAGAGTCCAATCCTGCAGCTCTTATGTACAGCAGTAATATTTCCCCCTTGCGTAATCAATAGGGCAATTTATGTTAGTTAAGAACTCACAGGAAGTAAATCCCCCAAAGTGTAGTTAGAGTCACTGGGGCTGGGGGTGAGAGCTGACTCTGAAAATGAGGCCATAAAGAAAAAACCCACAAATAATAAAGGCTGATAGTCTTTAAGATGGACAAGAATCAGCTGTTGAGAGTCCTCCCCGTTATGCAGGGTCCCTCTCAATGGTAAATGAAGCCTGGGTGTCTTGCAACTAAACATACACTGCAAATCTGGCTCCGAGTGCTGGTAACGCCCATCCCTGCCTTACCGTGTTCCAGCAGAATTAGTGACCCAGGCTCATCAAATCTCCTCATTACCTCCAAGGAGCTTGACTTGTCCCAAAGACACTCCTGACTTCTCTTCTGAGACAGCAGCCTCTTCCAGTGCCAGTCCCACCCGGTTCTTTTGTGCCTTGGTTGCGAAAACCTGACATTCAGGCAGCTTGAGCAGAGGCAAAGAAATGTACGTATAAATAAGAAATGAAAGCTATTTTGCAGTTTAAATGCTATCTCAGACATAAAGTTTGACAGCCTTGGTATTTGGAGGGAAGAAAGGAAAGACAGGTTTTGACTGCTGTAATCCAGAATGGCCAACCTTTGGCTTCTTACAGCGTCAGTGGAGAAAGGTTCCCAAGAAACGGAGGTTGCAATACCAAATGAGGGGTTACAGTGGTCAAGATGGGTGTAGTCTATGGTGATCTTGCCTAAAGTACTAACAAAATCTAGTCATGTAGGAGGGCATTCATTTCACCTAAATTTAGTATCCTAGGTATCAAGCATCTAAGCCAACCTTGGTACAGAGCCTACCTCTACAGTTGGTGGAGACTGGCCACCACGGGGGGCAATTATCACATTCTAAAAAAGGAGTATAACCTTGGTGGGCTGAACGGCTCTTGGAAGATACCTCTCTTTGACCACTGACTATAAACAGAGCCTAACTAACTACATCAGATGAGGTTAAGTGGAGGATGCCAACCTTTTTCTCCTTAGTCCCAGGAGTGATCCTCATTCACAAGACTACTCTTTTGACTAAGATTTATAATTCCAGCCTGTACCACATCGATGAGCGCACAGGTAGAGAAGAGAGAGTACATTGCAAAAGAGGCCTCCATGCCCAGAGCCTTTCAAAATCACCTGAACCACAAGAACTTCAGTTTCTGCTGAAACTTTCAAGTATTGATGAGGTTCCCAGGTATCTCTGGAGCGAGGAAGGAGAGCTGAGCAGCCTGCTCAACCCTATTCTTCTCTACTGGCTCTGAAAATGGACTTCTACACTGACAGGAAAGTGGTTCTTGAAACCCACTTGCCTTCCATCCTGATCCCCAGGTTACTGCTGGTGCAGCAGTCACAGGCAAGGCGGCTGGAGGCACAGGCTACAACTTTCCAGCAGAGGTTCTTCTGTATTCTCTCAGTGGTTAAATGATGGCTTGTACGCATGAGATATACTGCTTTAGCTATTCCAGCATGAATACAAACTGGTATAGCCAACCTGGAGAGGACATACAGGATATACATCTATGCTGCACTAAAAAGCACTGAAAAAATACCTAAATTGGCTTTATAGGTTATCCCTGGGTGTCTTTTCACTGCCAAGACAGAAAAATAGCTCATGAGTGCCCTACTTACAGCAGCAAGTGTCTTTTGATTGGAAAATAGATGCTCTGGTGAGGTCTGAGGGGGGTTGCAGAAAAATGTTGGAAAACTAACAGGTCCTTGACCTTTGTCCTCTTATGGTTATAACTATAGTGAGGAGGACCTGAGAGAGATCCTTACAATGCCAACAAACTCAGTGACTGTCTACATCATTCAGAAATTAGGACATCTTGTATCTAGAGAGGAGTTGCATTAGGGACTCATGAAGCTTCAATTCATAATGCTTTGCTACTGAACCACAGTGCTCAGGAATTGAAATGTTCAGGAAAAGTCACACAGAAGAGCTGGTATGTAGTTGCAAAGTACTGCTATTTACCAAGACAAGAATTAATGACTATTCTGAATAGGTAACAAATCCAAAGACAACAGGAAAAAAATAGGGAAAAAAAGAAAAGAACTGAGCATTTAACTTGATAAACATCTCAGGAGGCTTGCCTGAGATTAGTTGATGAATATATGAGCTGGTTGGTGCTGTACTTACGTCAACCCCTACTTTTCTTCTAGGCTCTTGCTCTTAACCCATAATATGACAAGTTCATATTTATTTGGTGTTGTCTACAAGGCTGAAGGGCATTTGATAATGGATATACAATAGAGAGAAAAACTCAAGAAATGCCACTTGCAATCGGATGCAGGAAATAACAGTGACTCACTTTGGGAACAGTGAACTTTCCGAGCCACTACAAGACTCTTTTTATGCATTTACGTGGAGGTCTGATGTAGCGGGTCATTGCTAGAAAACTTTGCCTATGGAAGATTCTGACTTGCAGAGGTCCAGGAAAATGAGTTGGAGGAAAAAACAAATCAGGTGGTGTATTCTTCTCTTGCATTCATGCTGCCAAAAGAAAATATGAGCGAAACATGCAAAACCTCACAGGAGCCCTCTGGTTCCCTACAAATGGCTTTGTGCTTAGCACTGGTGTTGTCCTGCAAGTCATCTGTTGTATATGGCTCGGTCATTTCATCACAAGCATGTATTCTACCTGCTATAGAATACAATTTTTAGTTCCCTCGAAACTTCCTCTTGTCAAAGGCTTTGCTTTTGCTTTAAAATTGCTGACAGGTTTTGAATGCACAGGGCGCCCTGTGCCTGACTTCACTACTGCATTAGACATAGTCAGGGCAGGTCTAGGGATATAATGGGACAACAGATTGGTCCGTATGTGCGCAGATTTGCAATTGCTCATTCCTGCCTCCTCTGGAAACAAGGGAGGAGCAGAAGCAGCTGGTACGCAGAGGAGATGAAGCGTAACATCTCCTTAGGAGCGCCAACTGCCCAAGCACCTCTGGTCCTGCCAGTCCTGGGCTGCAGGCTGGTGAGAGCAGGCAAGCTCAGATGGCTGTTTTTGAGGCCGTAGTCTATTCCTGTCTGTATACCATTTGTTACTATTGCCCAGCATCTTGCTTTGGTCCATGGGGTGTTGTTTGCTGCGCATTGCAGCGCTTCCCCATGTGTTGGTTCTGAAAGTGGCAGCAATGATGCTGATCATAGGGTTGGGCATTATAAGCTGCTTGACTACCTTGTAAGCCAAATTTGTCCCTTGGTGTGTTACGAGGGGAAAACAACCAACATGGAAAGCACCAAAGTGCGGCTTATACAAAAAGGCTTAATAAAGAAACATCTTTCTCCATGTCCTCAGCTGGACCTGCTGGCTTCATTGACTTTAATGGAGTTCTTCCAGCCTACACCAGCTGAGAATACAGCCCACTAGACTATGCACTACCATGTAAAATTCCTGTGAGCGGTACAGTTTATTTTCTCATTTGTTGGTTCTGCCATCTGGCACTGCCTTCTTATATCCTTCTCCATTCACTATCCTCTGAAAACATCTTTTGTGTTGTCTATAGACATGTCACTTTTCCTTTGCCAAATATTAGCTTTATGACTGAACACTTCTGGTTCCTTTTGAAATCAGTTCACAATGTTACCTTTTTCCCCCTGACAACACCCTCAGGTGTCTATTACACAATGTTGTATTGTGTTTCTGGGTGCAGTATGGGTTTAAACAATACAGCTCCTGTTTTGCAAACATTTGTGCAGCTTCACAGCTTTAATGGATCCCGGTGACTACAAATAATAAAGGGAAACTAAATAATACACTCCTTCCTATGAGTCACATGTAGGTTGGCTACATTTCTGAATTCACCTCCTGAGAGAAGAAGCTTTGCCTCCATTATAAGACAGACACACATCATCCTGTGATGGACCACAGGGTGAGACTGTAACCCGATGAAAAGTCATGGATGTCACGTGTACCAGAATGAGATGTTTAAAGTGAAAACTCTTGTGATCAGTACGAAACACAGTCTTCCACAAAAGCCTGTGCTCATCTACTGAGGGATGGGATTAAGAATTCTTCTGCAAAGATTCCCACATTTAATTTCCTTTGACTCAATAACTACAGGAGTTTTTTCCTGAAGATCTAGACGCAGAACTCCTGGAAATCTCCTGGGCTTGCTCTCCACCCTCAGTTCTCTCTGACTTCACAGACACTTATGGTTGTCTACCCCTCTCAAGAGTCAGTGGCTTTGGACATTGGACTTTCAGGTTGATAAATATGCTGGATTATACCCTTCTTCTCTTGGAGTGAATGGTAACTTGCTCCACAAGCGGCCCCACTGGTGTCAGCAGGAGTACCTAAGTAACTAATAGCCCCTTTGCAGTGTTCGAGGGCACCAGATTCTGATGAAAAATTACATCAGATTTAAATTTTTCCATTTTGAAGGGCGATAACTAGGTCTCTCCTTTTCATTGGGGCTCTGTGGATTAAGGAAAAAGAAAAGGCTTTTCTAACTGCTTATAAACACTATGTCAACCAGTTAAGTGTAGAGTAGTCATCCCACTGAAACTACAACAGGACTTTTAACAGGACTGCAACAGTTGGCCTTGGTGGCTTTGTTCTCATGGCTCCCAGGATCCTGCACACAAGTCTGGAAGGACACTTAGGACAGAAGCAAAGACACAGCCAGGACTTGGTTCGGAAGCCTTCAAGCACTGAGGTTAGAGGGAGCTTTGCTTTCATCAGAGATAAAATACTTGCTTAGGAAGAACTTGTACACTAATGATTTCAAGAGTGAGAGAGAGGTGATCTAAGACAGAACCCTGAAAACTGATCTCTTCTGCCAAAGACCATTTATCGTTCCTGGATCAGACCTTATTTCCCGCCATCATGAAGGACTTGTGAACAAGGTAATTATACTACCTGAAAGAAGATAAATGTTTTGCTGTGGCTACACCACGTCCACCTCCACCTCTTCAGCAAGAAGTCGTTTACTGGTGATTTCAGTTAGTACTGCTCGTTGCTCCCTGAGTGATCTTGCCTGCTTTTTGGCTAACTCTTGGCCCCTGGGAAGAGGAGGGCAACAACCACAGCTTCCTCTCCAGGCCCAGAGTGTCATGGTATGGAGCAGTGAATGAATAGGTAATTCTTAATGGCTCCCACATCACTTACATCTGCAGTAACAGATTTACTTTTTCGTATAGATACTGCTGAGTGGATAGAAAATATATTAAAAAGTTCTACGTATCAGAAAGTGCTGCTGAGCTCTTCTCTCTTTGAGACCTACCTGAAGAAACACATTGCTCTGGTTGGTACCTATCAGCTGATGTTGCACGAACAGGAAAGGTGGGAAGCAGATACATCAGGGTGAAGCTTTTCAGTGCTGCTCTGACCAGAAGAGTCAAAGCACAGCACAGGGAGTTACTCTGAGCCTTCAGTTCTCATGTGAGGAGAAATGTTCAGCAGCTCTTGGGTGGTCCTCAGTGTGTTTCGAGACCAGTGCTTTTTGGGGGATATTATGTGCGGATCGAACCACTTAGAGTGAATAAACAACAATTAAAGAATAAATTGTGAATGTAATGTGTGGGGTAGCTGACCTCTAACAGCAAACAAAGCAGAACTTTCGATCTTAAGACAAGTTGTTTCTCCCCTGGAAGGTGTCCTTTGATTCAGTCCGTTTGTAAAATAATTAGAGAAAATGAGATATATTGCAAAAGATGAGGAGCAGCAAGAACCAAACACAGGAGAAAACAGACACAAAGGCAGGAGTGGCAGCAGAGAGGCCATACAGAGAGACAGCTCTTCTCCATTTGGCTGGTGCTTGTTTCCCTCTTGTAAATACACTGCTGGGGGATTAACTGAATGAAGTAAAAACAAGGGTGGGATGCAAAAAGATGAGCTGTGACTGATTTCTATGACTCCCTAATAACTGATGGGCAAGCTGGCATAGCGGATCACTAAATGCCATGAATTATTTGCAGACCAAGATCAAAGAGTAAAGAGGACATAGTTCACCTAGCTGGACATTCATGCAGGGCTTTGACTACCTGAAGCCTTCAGAAAACCATTGTTTTTTCTCTTCTCAACTCTAACCTCTTTTTACCTCTTTCCTTCTAGACTCAGACATGTACTTGTTAGTCTACTTTGTCTAGTTCTTACTCACTTCATCACATTAATCAAGGAGCAGAATTTCAGCTCGTTTCAACTGATTTTTACCAAGAAGAAATCAAGCCTAAGGATTTCTATTACTTTTCATTCCCTTCCTTCCAAGTGCTGAACCTCTTATTAGGTCAAATAGAAAAAAATCTCAATTTGGGGAAAAATAAGGATTGTGCCTGCTCCTATTTCATATTTTGCCTCTATCTGAATAAAGTCTCTTATAATTGGAAGACCCGTGGAACTGGCAATCAAATTATTCTGGTGTATACGCAGACCAGATCCCAATAGCAGATATGGACACCCCATAAACATAAATCAAATAGATCTGTACAGCAGGAGAAATTTGTCTTATCCAGATATCCAGAGCTGACAAAATATGTCTGAGACCTCTACCAAAACAAAAGTATGATGCATAGCAAACAGCTTGGAGGAAGAGTAGCAATCAATACATTGAAGACAAGAAATGGAAAACAGGGCTGTAAATTTAAGCATCCCTAATGCCATAATACTTCCGAAGCAAGTTTGACAGACCTCTGGTGCTTTTATGGATACAGCAAAGTCATGCCTGAGATTTTCAAAATCCCCACTGAAGCTGCAGTTCTGTCAGAGTCTAAGCTGACCTAAGTTGCTGTTACCTCTGGACTACCTGTCCCTCTGCCCCATGAAACTGCTGGCTGGATTTTCCAGCTTGCCCTCACACTGGCAAAACATACCTAATGCTGCAGTTAGTTGGTTCGGAGAGCTAAATTGGAAGAAAATGCTTCTTCCCCCATCCCTATCCCCCGAAATGAGTTGCTAGCTTCTCTCCCTTAACTGACTCACTGTACGATGAGACAAATGTCAGTGAAGAGAAGAATGGAGAGTGCATCTAAGGAAAGGTGGAGGGCAACCCCACCTTAGATCATACTAAACTTCTGTGGAACTGCAGCTTTAAGCACACAGTTCCACTCCCAGTCATGCATATGTGGGTATGTGGATGTTTCAAAAGACCTACACATTCACTTTACTGCAGTTGTGTATGTTTACTTTGATATAGGATTCTTGAAACATTGGATCCACTTGCTTCATGAGTTAATCACATGGAACCACCATACTCTTTGGCATTTGAACTTCCATTAAAGAATAAAAAATGCTCCTATCCATCATGGTTGTTCAGGAAAACTTCCTAGTAGGACCCAACTGTATAGCGTTTCCTTTCTTGAGTCTGAAAATAGTCTGAAACAATACTGACGAGAGAAGTAAACGCTGCCCAAACTGCTTGTTTCCATTTAGGCTTTGACTCAAAACCTTATTGACACCATTATAAATGTCAACATTTGATACATAATACATGAATACATTTTAGCAGATGGAGAGGAATGGAAATGATGCCAAGATGCAGTTGAGGCTGGGTTTGGAATTGTTGGAAGGAGGAGGATGAAGCAAGGAGAGATGCCAAGAGGAAGCAGAGCAGGAACAGAGAAAGGAGGATGGGAAGGAAGGGAAGAGAAATCATTCCTACCGCGTTCTGCTGAATCAAGCACCAACAGGGTGAAAGAATAATAAACAGTGCGTTACCTTCTGCAGCAAAAGATGAGGCTTTGTCTTTGCTCATTCTGCGAAGCTTCCTTTGAGACAAGCAGGAGTTGTGCTGTGGACAGAAGGCAATACGTTCGCCTATGTTCGTACCGTAGCCCATCCTCCATACCCAGGCATGGATTTTGTTCTCCTCCACAGGATGAACAGGATACCCCCTCAGTCAGAGACAGCTTAACTAAAACAGCCCATTAACCACCTATTTTAGATTAACAAGAATAACCCACTGCCTAAACCCAATAGCTATATCAATTTGCACTAAATTTGCTACAAATTGCACTAAACTTCTGAAAGGGTTTTGTCACAACTAAAAATTATGATCATTCTAGATAAAACAGATATGGGATGCTACCATTCATCACTCAGGCTGTAAAGAAATTTATACTTTTTAAAAAAAGCTCATCACTATGCAGCAGAAACACATGCAACAGGGATGAACTCTCTGCAAAATAGTCCTTCCAATCTGCCAATGATAACTATATTTTTAGGGTCTAACAATAGATGCCAGAGACAAAGTGAGAAAAAAATGTGCAAGCAAAAGGTAAGCTTAAGATTTTGCACTCTGGGGACCAGTTTACTCATCATAGTTGCAAGAACTATGATCATTACCCATGTATCAAACAGGCACAGAATGCAATTTTCAGAAATCCCTTCACATTTTCTAAAGAAGGGTTTCTATGAATCTCCTCCTTCCTATGTTGTTTATGGGCTGAATATGCACACTTCTTTTCTCAGATTTGTCCCAAAGTCTCAGCATTTAAAAGATAAGTATATTAATTCATGATGTTCACTATCCTCATGCTTTTCTTTCTCAAAATATAAAACAACAACCCCAGTTCAATAATCAAAGTAAATTTCCCTAGGAAAACAAGGGATCTTTTCTATTTCAGATCCTTGGTAGCTCCATTTTCACAGAGCGGATCAGTTTGTCTGCTTTCGGTCTCAGAATTGCTTATCTAGCCTTCAGCAAGTGCTATGCACAAGCATAAGTCTGACAAACTTGATTTATGTTAAGAAATAATTTTTCTGTTGTCATAGAAACCGCTGCAAGATGATTCAGGCATGAGTAAAGACTAACAACGATAAGCAGGCTGCCGGTTTCGCCAGTGAAATTCCTCTCCTTGCTGATGTCCCACCAGTAATTTCCTTGCCTTCTAGGGTGAAAAGGGCAAAAAGATGGTATCTGGAAGGATGGCTGAGAGGAAAAATTTGCCTAGAGGGTGGCTCCAGTGTCATAAGGCAGCCACATTTCCCAGTCCAGAAAGAGGGTGTGAGGCCAGCACAACTTCTCCTGCAAGGCAGCAGCATGGGGAGCAAAGTAAATGTTTCTTTCGAACAGGGAGCAAAACCAGACTAGAAATGCCCAAGAAGACTGTTATAGAGACCTCCACGCCACGGTGGAATAATTTGCTTCTCTTATGCCAGGGGTTTGCTTCCATCAGCAGGAATGAATCATATCCACATTTTAATGTTTGCATTGCTCTTGCCACTGCGCTGTGCATAAACAATTTCTGCTTCAGCAAGAGGAATTAACCTTACCTAGACAGTAACAAATATAAGGCAGTAAAAGAATCAGTGAACACTGACCACCATGACAGGCTCATGGAGAAGCGTCTTCACCCAGCCCAGCACCGCCTGGCCACGAGCTCCATGCCACAGCGTAGGCAATTACACGCCGCCCAATATAAATGATCGTTTTATCATCTCATTATTAGGCAATGAGAGCACAGGAACGTAGTATACTTTGTACTACAACGCCTACACTCCACTCAATCTCCACCATCAGTCATTGACATTTTAGGGATGTTTATCCCCAAGACTTGCGAGGGCAATGAACATTGCTAGTACTTGCCACTACAGCTGTCAGACTGACTTGACGTTCTTTCCCAGGGGAAATCTGTTTCTACATCTGCTACTGTTCGTTCAGCTTACAACAGGCTTTCAGCTAAAGGGTGGTTGCTGTGGATCCGTGGCCACGCAAAAAAGGCAAAAGGAGAAAAGGGTTACTGCAAAAAAAGCCAGAAAACCAGTAATTTGTTGTGTAGCCTTGGAGTTCCTCTAGGCAATGAGTGGAAAAGCCAGAGGATTCTGGTCCAGAACACTTCTCTGCTGCAATTAGTACTGGAAACAATCCAAAAAGAGGAGGACGTGGATAAATTACATCTTCTTTTTGCTTCTAATGCTGATTAGTTGCAATATATCAATAATTAGAAGAGAGTTTAGTGAACAAATAGTGCCTGTTTTGCTGCTGGTGCACTGTCCAGGCAGTTTTATTTCCCCCCTATTATTTATCATTTGAAAATATTTGCCAGATAACCTCTCCAAGTCCCTTCTGATCTGAAGCTTACTGATATTAATTTTGCAAGTGTAAAGACACAGCGGCAGGTCCGGCATTGCTTCTGATTCCTGATAAGGTGAAAGCAGCTTTTAGCACTGGGTGTGCCATGGATTGTGGAAAGTGAATTCTGAACCGGTATTTTCCAATATTCTGTGTAAAATGCATTCTTGTAGGCTTTCCATGCAGCTTTCTCTTTGTTAATACAGAAAAAAAACCACGAATACAAGGGTCAGGAAGACAGCTGAAGTAAACTTGCCCGATGATTTAACTGGATATTGGTGGACATTTTTGACAGTGCTAACTGGATTCTAGTTACAAGAATCTGAATAGAAAGCCTGGTTATTTGTTTCTTTTCTCCAGATACACAAGGGTGCGTGGAGGATGGAAAATGAAAATGGAACTTAATCATTGTCATGATTATTGTTACTAGATTGTAAGAAAGTGCCTATCTGCCACTTCTCCCCTATGTGCACATGTACCTGTCTCTTTTTATGTTCACTGCCTGTCCACAGCTTGTCTTATACATGCATCTCGTTACGTCTCATTATCACATTTCATTCCCATGCTCTTTATAGTGCAAAACAAGGTGTGTATTTGGTTATGAAAATGCTGGAGGGGGTGAGGGCATTTTTGCATGGGAGATGCTGTATTACCATGTCAGTCATTGCTCCTTCTCTTTCTTAGTCTTTGCAGATTAATCCCGGATGAGCCTCAACTGGGATGCTTCTGGCACTGGGGAAGCTGAGATTTAGATAGCAAATTCTCAGCCCAGGTCCACCGGCATGTGATTCACACACTGTTATCAATCTTGCACTGAGGGGCCCAAAGCTTTCCTCCCACCATGCTGAAAATCTGGTTTAGAGCAAAGCATAATTTATGGGTTACTGGGGGAAGATTGTCTTTCCCAGTTGAACTCTTTCACTCTGGGCCTACAGATAATCCCCCTCCCCCCTTTTTTTTTTTTTCCAGAAGAAGAGCTGTTGTCTATTAATCAGCCCATCTACCGAAAAAGGAGTATGGGAGGAAGATCGCAGGCTTCTTCTCCAGCATTATAGTACCCACTGATGCTGGGTGGGCATGCAGTTTCTACATGTCACCCAAGCTCCTGCTGCAGTTTGTCCCCCGCTAGTGGGAGTACTGAAGAACTTTCTGCTGTTGTAGCCTGCTGCTGAGATGCTTCTCGCTTTCTGTTTTGAGGGGAGATGTCAGCTTTGACCTATGTTCAGCAGGAGATACCACTAAACACTGGGACCTTGGAGGGCCCAGGGTGTCCTGGAGGAAGCTTTCTTTTCTTGGAGGCAGCAGGGCATGCAGAGGGACCGTAGTGGGAAAGACCTAGGCACCTTCCCTACAAGAGAGGAGTAAGAATGAGTGGAAGCAGAAGAACTGCAAAAGCAGCATGGCAGCACATCTGCTCAGAAACAGTAAAACAAAACCCATTCAAGTGGAATAGAGATGGCTGCTGAGCAATGGTGGTTTGCTGTGACCTGAGGTGTAGGCATCATGTGTTCAACTGCGGAACCTACACTCCCCAAAAGGCAGTGATCCCCAAAAACAAGCACTTAGGTCACCTACATGCTCAGATAGCACTGCCTTCACTGCTGCATCCTGGGGCAATTGCAGATCCAGCACACCCATCAGCTGTTGGCAGAGACCCTGTCAGGGAGAGGTGGAACAGGACAACTGTTGTAGCATTAGGAGAAGAGTCGCAGCAGCAGGCAGGTCTGTGGGAGAGAAGGGGTGTTGCGTTTGCTGGGATATGAATATAAACCGTGCTGCTGTCAAATAAACGGTTCCCCCTGTTTGTTTCCTTTTTTTTTTTTTTTCCCTACAAATAACCAGTGACTTAAAGACAGAAAGAGATAATAGTATGCCCTCCTTTATATTCTAGAGCATCACCCTTCTCCCTGCTGTTTGGCACCTGGCCCATTTCCAGCAGGCACTTTCAGATGCAGATTTCTCCCTCAATAGGTATGGCAGAGCTCTTTGTCCTCATCTTCCCATACCTTCATTAGCTGCTCTGCTGCTGGGGGCCTTGCTCAGATATCGGAGGGAACAGGGCCGGGAAGAATCAGGACAGAAAAGGTCCCCTGAATGCTGATTCATTACCATACAAATGGAGGAACACCCTAGCTATGCAGAGGGCGGTATCTTTATAAAGCATTCGTAAATACCATACAGAACAATGATTACACAGTGCTTATGCACCAGTTAAAATTCATCCTGGACGGGCTGGATAACACATATCCCTATACGCTAAATTGGATTCGCAAATGGTTTATAGATGTCTCCTGAGATAGGGGCATTGCCCGGGGCGTGGTGGACATATCTGCGCAGTAAGGTATCGGCAAGCCGTGACAAGAAGACAGATTAGGACGGGCAAGTAGAGATGATCCCCCATTTGTCTGTGTCGGTGCGGCTCAAAGGTCAGCCGTCCCTGAGGAGTCACTCAGAGTCCTAGCTGCGTGCCGTGCCCGAATCCCTGATGTGACCACAAATATGGACCAGCTCATCTGAGCGTTTCTTTTGCACTGCACCAGGCTGGGTTATAACCCTAAATCCCTGTGCTGTCAACAGTCACACTGGCAACCTGGGGAGTATATTTTGCAAGGAAAACCATTTTGATAGCTCTAGATCTAGTTATGGCCCGTGGTCCATTGGAAGCGAATAACAGAGCAGCTTGGGTTAGTATAACGCTAAGGGTTGTGGGCAGCTCTGAAAATGAACACAAACGACAACCAAAGGGGTTGTACAGTTCCTCCACCTCCGTTTGCCCGTCCTCCTCTCTCGCAGGAAAGGGGACGAGGGTGGAGATGGGTGATGGCACTTGAATGAAGCCCCGTGCAGTACGGCTGCGCGCGCTCTGGCTGGCTCCGCTGCTTGCTTGAGTTAAACCTACAGCAGAGACAGATCCCGAGGGGCTAAACCTGAACAGTTTGGCCCAGGAAAACTTGGTTCATCAATTCCAACACTGTGGAAACGTTTTCTGGAAGCATTGTATAATGTCTACCTACACAAATAGCCATATAACATGCTGGATTCCCAACCATATAATTACACCTTCCAAAATAATATATTATAGCCCTCTAAAGACCTGAACAGGTAGGCAACAAATACTTTGATGACAAGTACTCTGGAAGGACTTCAAAAGCACTGCCTGCTGTGGGGAAGAAGAGGAACTAATCACCCTTTCTAGATCCTCTTTGACTTGTGGAAAAAAAAAGACAATAATCTCCACCTTTCTTTGCAAATCAGCACAAGGCAATACTGTCTATAGAAATCTGCTTTCTGTCCTTTCAGGTTCCCACTTTTCAGACATATCCATTTGCTGGTATGTAAAATACCTGTAAGCCTCCCAATAACAACTATGCTTTCAGACCTTTATTAACCTGTAGAACTGGGAGATTGGCATATCCCAGATCTGGAAGAGAAGGATAGGGAAAAGATCTTATGAGGTCCGTGAGAACCAAAATTTGGAATATGATTCAGGATTCCTTGCAAATGTTGACCAATTGACCTGCCCGTTGGACACGTGCCAGTCTGCAGCCTCATTAAGAGATTCCAGATTAATCATACGCCTCTTAGAAAGGCATCTTAGCGAGCTTGCGCTGCAAAGACTATTGACGTGGTTCCAGTTATGTTGGACTCTGGTAAATATAGTGGCAGGATTTTTAGCCTGTGTGTTACAGAAAGATGTGAAGAGGTATGTCAGGCTAGTTTAACCACAATTTCAGCACCAGTCCATCTAAATCTGTTTCTAAATCAATCTAGTTCTGCTACCTCTGTGACCAAACCACACACGGAAAGGCCTTAAGAACCAAAATGATAAAACCCCAAGGAACAGCAGTTTATAATGAAAACAACAGGGCTGATAATTAAACTTCTACCAGTGGTCCAAGCTGGCAGTCAGCTCAGTTAACAAACAGTAATAGAGAGAGACAGTCCAAATTCTTTACTGTTTGTTTGTGAGACTGATCAGCCCTGACAATGTTTCACCCTACCTCTCTAAAATGGGGTGAAAGGCTCTATTCAGGCAACAGGCAAAGCTGGTTCCATCTGGCATACTCCTCCTTTCTCATGAGTTTCCCCCTACTGATTATAAGGAGCTGTTTTATATAACCCACCCACCCACCCCATTTGCCTCTGGATTCACAGCTCGTTCCCGTCTCATTACTTCAGTTTTGATGCCCGCAAGGCATTTTAATAGGAATTAATTTCCTACCTGAGAAAGCCCTAATATGCACCGCACAGTGATGTTAACGAAAAACAATAGGTGCTGTAGCATCTGCTTCCTGGGGTTTTGTGATTAATTGTGACAGCAGCATTAACAGTAAACACAATTATTTTATGTCAGCTGCTGATTTACAAAATATTCATCTATTTTATCCCAGTATAGGTCATATCTATAAATCCCCAGGTGAACTTGGAAGTGGCTTCTCTAGCCACAACAATCTCTACATGATAAAGTATTCCCGTGACCCGTTTTTAAAGATATATCCTGCTCTATGAGAACTTACAGGGGATTTTTTCAGAAATGTTTATCATGTGTTCTGTGCTTCATGGCTCTGCTGAGCAAGGCTAGCATTAGCGGCAATTTTTTTGTGACCGGTATTTGCATGGCTCTGATACCATGACTGCTGTCAGAGTTCTGTGTTTCCAAAGCTCTTCTTATCATAGGGATCTAGTATAAAATGTATTGACCTTCTGTGCTCATTGAGGGCCTTTTACTTACTGTTTGAGCTTCTTGCAATTTGTAATGGGTTTTCTCCTGACAAAACAATAAAGAGGTAGAGAGCAGAAAGGGAGGAACTGAATCAACAAGAGACAAAGTGACTTATAAGTTGCCCAAGTAATCAAGCCAGATAGCTAAAAAACAAGGACAAGTTTCCTTGTGACCTACACTGCTGCTCTCCAAGCGTTGCACCCTCTTTCCAGTTTCTGCCACTGGGAAAGAATTCTTCATGGGAATAATTTTGGATTTAATGACACATTTTGAATCGATTTTAGTGTCCTTATTCAGTTTTACTTTTTTCTCTCCCCTTTGCAAAATGCCCTCCATAAAAATGGAAGTGTATTAAGATTTCTCCTTCAGTCTCCATTGCAAATAGGGACCATGAATCAATGACCTGATTTGAGCGCTATCAGTAGAGGTACATCAGATCAGGTGAGCTACAGCTGATGAAAACTGCATTGTAATTTTGTCGGACAGAGCAAACTATCAGATGATCAAATACAATTTTAATTGAAGTATGAAGTCTGAAAGTATTCTGGGAAAAACCATTTTCAGATAAAGGCAAGAAGGATTACTCAAAATATAAGGAGGGAGTTGCAAAAAAAAAAAAAGGCTCTTCAGTTTCTTCAGCTCAAGGGGTTTTATGTATTTGTGAATTTTCTAAAGCATTATTTTCCTCCACTATCGCTGTCTAAACCACTGCACTCCATAACTGTCGTCATGCATTTACATTTTTCTTTGTCACTGAGGACAGCCAGCTTGAATTAGAAGCTCTTCATAGCCAAATTCTGAAGTCTCAGGATATTAGCTCAGACGTGGCAATGGATTAAAGCAGGGCTGCTCCACCCCTTCTCCCAGCCTCGCAGGGGAGGGGGTTGTAGGGCCAGGCAGCAGCTCCCGAACTGACCCTGTTCACGATTGACAGCCCTTTTTGCCTTACATCAAGCTGTCCGTATCCCTCTGTCAGCTCCAGGCAAGGATGCCACCCTCTGAGATAAGGGCAGCCATGATCAGGCAAGGTTGGTAGTCGTGTCAGCCACCCGAGTTTATTCTGCCGCTGCATGCGTCTGTACGCTGCCAAAACTCTGTCATTCCCTTCTCATGGGCAGCAATTGTTTGTAAAACCGGTCTACCGCTTTACAAAGTTACTCCTTCACCTCAACTTGGGGATTTGTCAAAGTCCTAAGTCACTGGGCCTCTAAAAGGCCCCACAGAGGCTCTCTGACTTGGGTTGTGAGCCCACAACCCTCGCTGACGAGGAGCCCTGACTCATGCTGTTTGTACGAACAGGAGTGTCCCCTTCGCTGAACCGCACTTCCAAACACAAGGCAAAGGATCCGGTGGGGAATTTAGCATTAAGTACAGAACACTAAATTATGACCCTTCAACCTAACTCACTGCTCCCCAAAATATATTTAAAATGTCATTAAAATAGATTGCATTCTGCACAAAGCAAGTCAGTGCTGTTAGTTGGGATTATATCTGTTATTGCCTAGTACTGTACTGAAAAAAAAACATTGCTTTTAATACACCCTGCCATGTTTCTAAAGGCTCAGGAACCGATGTCAGCTGAATATACTGGATGTTCAATCACTGCACCAAACACACTCTGCAAACTAGTCACCGTTAAAATGTTAGTGGCACCTTCCTGTATAATTTGCTATCACCAAATTGCATGCCCCTTGGGTCCTCTTAAAAGCTGAAAAGGAACGTATGGACAAGAACATGATATGATGACACCAATGTAAGAACATGATATGATGACACCAATGTTGAAGTGATTTAATTCAATGTTGTTACTATAAATGTGGAATTTTTTTCCCATGTTTTTAAATTTCATCAGGGAATCTTTCTAAATTCCTGCACGCTTTTCTTGGCATTTCTTTCAGTTTTTCATTTTCTTTCCCTTTTCCTTTCCTCCTTCCTTTGTCCCCTTCCTCTCCTTTTCCTCTTTCCTTTTCCCCTTCTTCTCCTTTTCCTTCTCTTTTTCCTTGTTTTTCTATTTTACTCTAGTTTGTTCTACATTTTGGGCTTTTACTATTCTCTTACTTTTTATTTCAAGAAAATTCTAGACATGTGATACAGTTTTGCATGCTTTTGCTCCTAATAATAATTACGGGCAGAATTTTGCACCCTATAAATTTGGGTGGATAAATTTGGTGTAATTCCACTGATATTAATGGAATTTAAACTGACATCAGACTCTAACCCTACATTTTAATGATTGATTTGCATGGTCTCAGCTGTGAGACAATTTGTCTTAATCCCCATTAAATCAGAAAACGAGTGTTTCTGACTGAGTATGCCAATCATTCTAGCATATCTAGTGAGAGATGCCACATGCTTTCTCCTGCTCTAGCCTTATTTTTTGACAGCTACTTATGCTACTCATTGTCTAATTGGGCCTGCCAATCCTCCCTGTACGTCCCAATCTGTCCAGCCCAGACACAAGAGTCTGAAACATTTTTAAAATCTGCATACGGTTGTTGATTACAAGAGATGGGGGGGGAATACAGCCTAGATGTGACAACATGCTTACTTCTACATGATTATTGTTCAGAAAAACAAAGAATTGCAAATATTAAAAGAAGAAATTACATTTGAGTACTTGGGCTTTCTGATTATAAGGGGAGGAAGGGTGCTACAGACAGAACAAAAGCCACATTTCCTTCTGAGACTTTGACACAGGCACTAACGGCTAAGTCCTGCCATTTTTTGCCTGCCATGCTGTGAAAGAGGAGGAGGTAAGACATCTTCCCAGGTAGGAGATTCAGCTTGCCAATGCGCCCTGATGCACAGTGTATGGTTTCTGGAGGAAGAGGATGTCCTCACACGTAGCAATGGCTGGTAGGTTGGGACCTGCTTTGCCTCCGTGCAGAGAAACAAGAAGCCCCCCGTGCCGGGTCCCGCTGTGAAATCCTGCTCGCCAACATCAGGATTCCCTCTGTGGAGGATACATCTGCCAAGCTCTGCTTAACCTTACGCTCGCGACTTGCCAAACAGCACGCCAGCATTTGGACTACAGTTTCTCAGTGGGGCTGGCAGAGCTCTGACATCCACCGGGATCTGGTCCAAAGCTCATGGGATTCAATGAAAAAAAAAAAACAACAAAAAAAAGGCCATTGATCTCAGTGGCTTTGGATCTGTCCTTTTGCTCATCTACTTTGATGATTTATACAACACTGACATGCATATCTCACTTCTGAAGCACACAGAGCACGTGGTTTTAATCTCACCATTTCCCTGGTGACAGGGAAGGAAGTGTGCTGGCAGCTAAGACACTGAAAAACACTCATTATTCTGTGCATTATTATTACTTTTTACTTCCCCACGGAAGGCAGAAATTACAATGAAAAATCACAAATGTTTTGTTTTACAGTCTTCGACTGCCCTTAAAGACACAGTAAAATATTACAAAGTGCAAATTTTTGGGTGTGTGGAAAAATGATGAGAATGTTTTGTATCAAAATGGGAGGTAAGAGAACTTTAACAACTAAAAGCCACCTTTCCCTAAGACAAGCTTAGAGAGGGAATCTTTCTCATTTACCAGGGAATTCTCTTTTCAGATTGGAAGGTGAGAACATTTCATCCTTGTGAAGTCTTCATTTGTAAAATCAAGATTACTGGGCCATTGGCAGCAGTGCTCTACTAGTTAGGCTGCTCCAGACCAAGTCCTACAGTAACGGTTGTCACAACCCAAACTTAAAATAAGTCACAACTCAAGATTCCTCGTGTCCTGAAGAGCAATTTCCAGGGGCAGCCAGGGTTTGCTACGCCGAGTTTCCGGCTGTCAGACCCAGTACCCCGTGCAGTTCTCCCAGGGATGCTCCCACAGCACCCAAGTTCATGGATCCAAAGCACCTCCTGCCCATCGGAGACACCCACAAACTGCCAGTCGCTTTCATAAAGCAGGAGGGATGCTTTGCTATATTTTTAGACTTTTCATTCCGGTCCAACACCTTTTTCCTTTGTTTCCTCACCGGCTAGTGTGATTTTTTCAGCACTAGATGTCAGTGTGGACTTGCGATAGCAGATTGCACTGTGTTTTTCCTTTAACAAGAGAGGAACAACTGCCATCCAGAATGAATCCAAGTCTCTCCAGCCTCATGATGAGCTTCCTACAAAACAGGTCTTTTCTTTACTCTTTGAAATCCACGTGGAAAGTGCAGAACTGCATTCTGTCCTTGACTGGGATTAATATGGCTGTAAAAGGGCCCTATCCATTTTGCGATCATATCATGTCTGAGTTAAAGAGGAGATACCGTGACTCCAAAGGAAAAGCTTTGTTTGGAAAATAATAGAGAAAAAGAAATGGTTCTGAATTATCTCGGTAAGTTGTGACTCTGCTAAGATAGTGTTGCACAGGTGCTCCACAGGGATGGTTAATCCTGTATCTAACAGTACTCATCTCAACAAGAACCTACAAAGACCGAGTCTTTGCATTCCTACTGTCTAGAAAGACATTGCATCATCTAGAAATGTTTTGCTGCACCAGACTGTTACAAGGACTGTTCTAACTTGAACCTAATTTATTATTTGCCTGGCATTTTCTGAATACTGAACTGAAACCAGCCTGGGGCAGAGGAACCAGCCAGGAAGTGTATGCTGGCTTTCTGAAGTGGCAAAATCACTGGTTTCTATCAGTCTCTGGGAAACATTTTGTTTCTTTAAGAAATTTAAGACACCAGTCTAAATTGTGAGTGGTGCCTGTACTGTTATGGGAGGGCTGAAGAAGATGCATGAAGCACCCTGAATCCCCTCGTTTTGCAAGCAGCCATCTAGAACAAGACACTGCTCCTCCTGCGCCTGGAGAAGTACAAATCAGGGAAGGCAGAGCGCAGAGAGGAGGAAACAGGTTCACAATTCTGATTTCTCATCTTTTACTTTCATGGGTTCTGGCTTCTGTCAAGTGGCTCTGAGCCAACACGACAGATGGAGCCTTTTACACCACCCTCGTGCTTGGTTTACACCAGGCGTGATGCACAGAAGCCGAGGCAGAAAACGCTTCTGGCAGAGAACGCGAAGCAGAGCTCTCTGACATTCCTCCTGACTCGGTATAGTTGAGGCTGCGATCTAGGCCTTCAGAAAAATCCAGTTAGGTGCCTTTGTGCTCTTCACTATGTATTAGTTAATAAAATATTACCCTGATACAGACACCAGTATGCCTTGTTCTTATACTTTAAGGTTGCTGCTGTCCCTTTGACTTCTGTTGCACGAAGTCACTGCAACACACGTGTGATTGCCCAAGTAGCTGTGCTTAAAAGCCTTATGAGCAACTACCTAGTGTGTTTTTGTTTCTCATTATTAGGCTTATCAGTAGCAGACGGTAAGTAGGAGGCCATAGAATATTAAAAGAATAGTGCTGAAAACTATCAATTGAAAATATTAGCAAATTCTGTGCAAAAATAGGGACAAAAGTATTTTTTCTCCTGGATTCTGAGAAGTTAAGGTGATATTTGGCAGATAAAACAGAACCTGAGAGAACACAAATTGTACTTGGCAAATCTAATGTCGCATGGCTCTACCACCTGCTACCATTCCTACATATTTCTCTTTGTTATTGTTTCTGTAACACTGTTTTCCATTTACTCACCTCTTTCTATAGATGTCTAGCATTCAAGCAATTAGTACTGCTAATGAAAGATGTATGCTGTGAAAGAGCTTGTCTGCAACCAGCTTCTGAAGACTGATTTACCTGCATAATATTCACTGTGTCAAGACTTGAAGTGCCTTCTCTATTAACTATCATGAATTGTTCAGATAAGGCTCTCTGAAGCCAGATGCCTCTCTAGGTGCAAAAGGGTTTCGTGGTCTCACACTCTACATTGCAAGGCAGAACAGTGTAATTCAGGAATTTACCTTGAAAGACTATCATTATTTCCCTCTGCAGAAGTAAGGGGAGGTGAGGCAATCAACAGTCCTCCCCCAGCTCCTGAATCCACATTCGTCTGGTAGTGCTGGGTGCTGATCTGAAAACAAGAGAGAGTAAACATACTTCCCATCTGTTAGTTTGTCCTCCACCCCCTCTTCTTAGAAATCACAGAAACAGAAAAATTAGCTAGATGGGACCTTTTCGTGTCAAGTCATCTACCCCCAGAGTCCTATACCCACAGATCTGTGTATCACACCTTGCCCAGATAAACACGTATTGATGTCACTTCATTTATGCATTGGTGCAAATACCTTCAGGGTAGATATGGGCATAGTCTGAGATGCTGTTTGTCTTCTGTCATTCCTGGAGCATATAATAAAAATGGTCTGCACAGGAGCTTCTGAAGACAGTGTTGGAGGGGGGGCTATAGATGCGTGAAAGGTGGGGAAGCTCGACAATGGGATAATTCACGCAAAGCTGATAACAAAAAACCACAAACAAGTAAAACCAACACAGTTTATTAGAGAACCAATAAGAACACTGGCCTGATTATGCAGTAAAATGGCATATTCATATAAATGGCATTTAGTATTGCATCTGGTTACCCATGAAGGTACTCAGTGGCTACGATAATGCAACTGTGCATTTAGAATAGCTCAGAAATTATGGTTAATACTCTTTCCTATTAAAATTGTTACACTAAAGTGTATTTCTTATAGTACTACTTTATAGCATGTGGTAATGGAGTGCACAGCACAAGTTGCCATTTATTCAAGTAAGTTATTTCCAAGTATTTCTTCCTGTGCAAAATGGTCAATCAATAAGTCCAGTCAAAATGTCAGATTATTTTTAAGAATATGTTATCTTTTCTGTGAGCATCAGTTTTCTCTAGAGGTAACTCCAGTATACAAAACACAGCATATTGTTTACAGTGTGATAGAAACTTCAGAAAAGCATAAACTTCAAACAAAAGATAGATGGTTTTAAACGGAATTTTTATAAAGCAAGGATAAACTTCCTTATCCTTGTAAGCATCACCACACATTTCCAGAATAATTTTAGGACCCAAATCTTGAGCTTTCTGAGCTGCTTAGTTTTTTTATTCCATGAAGACTGATCACAACATATGCAGGACTGTTTTCCATGCATCAGTGTAAGCATATGCATAAATCCTCATAGGGTTAAAGTCAACGTGTACAAAGAATTATTCAATGCAAAAAAAAAAAAAAAAAAAATCTAAGGTACTGGATAATAGCGTCTCCTACATCTTTCGAAACATCACTTACCAGCTGGAGATACACTGATACCAAAATATATCTAAAAAGAGGGATAAACCAGTTCTCTTTTGCTTCCTCTGAGCAACCGAACACTTCAGAAGTCTCTGTTTTCAGTAGCTGTGAAGAAGTGGTGTGCAGTGCTATTTATTTTAAACAGCTGACATATACAGTAATGTAAAACCTGCACTGATCTCTTTAAACCACAACGTGCACCTCCAGTTTGGTACCTGATCAATCTAGTTGCCCAAACCCTGTTAGGAGCCCACGAATTTATTATAAAATTAAGCTGTACGTTATGAGCATGTGCCATTGTTTTTCAAACCATTCTCCTTCAGAAATGAGTGCCTGATCAGTTCTGAACAGAATGTAAACCTCTGGCTGGCTTCCTTAGTTCAGGGTCAGATGCTTTGGTCAGAAATGAAACCTCACTTGAAACCTTGTTTCAGAATCCCTGTAAAAGCCACCAAAGAAGCATGCAGGAGGGAAGAGGGAGGATGATCTGCCTGCATAGCCCACTGTTGGGCAAAATTCAGACCCGTGTTCCATTTATCAGCACACATTTTCCAAAACATGCAATACTATGAATTTACAGCTAATTTTGTATGCTTAGGGCACACCTGACACCTGGTCTTTTCCAGGAAACTGGTCAAGAAACAAGTTCGTTATTTTCACTTGCTGATAGACAAGGTAGTGTAACCAGAACTAAAGAGGAGGTATGCAGCTTATAACAAAGAACACTAAGTACATTTGCCTGTCTGAACCAGTTTTTTTCCACTATCCTGGACAAGGAACAAGAAGGTTAGTTCCTATTTTGTGCTTATTTAATTATGAATAAGATTCCCTAGATATGTTTCTACAGGAATAATAACAGCATTCACTCATAGAGGCCTATAGAAGTAAATTTTTACATAACTATCTGCTTTTCATGCAGTCCTTGGATTTGCGGAAATATGATCAACAGCAAAATGTTCTCCTTTCTCTCTGCACTGTTTCCTCTTGTCACTGGTTATCTTCTATGCTGGGTAGGAAATTGAAATTTTTATGCAAAGTACTTCTGGAGTGTATTAATGAACAAATGGGTGGAGATTACAGTGCCAGGTGCTTGCCTCTACAAGACTTGATGGCTAGTAGACAGTCATTTGTTAGCTGAAATGTTAGCTTGAAAACCTAACTGTACTGTTGGCTATATAAAGCAAATTTCCATACGTAATAAAATTTCTACTCAACCATTTATAAGAAGGACCATGAAGGATGGAGGGGAGAAAGATGGCTCAGAAGCATGTCACATTGCTTTTCTGAAGATGTAGGTGTTCTTTGAGGTATGTGTCCTGTTTAGACTCACACTTGATAGTGAGAGCACTGCAAATATATGTCCTAGATGCAAACCAAAAACTGAAGCCCGCTGCAAAAAGAAAATCACATCACAGTGGGAACAGCCATGCTCTCTGAGAAGGGAATACAGGTTTTCTGTTGTTGTGACTTCCTTTCTGTAAAATATTTTATGCTGTTAAAGGTAATTTTCTGATTGTAAGACTGAGTAACTGTTAGGATGTCTTGAGGGCTTTTTTTCCCCCCATAGACTTTATAATTTAATCCTAAATTGAATAAAAGGCTTTTCACAGTCAACTATAATCTATATTTAAGACCCACTCAACTCTTAGATCTACTGTAAAGAAATTACAAAAAGTACTGTGGTACTGTGTAGCAGTGTACTATTTTCAAAATGTTGTTTATTCTAGCAGCTGACCAGCTCCACTAGTACTTCAGAGTGGAAATTTTAAAAACTCCAGAAAACTCTGAGCATGCTGTCCTCTAAACTGGCTCCGATAGGGCTGAACATGCCACAGGCATTCTGTGAGCGGCAGAAATTATGAGTCATGTCTGCAACATCCTTTGCCCATGAGGATTCTTGGAATCTAGCAAGATAGAAATTCCTACGGTAGCTTTCCGTTCTGTGGGAACATTAATAGGATCTGTATCTTCTACACAACTGCTTATTTACTATACTGTTAGTGTCTCTGAGAGATTTGGCTGAGGCCGGCGAAGGATTTCAAAAGTAACCAGTGGTAGAGAAGACAGCATATTCACACTGATTTTCTTTCTGTAGGAAACTGAACTAGAAAATGCTCGTGCTTGATCTACCTTGGGGTATCTACCACTGCTACCAGAGACTGCAGCTTATCATTCACAAGTAGGGATGGCATACCTTGGGATGGCAGATTATACACCCCAGATGTCTGCCCGGCACCCCGCACACAAAAGACCAAGCTGTTCATAAGACAGCTGTGGAATCACTGCCTCTTCCTGAAACCAGCAACGGTTTACAGTAGCATCCTCTAAACAGGGTTCAGATTATTCACAGACTGGCTCAGCTGTCCAGGAAAGCAGTGTCAGAACAAAGAGTTTGGGCTGGTCACCTCTGCCATCCCAAGCTATGGTGCCTCTTCTTGCAAATCGAACTAAGCTGCACTGATGCCAGAAAGCGACTGCATGCAGTTGTAATATAGATGGCAAAAGAAGGGGGAAAGGGAGGCCTTTGCACCTGTTCCTATTGGAGAATAACTATTAAAGACACCATATGTGTATTTGTAATGTACATGCTACATTTGTACATTACATATACATAATACATGTAATAATTACACATACATGCAATATGTATAGTACAAATGTTACATAATACTTTGTATATTAATTAAGGTTTTGATCTGTTTTATCATATTAATTGTAAAATAGCTTGGCAACTATGCGATTGTGACACAGGCATGAAGGTAGCTGGAACCCTTACCTAGACTGTATGATGGACAGTCCCAAGATAGTGCATAGCACTGCTTCATGGCGACATACCCTATCTTAGAGCAGATGATAATTTATAAAAACAAAGTTTACCTTGGATGACAGATTGTAGGAATCATGTTCACATAAATTCAATGTGTATGACATTCAATATCACATAATTTGAAAGAACAAAATAATTTTATGTCTCTGACCGTTTTGTCATGAGCAAACCAAGCCTGTTATCCCCATTGGTATAATTCACAGGGCCAAAATTTTCGGCTGTTAGTCAATCCTTGTATAAAGCTCTCGTCAATAATAACAGGTGGTATTTTTCTCTGAGCGAGAGACCGAGGTCTACAGGATTTTCCTATACCGCCTGTGACCAAAACGTTTAAGAGATTTTCATCCTTCTTGTCCAGCTTACACCCCCCATATACCACGAGAACCGAGACCCGCAGCAAACCGCCCGGGTTGGAAGTCCCCTAACCCGGGAAAGCTCCCGACGGGGCTAAGCGGCCCTTGCACCAACCACTCCGCCAAACCCAGGCTGGGGCAGCGGCGGGCCGGGTTTGGCCCCTCAAGCCGGTGCGCGGCCCAGCCGAGCCGCTGGCAGCCGCGCCCGCCCGGGGGAGTCCCGGGGCGGGGAGCTCGGGCATCCGGGCGCTTCGCTGCAGCGGCAACGGCAAACCCAGCAGCGGCGCGGCAGGAGGGCCACCCTTCTTCGGGCGGGCAGCGCCCCGCGCTCAGTCACCCCGCTCCGCTGCGGCCGCTCCTCTCCTTCACCTGGCGGGATTCCACACTGAAGCGCGGCCCCGGGGGGGGAGCCGCCGCCGCCGCCGCCGCCTCCTCCTCGCGCCCGGGGCTCGCGGGCACCGCCAACGGCCGCCCCCAACAGCCGCCGCGCGCGCCCAGCCTGCAAACCCCACAGCTCGCCTTCTGCCGGCGGCAGTTTGGCTGTTAACTCCTTCCTCGCCGGGGCGGCCGCTCCGGTGCCCCGCGGGCTTCCCCTGCCAGGCGAGCAGGCAGCCGAACCCCCCTCCCCCCCCCGCGTTCCCTCCAGCAGGTTCTCTCCTCGGCCCCGCGCTCCGAGCGACCCCACCTCGGGGACTCTCCCTCCCGTGAGGAGTGAGGCTGGTAGCCCCCAGGGCGGCCTCGCCCAGGGCCCGCCTTGGCGCTGCCCCCGCACCTTGCGTGAGGAGAGGGGCAGGAGGCGGAGCGGGGTGGGGGGGGAGAAGGAAGGAGAAGCGGCAGCGGCCCCCTGCCGCCTGTAACCGCTCCCCATCCCGCCCGCTGGTGCCGCCCCCAGTATGGCGACACGGTAGAGGAGCGGCTGCGCCGGGGTGACCGCCCCCTCCCGCCTCCCTCGGCACAGGCACGGCGCGCCGCGGGCGAGCGAGCGGCCTCGGCGGCGCTGCTGCCGCCGTTGCCCCCCACAGGGCTCAGCGGCGGCGGCAGAGGAGGAGGATGGCGGCGGCAGTCACGGTGGCAGCGGGAACAGCAGCAGCAGCGGCGGAGCCGAGCGGCCGCGCGGCGGGAGCCAGCACCGTCCCGAGCAGCTCATGGTGGCGCCCCAGACCCGCGAGCAACGGCCGCGCCGGGGCCGCCAGCTGAGCCGGATCCCGGCGGGCGGCTCTCCCCTCTCGACACCGACCCACCGAGCGACCCGTTCCCTTCCCCCGACGCGCCCTCTCCCCCCTCCCCGGCGCGACCCGCGCCTCGGATCGCCCCCGCCGGGGCCGGACTCCCACCGTCCCCGGGCGCCGCGGGGAAGGCGGCGGCGAAGGGCACCGGGCAGCGCCAGGCGGCGGCGGGACCATGGGCGCGAAGCAGAGCAGCCCCACCGCCGCCAACGGCCGCACCCGGGCGTACTCGGGCGGGGATTTACCTTCCTCCTCCAGCAGCAGCAGTGGCGGCGGCGGCGGTGGCGGCGCTAACGGGACCGGCGGGCGCTCGGCAGGCGCTGGCGGGCGGTACGCGCACCTGGCGGCGGCGCCTCATGCCGCTCCCGGCGGCGCGACGGCGGCAGGAGGAGCGGCGGCGGCGGCGGCGGGGGGTGCCGCGGGGTCGGCACCCCGGAGCAGGTCGTTAGGGGGGGCCACCGCCTCCGGGGCCCGAGCCGCGCAGTCCGCCTTCAACATCCCCCACAGCAGCGGTCCCTACGGCTCGCAGGACTCGGTCAACAGCACCCCGGAGGAGGGCGGCCGGGAGCGGCCCGCGGGGGGCGGCGGCGGCGGTTCCTCCGGCGGGCCCCGGCTAGTGATCGGCTCGCTGCCTGCTCACCTCTCGCCGCACCTGTTCGGAGGTAAGGGCCGGCGCGGCGGGAGGGTTTAGCCGCCTCTCCCGCTGTTGCGGGGCTGGGGGCGAGGGGTGGGGGAGCTCCTTCCCCGGCTCCCGGCCCGGAGGTGGGACGGCTAATGAATCATCACTTTGGGGAGAACGGCGGCTCTTCCAAGGCTTGCGCCCGCCGGAGGGGGAACACGGTTTGAAGGGGGGGGGGGGGTTCAAGTCAGCCGTCTCCTATTGTTTGTAACGAGAGCTGTGGAAGGGGGAGGTTAAAAATGAAACGAACCCCGCGGCGGTGCGGTCGGGACGGCGAAGAGGAAGCGGAGCCTCTCCGGCCGGCGACTTCA
Organism: Vanellus vanellus; assembly: GCF_965231255.1. NCBI lineage: Eukaryota > Metazoa > Chordata > Aves > Charadriiformes > Charadriidae > Vanellus > Vanellus vanellus. The sequence goes on along the minus strand of NC_138906.1, from coordinate 47,830,386 downwards.
GACTCTAATAGCTGTAATCAGTGTCTGTGTAAATACTCTTGCCTACTACTTACATAATTAGAATTTAATTGGATCATGTGTCTCCGCCGTTTATTCTAAAATCGGACCAAACCCTTCTTTAAGGCACTGATTAATATGTGGTTGATACTTATTCCTCTTTCTAAGTTCTCGGTTCTCAAAGTCTCTTAAGAAGAACAGAAGTTAAAGTAAGTTTCTTTGTTTATTTCCTCCCCAAGAGATGAGTAGAGCCGGCTAGTTGTCCGTGTCGCTCAAGTACAGGCTTGCAGCACCGGTACCGTGTGATCTTGAGGATGTACTCTTGAGGCAGGAGAAACACTCCGCTAAACTCTGAATTAACCAAGAAGCTGAGGCCCTTTAAGAGGCGTATTAAAAGTGGAGCAAGTTGTCATAGCTTTTTGTCTCTCCTGTGATACTGAGATGAATAGGACTGGTATAGGACTTGTGGTTTACTGCGTGTGTTCTTTACCTTAAAGTTAAAAATCTGCCTGTAAGTTGCCAACTGCTTTCTAAGTTGCTGACTACTTTCAGTACTGCTTATTCTAAAGGTCATTGTTTAAGTCAAACATTAAGGTGCAAGGTGACTTTTTTAATGGATCCATTCTCTTGATAATTCTAATGTGTATATATATATATATACATGCATTATAATCTGTCTAAATACTAAGCAACTTCCCCAAAAGCTGTCTTTTGGGGAAGAGAAGGCTAATGTAAAATTCCTATGTTTCTGTATTTTAGTTAATCCATTTGTGAATACTATTTGTAGCAGCCTGAGTTTTCTTCTTTTCTGTAATGCAACCTGTTTTTAACTAAAGCAGAGCTCTCTTTGGTCTGACCCTTATAGGGGTGTGAGAGGTTTCTGTCACGTGGCCTGCCACCTATATGTCGTTGGTGTGTTGACCTGAACACAGCATAGCTGTTACTTCCTAGGTCTAAAACTGTTTCCTCCTAGCGCAGTGGTTGAATATTAACAGAAAGCTGTCAAGACCTATTACGATAAAAGAATATTTGCCCTTAAGAAAGAAAACATAACTGTTCTCATAGTACCAAGCTGCTCAATAGGAGTGCTTTGTTGCAAGGATGTTCATTATGCCATCAAGGTTACTTGTGGGGGAAGAAGGTGCGTGCATTTTAGTGATGAAAGGATGCCTTACCACAGAGTACTGTGCAGTTCGTGCTAAGCACAAGGGAATCATTAAAATATGTAGCCAGTTGTTGCTCAAAGGTAAAACTTTTTTTTTTTTTTTTTTTTCCTCCTTGCTTAAACATCATCTTTCAACCTGCCTTGCTGCCAGGAGGGAGTGGATTAAATGTAAATGCAGTGATGAGGATCAATAACCGTCTGCTTATTCAGATGCATGAAGGTCTCTTCAGAATAACTCTGAATTTGATCATAATTTTCTATAGCATGTACTAACCTATTAATTGCTGTACTAGACCATATCTTGTCTTTTGCAAATCTCTGAAATTGGCATTTTAAAGAGGATATAGGCTGAAATGATGCAAAGCTTGTTGCTTTCCCTGGTGAGGAAAAGTGCCAGGAGAGGTACACTCTTTTTATCTACTGACTAATAAATGAGGAATGCCATATGTTAGGGGTTTGAGTAGCAAGTTTCAAAATACACTGTCCTTATGTGGTCACAAGAAGGTCATGAATCTACTTGAGTCTTCTCTTCTAAAAATCTTAGTATTTCTTATTGGGATGAATAACTGTTTAATCATAATACTGCAACACCTGTGAAGAAGGCCTCACTTGAAACATTATTCTTTTTTGCAATTTAAATATTCTGTGGTATCAGTGATACATTCTACCACATCCCATTGAATGTTGGCCTCCTTATTTAGTTGCATGCTTTGTGTTTTCTTGATTCCTTGTACTAATTGGATGCTGGGAATGAGTAGCCCCACTGGAGATCATACGTTTAGTAGCATCAGCATGATGAAAAATAACTTGAAGCATTGTTTTTGTCCTGATGGTAACTAGCTCAAGCTTGTCTAGGTGTGGTATCTGGCATTTATCTTGTGTATCATAAGCATGCTTGAAGTCCCCTCCCTTGTTTTGTAACTTGCAAATTAGCTGAATTGTTTCCTTTTGTATTGAAAACTACCCAAATTAATTTTGAGATTTAGCATAGCAATTTTATGAAAATTAAAATAAAAAAGAAGAACAACTTCCATAAGTTGAACCGAATCTCCAACTGTTTGTTTTTAGGCATACTGCTTGGCTTCATCAATCAGTGACGTGGGTGTTGCATTTATTAAATTACTGTAATTAATTTGCCATTAGTGAATTTCACTTTATTGTCACTTTTACTGAGCAGCTTTGCATACTGAAGTAATGTATAAATACTCTCTAGTGTAACATACATAAATCCATACTATGCTTGTTAATATGCCATTTGAATGAGAATACAAAATGTAGTATGTCATTGTATGTTAACATATTGGAAAGTATGATCAGTTATTTACTGTGTTCCTTTAACAGGAAATGCAGTTAACAGCAGCCTTTCCTGCCTGTATAGGTCTGATGTTTCTGTCTGACCTCAGGCTAGTGCACCTTTATCATCAAAGTACATAGTAAAATGTACATCAAAGTACAGAGTAAATACTGCTCTGTAACCTTAGTCTCATCTCAGGGAGAGTTCAATTCACTGAATAATTGGGGCTTTCATCTCACAAAACCAGAAATATATATGTGTTTAACTTTACGCTGCAAGCATGCCTGGAGTAGGCTTAGAGCATTAAGCAGAGCGAGACCCAAATTCCATAAAATCTTACGGCACTCCCTGATGCAGAGGCCAAACTTGCACATGACATTCAAGCTTTCTTGCAACACAGTGCCAAGTTCCAGCTTCCTTTAAGGTGATAACACTGTTATCGGGAATTTTGACCAGTGGTTTCCCGCTCTGTTCCGCAGTGAATGGGACTTCCCCTCTCTCCCAGCCCCAAAGTAAATATTCTTACCTCCTGTTAAGAACAGCATGTAGAAGAGTTGGCCCTGAGATCCATAGTTAGTTTTTCCACTGTGTTTTTAGGTAGTAAGTATTCCTGCGTAGACTGTCAGCACTGCAGCAAAGCTACTGCTGTAGTTACAATACAGTTTGTTTTTGTCAATGATGCTTACAGCAATTGGTTCAGATAAAAATGGACTGTCTTTTGGAATTTTCTTTGCTTTGAGTAATTGCTGTTGTGTTACATCTGTCACTTAAAATGTTGACAGCTCCTCCGAACCCACTTCATGTTTGTGATCCTGTTTCTGGGTGGTCACAAAAAGGAGAATTCTAGGTGAAAACACTTACTATAAGTATCCTTCTGCTGTTCAAATTTGAATCTCTTCTTGGGAATATTGTTATACGATGAGAATAAAGCCTTTAAATATTTTTTGTCTTTAAAAGTCTCTTAGGGAAGAATATGTAAAAATTCAACTGAAAAGGAGCAGAAATGTTACATATTGAGTCTTTTAAATTTCCACATAATTTCTTCATTCAAGTTGATTGAGCAGAGGCTGTACAAGTATTATACAAAATCTGTTTGTGTTATATATGGTAATACACAATTTTATATGATGTATTTATAGAGAGGTTTTTAAATACATAATGTTGTCAGATACAACTGTTTACAACTTTCAGCCCTATGTCAAGACTTGGAGTAATAATTTGGAGTTTAAGTTGCATCTATTCAGTTTTATTAGGAGAAGAAAGTTTGTTACATTCTTCTCAAGCCAAATAATGATCAGGCTTTTTTATGAATTATTTTACAGTGCAGGATTTATTGCCAGTTACTATGTTACAGTATGTAACATTGTAGCTATGTTATAATAGCATTTGTTTGTAGTAAAAACTGGTAGAAACATTAAAGGAATTTTTCACTCTATAGAAGAAAGTTCACAGAAACCTCAGATTATAACCTGAATTACTCGTTGGATTGTGGGAGGCAGATAAAAGTAGAGGAATGATGTGAAATCTCAAAAAAGAAGTTTTCTAGACATCTCACAAACTGTCTAGAAAGCCACATCTTGTTTTGTTTTCCATCTGGTCTGTTTAGTTATATGGTACATTTGAGTATGTTCTTGACATTCACTTCATCTTTCTCACACCTTTGCAGGGGGTACGACTATCTTTTCATCACTTCCATGCCCTTCTCTCACAGTATCACACAAGTACTATTGCTTTTAGAAATCATGAAACTCTTAAACACTTCAGACTTCAATGCTGCTCCTGTTTTGCCAGTCAAAGTTGTAGCTGAGGTCTTTGCCCCCTGACTTGAGGGAAGTGTTGGGAAGCACGCTTTGCAATGAGACTATTCGGCTATCCTGTGTGTGAATCATATAAGAAGCAGCAAAACTTGCTATTGTCGTTTCAGTCTGTACACCTTGGTATTGCTTGACATACCTTCTTTTCCTGGCAGTTGGAAATTTTTTTTGGATGTTTGAGGAAGGCTAGTGAATCTTTGATACAATATGTATTTCTCTAAATTACTTCCTAACAATTCAGAATGAGGAAACAGTGCAAGGATTCAGTGTAATAAAAGCTATAACTTTTCCATACAAATTCTGCCTTTTTTTTCAGAGGTATGATAACACCGCTATTTGCTGTTGCGAACACAAAAAAAATCTCATGTACATTTTCAGATAGTCTTGCTGTTCATAAGTCTTCCAAGGTGCAGAGCAGTGAAAGCTAAGAGGCTGTCTCTGCTTTGGTGTTTTGATTTGTTTCTTTTCACTTGGCTGCACCAATGAAACACAATCATATCTATGCTTGTCCACTTTGCAAAAATGAGAACAATAACAGTGAGAGGCTGGCTGAAGTCTGCTGATTGTAGAAGAAGGTTAAAATGGAGACCAATGTGGGAGCTGACAGAAATATAAACATCTCTGTACATGTACAGATAACTTCACAACAACCACAGACTGGGGGGGAAGATAGATGTGAGCCTCATTTTCCCTTCAGTTATAACTATGAGCTGACTCCAAAGTAAGAGAGAAGAGTCACTTCAGCAGCAGTTGCTGAAGATAAGGGAGGTTTTGGAAATGTATTATCATTGCATTAACCAAAATACAGATTGATGAATCCAATGGGCTAGGAAAGCAGACCAAGGATAAAGTCTATTGATAGGGAGTTTCAGAAGAGGTGTTCTGACAGATGAATTTGAGAAATCCAGTCCCTTTTCAGGGTCTTGCTGTTCCTGTATTTAGTGGGCTCTTCTGTTCCTGCATACATATAGTGGGCAGCATACAGTTCCTTGTTGGCAGCAGAGACATAAACTCTCCTAACGAGTGGATGGGAGACAGGAAAAAGAAGCAAAAAGTCCACCACCACCACTGACCTGCTCCAGCTTAGTCAGGAGGCTGATTTTAGTCTCAAATGCCACATATTTGGACAAATGAGCTAAAAGAACTCAATGAGCACTGTTTGGATCTTCTGGTAGTACTAGTGAAACTCATGGGAGCTGTGTTGGGTTTCCATCAGTTGAAGAGGGAGCCAGGTCTCTGTGATGGTGAGAGGCTTGGGGCACTGGAGTAAAGACTGAGGCAAGTGTTAGAAGATCTTTGAAGCAATTCTTTTTTCTTCTCTTCCTACTGCCTGGTAAACAAAAGGGGGTAGGAGAACCAAATAATAAAAATGGCAGTACTACATTTAGGGGAGAAAAGTAAATAGTTAATGGTCTGAAGAAAAGGAAACAGCCTAATCGTAATGGCATATATAAATATTTCTTTTGGCTATCAAGACAGTGATAATACCTGATTGAGCCTTTGCAGTGCCAGTTCAAACAAAGGCTTTCTCCTTTACTGTCTTCTGAATACCAAATCCAACTCTGATATCTTGACAGTGTGCCTCTCCTCATGTTCTCTCACATAATTGCAGACTAGTCTCCAACAACCTCCCAAGCAATTTCTTTGTCTTATAAAGAAAGCCTTTTGTCACTGCTAGAAATTCAGCACTATTTTTAAAACACATTGCCTACCCATCTGTTTGGGTAAGTTCTCCTCTCCTGTTCCTGCCAGCTGCTCATGGAAAACTTCATCGTATAAAAGTTCTTGATATACTGTCCTAGCCTTGCATGAAACTTTTAAGTTTTGAATAATGTTATGAAGGGTTTTGGGTAGGTTTTCCCTGCTTTTGCAGATGTATGAACCAAATTTATATTATTTTCAAGATTTTTCTGCTGTCTACTGTTCATTAATGGTTTAATTAGTTTCAGGACAGATGTATGGTCATTTCTACAGATAGTGTTCATTTACTGTAGTAATGGAACGTGTTCTTGCAGATGTTAAAACTGTGAAAAGAAACAGTGAGAAACCTTCAAATGCTCTGAATTTTTATTTTGGAATTTCTTTAAAGACATGCATCTTATACATCAAAAGAAAGCAATTTGTGTAAAAAAAAAAACATGTTACCTGAGTAAAACCAGAACAGCACTTCATAGGCATCCAGAACAGTGTTTTTGCTGTCTACTCTCTGGTTAGGTATTTCCTAAACAAGTGCCTATGTTCCCAAGGCCACCTTTCCTTTGTATATGATCATCGCGACTTCCATAAGGATTTCTTGGTGTGAATCCAGAGCTGTCTGGTGTCTGTTGTTTGGTAGGCTTCAAATTCCTGACACTTGCAAAAATGAGAGGATAAGCCATAGTAAGAACGGAGCTGGTTCTCACTTTCATTTGGCTCATGCTTCTGTTCCTTGCTTGGAGATTGCATAGTGTTGACCTGGAGAGATCAGGAAGCACGCAGAAAAATCTTGTAGGGCTCAGGATGTCTGACTACCTACCAAAGAGAATATGAAGCGTTGTATGGGATTCGATTCCATTACTCTTAGTCTTTAGGAACTGACCTACACGGGTGTTTTCTTCTTCCTTGTCTGCTCTGTCTAAAAATCAGACCACCACAGCGTGTGAATAGTCCCCAAAGGGTGGGTGTGCTGCATACCATTATGGATATTTTTAGTAGATTCTGTTTGCTGACCGACTTAGTGTGCTATAAATACAGAGTTCTCATCTGGCATGCACTTTGTATGTCTTCTAGTAACTTATAATAAATTCACCTAAGAATAATGGCAAGAAAAAATGAGCTGTTACGATACGTTTGGCTTTCCATACCAAGTGTTATTTATATAAAGCAATTGTTTAGCAACATTTTAACTGTAAATGGCTTTTCAAACTAATGGTGTTCCAAAACACTTCCTAGTGGAGCTACCCCATAATTAGTCCCTATGTCAGATTGATTTATACTGCAATTTCATTACAGATTTAAAAATTGAAAGTGGAGTTTTTAGATATGAGAGGTTAGTTGAGCATCTGAAGTAGTATCAATGCTAGTAAATAAGTCTTTGTTATGTCAGTTCTAGTGTGTTGCCTGAACGTGCATAAAGGCTATTCTGCGGGGAAAAATGAAGCTTAAGTTATGATTCTCCTGGAAAACTTTTTCATAAAGTGTAGGTGTATATACGTTTGCTTGAGTTGAAATATAGTTAAGGCACTTACTGCATTTTTGAAATTATTAGGACTCAATGCAAAAAGAGGAGGGACCCATGTCTGATTAAAATACAAATGCATCTGTCTTCAAGTATTGAGTTTGACACAAAACTGAAGGATGAGTTCTTGCTGAATGGTACTGAGCATAACCTAAATGCAGTTCTTCTGTGCTGTGAAAATAAAAACTGTCATAGTGTACGCTAACAGATATGGCCTTCATGACAGGAATTTAAAACTGGCGAAGTTTTCCATGTGCAGCAAAAGAAAGGTCTGCTTAGAAGTGCTTTCTGCAGATTGCTTGAACACACAGACAGTATTTTGAGAATCTTAAAAAATTTTCTTTTATAATGAAATCTAGAACAATCTAGTGATAGTCTTTCGGAAAACTTAGAAAATAAACTATCTCCCTGCCAAGAATCCTACATAGTTCCCTGAAAATCATGTCACCTTTGAATCCTGACTACCTGCAGCTATCAGGACTTTTATTTCTTGTGGACTGAAGAACGTCACTCCTCCTTGATTCTTTAGCATGAATATGGATTGAACTTCCATTATGGGGAAAGATCTAGCCTGTCTTGAGAAAATGCTGTGGCCCTACCAGATAGAGCAGAGCATCATCAGTTAAGCAAATTTCAAAGAGATAACGGTGGACAATCTCCAGAATATAAAGAACAGTGACAATAGTAAAATGTAATTCTCTATAGTCGTTTATCTGCTTTCACCATGAGGCAGTCCTCTTTCTTGTCATTGTCTTTGCTGCATCAGTAAGGATGAATAGAATAGCCTAAAGTAAGGATGACTGAAGTAGCCTAAGATGCCAGACTTGAGAATTTGCTGTCTCTTTTCTGGGGTGTTTTTCTGTCCTTTGAGAGTAATGAGTTTAAAATCACACCCCTGCATTCTGAATGTTGGAAGGCATAGAATTGTCTAGGTTGGAAGGGACCTTTAAGATCATTGAGTCCAACCGTTAAGCTGCCAAAATCACCACTAAACCATGTCCCTAAGCACCACATCTGCAGGTCTTCAAAATACCTCCAGGGATGGTGACTCAACCATTTCCCTGGGCAGCCTGTTCCAATGCTTCACAACCCTTTCGGTCAAGAATTTTTTCCTACTAGCCAGCCTAAACCTCCCCTGGTGCAACCTGAGGCCATTTTCTCTTTTCCTATCACTTGTCACTTGGGAGAAGAGACCAACCCCCACCTCACTACAACCTCCTTTCAGGTAGTTGCAGAGAGTGATAAGGTCTCCCCTCAGCCTCTGTTTCTCCAGGCTAAACAACCCCTGTTCCCTCAGTTGCTTCTCATAAGTCTTGTGCTCTAGACCCCTCACCAGCTTCGTGGCTCTTTGGTCACGCTCCAGACCTCAATGTCTTTCTTGTAGTGAGATGCCCAAAACTGAACACAGCCTCACCTATGCCGAGTACAGGGAGACAATTACTTCCCTAGTCCTGCTGGCCACACTGTTGCTGATACAGGCCAGGACGCTACTGGCCGCCTTGGCCACACTGTTGGCTCATATTCAGCTGGCTGTTGACCAATACCCCCAGGTCCTTTTCTGCTGGGCAGCTTTCCAGCCACTCTTCCCCAAGCCTGTAGCATTGCCTGGGGTGGTTGTGACCCAACTGTAGGACCCAGCACTTGGTCTTGTTGCATCTCATATGATTGGCCTCTCATACAATTGGCCTTGGCCCATTGCTCCAGCCTGTCCGTATTATGCTTGTTCAGCAAGTGGCTCAGGGCTCCTATATTCTCTTAAACTGGATAAGCATGATTCATCTTCAGAGACAATTTTGATGAAGTGTCCTGAAAGGCAGTATTACTGAGTTCAAGTGTGAAGTGTCCAAATACACGATTACCTGTGCAACTTTCCTCCTAGAGCTCAATTTTCTCATTGTTGTGATTTTGCAACCTTAATGGTCAATTAGAGTTGGTTTGAGTGTTTTGGTTTGTTTTTTCCCCCTCTCGTTATGAGTATAGTTGTTAGAGGTAGTCAGATCAGTGTGGATAGATATTTGTTTCCTTTGTATAATGGTAGTACTAAATATATTACAAGTAGATTGTTTGAGTTCAAAACAAAAAAGACCTTGCTTTTTGTTAAAGCTCTATCAATCTGTTAATGAATTACAATTCCAAAATAGTAAAACATAATTGTAAAACTGCTTCGGTATTTTTTAAGTGCTGCGTAACAAAATAAATTACCTGCTCCACCCATGCAAAAGAGCCATAAGGCTATTGCTGGCTGACGAGAAATGATCTAGTAGAACAGCACGTGAATGAAAACAGCATGAAATTCACATATGTAAAAAGGCTGCATGTCATCAAAGAAGCACACTTTGAATATCTAATTCAGCTGTCCTAACATTTGGATACTATATGACTTAACATTCAGATACTAGATGACAAGCGTACAGGCATTGCCTCGATTCTTAAGGACGGAATTCAGTCCTTTAATTGTATGTTTACTACAGCTCAGCCTTGGATTAGTATATATCCAAATATCTCATATCTGTGAATTTGTGTATTTTGTAAGTGATAACATTTTCAAAGACAGATGATACTGGGGTTCTTTGTAAACATGGGTTTGAAAAAACAAAGTATTTAAAATGCTTTTGAAGTAAAATACAATACTGAAATAGCTTCCAGTTTGGAGGAAATACAGATTTCGTTGCTAGCATAATAAGCCGTGTGCTAAAATAAACTTTGGTTTTCATGCACTTGATAAGACTAAGATCCAGTGACAGCATAAAACTAGAGAGTGGAGGAAATGTTCCTTGCCAATGTGGGACTAGTTCTGCTGCAAACAAAGAAATAAGAAGGCTAACACAAATAATGTGTTTTGTGTTGTGCAAGTGTAGGGGATGATGCATTCAGCCCAGGTTATTCTCCTTTTTGTCTCCACTGTGCCCCTCCAGTTGTAAAGCACACAGTTGTGCTCAGCTGATGAAGTCAAAAGGAAATTATGAACATTTTTGGAGCTGGGGGGCAAGAGTACCTTCTGGTGGGCTGGGTATATATGACTTCCATCTACCGGTGTGCAGGCAGCTAACCTTTTAAATGTGTTTAATGATTGCACGTTTTGCTTTAAAGCTTTATTCAGAAGAAATGTTCAAAAGAGTTTTAAGCTCAGGTGATGTTATTTCTCGTTGTTAAACAATTTAATATGTTGGGGAAATCTGTTGATTTGTGAAAAGTGGGCTAGAATTAAGCTTTATGAAGACCGCTTGGGCTGACAGCAGTGTTGAGATTGTTTGTTCCTATCCACACAGGTAACGCAAGTTTATGAAGTTATGGAACCTGAGGTCATGGAGTGGTTGTCAAAAAGCATTCTAGTTTTTAAATGCTGGCCAGTATTGATTCTCTTTTAGGGATTGGCTAGCTGTAATATTTTATCAAGGTAATTTTGACCACTGGCTAAATAGTTTGGTTTGTTTTTTTTTTTAATTGTTAAATATTAGACCTTTTCATTTATTTATTTATTATTATTAAGTGACAGAGCACAAAATTTTCAGGACCTCTGCTGCAATCTTTGCTTTTAGTAGTGCTAGAAAAGTCAGTAGGAATTAACTTCTGTAATTTCTTTCAACTCTTAAATAATTTTACTCTGAACAGTCTTTATCAATGCTAAGAATGACTTGCTTTATATTTGTTGTAACAGATATGGCAGTCTTTCTCTGCAAAATACTTGCTTGTGTATGGCTGTTGCCTGATTTTTAATAGCAGATTAATGATACTGACCTGCATTTTAGCTGAAGTTTAATTTACTGATGAAAATAATTGCATACAGATTTTGTATTTTATCCTGGTATTTTGCTGATGAAAAACATGTACTTAGCTAAGCCAGAAGTTGCTAAAAGCATCAAAAAATGAAGTGGATCCCTGCTGAAGTGTACTGGAGAGGTGGTTCTTGTATTTTGCTATCCACAGGTTGTTCCTTCCATCTCTGCTGTTCCACCAAGTGTTAAATGTTAACTAATGAAAGTGGCAAGTGTAGAGTGTAATGTGGTGTTGAATGAGAGTGTAGCATGGTATTGACCATAGTTGGCATTTCAAGTCTGAAAAGCTGTACAGCCATATTGTTGTTTTGGTGGTGCTTCTGGCTTGCTAACTATGCTGAGAAACGGGGTGCTGGGCTATGCCACCTTTTAGTAATGGAAATTACTCTAGCTGTAGCTGTGATGTAATGAGCTGAGAATGGGAGACCTGAAGGTATTCTGGTCTAGATGAGATGATATCAATTTGGGGATCTTTCTGATTTTCCCCTTGTTTTGCCGTACAAATACCTTAGCTTGCAAAAGCAATGCATAATTTGCCAACGGGAGGAAGCCTCTTAAATGCTTGCAAGTAGTCAAACGTCTACTTTTATTTAGCTGTAATATTTGTAAAATGTGCATTTTACAAAGTGCAGCAAAATACTAATTATAAGATGCACCTCTAGGGACTTTTATTTTTGCTTCCTTTTCCCATTGTGGATTTGGGCTATTAATGGGCTGTTTAACAGCTGTGTCCAATGGCAGCCTATTCTTAAATGTAAAACTTTGTTAGCTGTAGCATGCAAGCATTCTTTGAAATATGGTTAAAAGCAAATGTTTATATTCAACATGTGGCTGGCCTGACACTACGTACAAAGATGCAGAATTAAAATGAGTGAAAAGCATAAGCACTCCAGGAAATGTTAATCTCAAAAGAAGTCCTCTGAAAAGGATGCTAAATTTGTAAGCAAGAGAGAGGAGGGGGGAAAAGTCTGTATGGAATGGTGGTGTTTGTTACGTTACTCTGACTTAGAGGGAATCATAATGCATGGATACGTGTGCTGGTACAGTTGTTTTTCAGTCTCTTAAAACTATGATTCTGCGAACAAAAAAAAGCTGTAAAGCTGTGTATTTATAGCTTATTGAGAGCCTCTCCTTTTTTTCTTCCTTTTCTCTGCCCTCTTGGTGTTTTCTGTGCAGATGAATCATCTTACTTGCAACACCTGTATTAGTAACTGAAACGCTATTGGAAACAAAAATAAATCTGCAGAGATACTGATTCAGCTAGATCTTAAAAATATTCCTGTTTAAAAAAAATCAGTGTCTTAGTTTTGGACTTTTTTCTTGTTTTTTTCCCTAGAAAGACATAATTTTGGGTATTAGATTTTATTTGGATTTTAACTTAGTTATCCTAGTTTTATCTAGCCGTAAGTATACCTGTAGGGTTAATGAAGGAGTAATGCTGAAGAGAAACACTGAAGTAGATAATTGGCTCTGTATCAAAGAGAGGCCATTTTGATGAATTTTTTTATTTTAGGGTATCCATTTTTAGGTATTTTCTTGTTTCCAGTTTTTCCAACTTGAATTGCCCCAAACTTGAAAATTGTGATGAAACTTTTTTCTTTCCATTAGCAGTACTCTGAAGTGCACACAAGTTAAAACTGATTTAAGTTGCCTCCTCAAAGGTCTAACTGAGTAAATGTGCTGTACATACTGAGTAAATGTGCTGTACATCCAGCACAAGGCATTAAAGCCTGGAACTCAAATGTCAACATATTAAATTCTAATCCTATCGGTTTTCTGTATATGCCTTACAGACTTGTGAATTTACAAAAATTACACACTTGAAATTTTTCATGTCTGAAATAGAATTACATATAGAAATAGGAAAGGAAGAAAAGCCTCAAGTCAGTACCTTGTTTTTCTTGCATTTTCCCTATGGTAGTTTCTCTCTGACATATTTAGCCTTGTGCTCCTTCAGGCAGTGATGATAAATGTACTAAGTACAATGTTTTTAAGTTACTGGTACAGCTAAAACACTGAGGACAGCTTTACTCACGTCACAGAGTCTTGCACATGCAGAACTTCTGGTTTAATCACAATTCTGCCTTGAAGAGCATAATCCTGTTTGTCAGGAATTGTTGTATATAACTGACAAGAATTCCCTCCTCTGCTGGAGGAAAGGAGCTCTTTCTGTAATCTCGATATTCACATCTTTAAACTGTTAGATTTGTAGTCCTTTGCAGAAGCTCCTAAACTGCAAGCTAATTTTAATGGTGCTTTCCTAACCATGAAAGTTAGTGAATGGTGTGACAGTTGAACCCTATAACTGAGGGTCAGGAATATCACCACAAATACTTGTCCATAGAGGATTACGTATAAAGGAAAGATACTTTGTCATCTATTACAGTCAGTTATTGCTGTATGCAATACTTAAACATTGCATGTTCCTTTTTCATACAGTGTGTTGGAAAACAACAGGCCTTGCTCTCAGCATTATAAATGAATGTTCATGTTTTATTTTAGGTTAGTAGGCATGCAATGTCTTTTCCCCAAAACTTTACACAAAAGGGGTTACAAGAACAGATTTAATTCTAATGAGTGATGTGTGGGTGAAAGGCTCTTTTTGAAGAAACCTTGAGGTTAACAATTCCTTCCTGGCAGTGGAATGTGGGACCAGCTGGGTTTAGCCCATTCCAAGCAGGTGATGTTTATCTTTTCTTTCTTAAATTCTTAATGGAAAACCATCTATTTCTTTGGGTATTTTATTTTGACAACTATTTTTACCATTGGAAAACTTCCTAATAAGAAAATTACTCTTTCTGTTTCACAACTGATTCCCAACTTTGAATGCAGAAATTTGAAATTGATGCATTTTTATTAATGGGTAGTTCTTTCTTCATTACAAATGTGAAGGGCTCTTTTTTGCTTTTTAATTGTACTTGATGCTTTCTAGCTATTAGATACAATTTCAGCAATGTATATAGCTTTGAAATGTAACTGAAAGGGCATTCATGGCACTGTTACAGTTTAGTATCTCAATTTTTATATCCACTTACTTTGGATTAGGCTTGTAGAAAGCTCTAATTTGCTAGGTGTGTCTGACGAAAAAGGACCAGGGTGGTAATGAAGCAGATAACATTTAGCAGTAAAGGAACTGTCCTAAAAACTTTAAGTTGCTGTTTCTGTCAGTGACTGTCCGCCTAGTCAGGTTCAGGAGGATAGATTGATAACATTATTCATTAAAAACAGACTTAGGTAGAGAGTTATCTGGTATTACTATTTGTGTTAGCTAGTAAACTTGAAACGGTTTCTTCCTGTACAAACAAGAAAGCCAGATGCAATTATTCTTCAAAATTCAAAGCATCTGATTGGGCTGTGAAAAACCTTTCCATAACACAGACAAAAGTACAATTGTGACTGTGTATACAAATTGACACTAGTGCTGTATAGAGGGGGATTTCAGGTTTCTTTTTTCACATTTGCATATACCTCATCACATCCTTTACACAAACTGAAGTTAGTATCTTTATGCGTTCAAGCCGTGAATCTTGCCTAAAGACCAAGAGTGAAAACCATTAAAAGGGCTTGATTCTGGCCTGGCTGCAGAAGACAGACCTCATATAATAATGTATGGTTTTGTGTCATTGTTGTGGTATTTGGCTAACTGCACTTAATAACAGGATTAACAAAAGACTAACAATCAAGGATGAATTGTTCAGGGTTTAACACACACTCTGTAGAAGCCAAAAAGAGGAAAAACCCAAGCCCCAGGTGAGCCCCTCCCAGGCCAGAGGCCTGTTCAGCACCCGCGCCCTGGACAGCTCAAGCAAGGCCTCTTCGCGACGGGCCGGGCCGAGTGCCTGCCAGGTGCCCCTGCTGCTGCCCCGTGAGAGGTGCTGGGTTCTTCTGCTGGAAGATAAAAGAAGGTGCCTTTCAAGATTAGTACGTTTCATCCTGGCCTGAAGCTTTCTGGTTGGACTACTGAATTGTATTTAAAAGACCAAGAGTTTGGGATAGACTCTCATTTGCCCCAGTTCCCTGTGGTACAGAAAGCAGCTTTCGACAGCCTTGAGAGTACTATCATAGGATAGCCCAGATAGACTTCCCCGGCATGCTTTTTGTAACTCTTTTTAGGTCTGACTCATATGCTTACATTTCCTATGTGTTGGTTGGGTTTTTGTTTGTTTTTCTTTTTATTTTTTAAATCTTATTTGGGTTTTAGAAGTTCTGTCATCTTCTATTTGTTCACTTTGTCCTGGTGTCAGGTAAAACAGAACCAATTTTCTGTTCAGTACTTTGCAGCTAACCCTCTTCTAACTACTGAAATTAACAGCGTATTTTGCAGAAAACTGTTCACTCTCAGCGTCATAAGGCCTATGTTTATAGTTGATGCCAGGGAATGGTATGCAGAGAGACTCTTGCTTATACTTACTGCGATAGCAACCAAGGTCAGTTGACTTTTGTTATTTGCCCCATTGGAGTGTCGGAAGCAGAAAAGCGTAGAGGGGTCACACCTGTGAGGAGGAGCGGACAGGACAGGTGACCTAAAACTGACCAACAGGGTAGTCCATCCCATCTGCCTCATGCTTAGTATAAAAGCTGAGGGATCAAAGGGTCAGCCCTCTTTCTTCAATGGCTGGCATCTGAGGAGGGCTCTATCTGTTTGTCTGCCTTTGATCCCCATCCATGCATTCCTGAATCCAGATCCAGAATCCAGTTCCCATCTGTCACTGAGTCCAGTCTGGGACTTTCCCAGTGCCAGCTGGTGACGTGATTCTTATCCTGGGAGCTTGATACGGTTTGTATATATTTCACTATTTTTCATTTTATTATTACTATTTCATGAACGTAGTTTCTTCTACTTCTATGAGTCTTCTAAACTCATAAATCTCTCTTTGTCTCCCTCTTCTCCTTGAAGAGAGAGGTGGGGGAGACCATCTGTCCTTTTCCCTCACTGGCCAGTCTGGCCCAAACCACAACAAGTTTTATCCTAGAAAACAGATTTCTTGTCACGGCTTTCTCAAACATTGGTAAGCTAGCTTCCTTGTTCTTAGTTTCATCTCTGTTGTTTGTTTTTCACATGGTTTAAGGACTTTCTGGACCTAGTTCTCATTTTCTGCTAAAAGTTTTGTTAGTCTTGTAGTTTCAACTGGACTTCCCTGCTTGGTTCCTTCCAGTAACTGGAAGTAGAAAAAGAAAAAGCAGGTTATACAGATCCTGTCAGCCACACTGTCTGTTCAGTTTTCTTTGATGCTATGTGACACTGCTTTTTTTAAATGAAACGATGAAAATACTTGATTTTAAATGTTTAAAAAGCTAGAGAAACTTCTGATGTTTTGAATTAGTATTAGAAAGACACCTTGAGCAGTAGGAGGCTCACTGTAAGATTAACCTTTCAAAATAACATTAGTTTTTCTTGACAAGAGGTGAAAATCTAGAAGATGGTATTCTGAAATATTTACTTTTGAAAAGAGGTAGTTTTGCATCCAGTAATGCTGAGGTAATAAGATAAGATCCATCTTTTGTGTGGAGGAAAAAGAACAAAACCTGTAACTATTTAATTTTACTTAATGAATTTCAAAGCCATGATGGAAAACACAGTAATACTTTGATTCATGTGTGAAAACAAGGTTTGTAAATACTTCAGTGACCTTTTTCCTTTCTTTTTATGACCCTGCTGCAGAGAGCTATGTGGTTTGAGTATTTTTTTCCCCATTGTTAAGTGCGGTTTATTTAAGATAGTATGTGTTTTTTTTTTCCTACTTACTGTTATCTTTTTACAAATGTCTTGCAGGATTTTCCTTAGGGGTGGGAATCCTAAGTAAATATTATTTCCTTTTTACGCTGAAGACCTTTTGGTATACTACCATACCATTATGATGGCAAGAACATCGTCAGCTTTATTCAGTTTACTACAAAACAAATAAAAAGGAAGCCATGTACATTTCTTACACTGCCTCCCTACTGGAAGAAATACAGTGAATTTCAGGAGGAAAAGAAAATAAACTGGTTTTCCTATTTTAATTGTTGGAATACATACATTTCAACTTCTAAATGAAAAATGGAAGTAGCATCATTAAACAAAATTAGTATTAGAGTTTCCTCCATGCCCTGGGAAAACTATGTTTCCAAATCAGTTGTCCCTAACTTATGGGTAACTTTTCTTTATTTAGGTTGGACCTCTGCCATATGTCTGGGAACTGTGGCAAGCTGTTGGGTAATTTCCGGGGTTGCATTCCACTTTTAAATACTTTTTTTTTCCTCTCCCCTTAAACTTGCTACATAGGAAAGATGATATATAACATGATTTTATTTATAAGTTGAAGGTTTTATTGAAGTCACATTCTAAAAGTTACTTCCCTGGTACTCTGATTTCTTAGGTTTGGTATAAGAACAGTTTGTTCACTGAATAATTACAGAAACATACAGAGATTGGATAGTGAATGAAACGCTATTCCTATTTGCTTGGATGGGGGGGGATATGGTTGGTGGTGGAACCCATCATGTAAATTTAAATAAATTTTAAACCTCCTTTAATAGATTAGTTAAAACAGTGCGAGACACAGCTAGTAGTTTTAGAAGAGGTTTCTTTTCCCTTGCCTCGCTTTCAATGTCTTTCTATAAAACCATCCCTGAGGGAATAGGAATTGATAATAAAAGTTGTCATAACTGGTACTTTAGATGTTCCTGTATCTTGTAGAAATTGCTTGTGTACAAGCTGTTTGTCTGTTAAAATAAAAGCAGCTTTGTCCATATTAATACAGTTGAGATCAGAATTTTTGTCTAAATTAGTTTTAAAGACTCAGATTTGTGTCTATCACGGAATCACGGAATTTTCAGAGTTGGAAGGGACCTCTAGAGATCATCTAGTCCAACTCCCCTGCTAAAGCAGGATTGCCGAGAGCACATTACTCAGGACTGCATCCAGGTGGGTCTTGAAAATCTCCAGAGAAGGGGACTCCACAACCTCCCTGGGCAGCCTGTGCCAGTGCTCTGTCACCCTCACCGTAAAGAATTGTTTCCGTGTATTTGAACGGAACTTCCTGTGTTCTAACTTGTGCCTGTTACCCCTTGTCCTGTTACTGGGAACCATTGAAAAGAGCCTGGCTCCATCCTCCTTCAACCCACCCTTTAGATACTTGTACGCCATAATAAGGTCTCCCCTCAGCCTTCTCTTCTCCAGGCTAAAGAGTCCCAGCTCTCTCAGCCTTTCTTCGTAAGGGAGATGCTCCAAGCCCTTAATCATTTTAGTTGCTCTTCGCTGGACTCGCTCCAGCAGTTCCCTGTCCCTCTTGAACTGGGGAGCCCAAAACTGGACACAGTATTCCAGTTGTGGCCTCACCAGTGCAGAGTAGAGGGGGAGAATGACCTCCCTCGACCTGCTGGCCACACTCTTCCCTATGCAGGCCAGGATTGGCAACAAGGGCACATTGCTGGGCCATGGATAATTTACTGTCTACCACGACCCCCAGATCCTTCTCAGAGCTACTTCCCAGCAGGTCCGCCCCTAACCTATACTGGTGCCTAGCGTTCTTCCTCCCCAGGTGCAGGACCTTGCACTTGCCTTTGTTGAACCTCATTAGGTTCTTCCCTGGGGGACACCACTGGTTACAGGCTTCCAACTAGACTCTGTGCCGCTGATCACAACCCTCTGAGTTCTGTCCCGCAGCCAACTCTCAATCTACCTCACTGTCACATATATGTTCTTGCCAGAATATCAATAGATGAGAAGACTGTATTGTCCTTTTACTTTAAACTTATTCTGAAAGGCTTGCTGTTTTATTTTGCTGGACAGTACTATCCTCAACTTTGTGAGATACCAGGCTAGGTCAAGAGCAACAATAACATACTGCAGGATTTATAATCCCATCTATGTTATGGGTTGAGTAACATTCTGAATTGACATAAATGCCTCTGAAACATTTGACTAATTTTTTTAAGAGCTTAAATGAATTTATTTTCTCCATGAAATGTTGTCACTGTATGATTATAGAGCAATTAGATGCCAGCATAACAAGATCAGTCTGTCTCAAGATTTAGTGCAACTCATATGAATTTTGTTGCGGGTAGAAAGCTGGTGAATGTTGAAGTTCTTATTTTTCTTTCTGAAAGTCATTGTATAGATGCCGTTAAGTGCTATTAACTCCCTTTCTTAACTAAGAGCATAATTTTCAGTGTTGTTTTGAATGTCTCTGTTGTCAACAAAAATCATCCTACCTACACAATAGCAAAGGAGGGCAATTTGCGTGTTTATATTGACTTCCACTCAAAAGGATATACTTGTGTGTAAAATACTTATATTCCCATGTGTATGACATAACCCTTCTAATTGCATCAGTTTTTTTCCTTTAGTCATATTTAGGCCAGCTTCTGAATAGTTTTGATACAGGTTTAGCTAAGGACTGGTTTTATACCAAGAGCAGAATTTCAGTCTGTCCTACCACATTCTGTGCAAAGTACCAGACAAGACAGCATGTCAGGCTACAGTCTTCTGTTCACAGAACAAGATCAGCATTCACTTATTTTTCAGCCTAGAGCTGGAGGATCTCCCTGAAAGATTAGACAGCTGTTAGTCTTCTGTAGCCTGCCTGCTACCCTGCGGAGATATTTTCCAAAACAGAAACTGCTGTTGTAGATTATAGGATTAATAGAATGAATGGTACAATGTCTACACAGTTCTGGAAAGCAAAAATGTAAGTTTAAATGTTTAAATGCCATTCTCACTGCACAAAGCCAGGAATTGTGTTAAGTATTGCTTCTTTTCAAGAAAAAACAATAAAAGTAGGTTTCTTTTATTGGCACATCTCCCAGTTTACTGATTTATGATTTGATACAACTGCTCTAAAGGACAGCTATGGCAAGACCTCCAATAGAGAGAGGAAGAGTGTGCTTTTGTGATGACCTACAGGAATGTTTGGCTTCCTTTGGGAGTTTTATTTGGTGTTGCTGAAAACGGTAGTGAAAGGCAAATTTAAAAAAAAAACAAAGAAACCTGGAGGCAGAGGCTGTCCTTTACGTGCCTGGGGGTTACTTCTCAGTAGTCTTTAATACAGATAGAGTTTACTATGGAAGAACTGGAACAAGGCTGTCTTTTCATGAGAGCTGAGGACTTATGCCTGGCTTAATCTCACTAACTTGTTGGTGGCCATACTGTGAAATTTATCACAGTCGCTTTTACTGCACTCACCTGTGTGCAATGGACTTGTCTTCTAAGGGCTTCTCCTACAACAAAAGGAGTGTATTTAAGCTGGTGTCCATGTGGAAAAGAGCTACTTTGACTTCTCTTAAAATCCAGAATAAGAAAGCATTCTAGAAAACTGGTAACAAGGTTTAAGTGTGTGAGAGTTATCCTTCAAGAGCATTATGGATATTTTTATTTTGTAAGATATTAAAAGTACAGCTTCTGTGTACTGCAACAGAAGCCTTTTTGAGAGATTAATGCTCCTTTTAGATAAAGGAGAAGATCTAATTTGAAACAGAAAACTACCTCTAAATTATGTTAATTCTTTGCAGTTCTTAAAACTTGTTCTGTGAATACTAACAATGTGACAATTCACTAGCCAAATACTTAGCAGTATAAAATCTTTTTTGCTTAGAGAATGTTTTATTTAACTGAATGTGCCTTTAGAGAACTATCGTTTCTTTCACAGATTTTGGGAAGTTGTGATTCTTTTTCAACCTAGAATGAAAGGTAACAATGGGAAAATAGATATAAATTTGTCTCTAATAATTTTGTCATTGGGATAGTAGTAGTAGTCCTGAGTAGACTTACCTCAGGACTTTAGACATCTAAAGTGATGGAAGATTCATACATTACTTTTTTAATGATGCCTTACACTTTAAAAAAGTGGGAATCGGAAGAGAATTAAATCCTAGTTGTTTGAGAAGGGCTACATGTTGGGTATTTAACAAGCATCATGGAAGTTTTTTTTTCTTTAAATAAGTTGTTTGCTGCTGAAGTATGTATATAGTACATGTTTGGGCTGTGTCCTTCATTAGCTTGTCTCTTGTTCTAGAAGTCCACAGTTTCTTGGTGTGGGGTCTTTTTTGTTTGTTTTTTTCTTTTTTTTTATATCACGGGAGAGTTTACTTAAATGCACCTTAATGATCTTTGCCCTCTAGCTGCTGTTTTGATTCTGTAAGTCTCTGAATTGTTTTATGTGCTCCTGGCAGGCCTGCAAATACAGCAAGGTGCAGTAGGCTGCTCCAGTGTAGCACTGGGAAAGCTGAGTCCTGCTTGCTTGGGCTGGTCCCCACCAGCTGACACCCACACGCAGGAAGGGACAACGAGAGCAAAAGAGGTGGTGCTGCCAGGAGGCAGAAGGAAGGTTAAGGGATGTACACCTAAATGAGCTGAGAGAAATGTAGGCTCAAACCCTGGCATTCTTTATGCTGCCCTCAAGAACTGTTCTGAAGAGCTTTTTTTCTTCCTTCAAAGCCAGATTTTTTTTTTGTTTGTTTTTAACATTTTATTCTTTATATTTTAACTGCTCCGTCACTGGTTTTAGGGATCTGTGGTAAAGCCTTGCTAGCTCATTAGGTAAGGCTCTGGTGAAGAAGGCAGTGTGACATGGAAAAGCAGGGCAAATTTATGTCATGATTTACTTTTTCTGTGACCCTTGTCTCAATGTCATTGTGGGCAAATAGCATTTTTATATAAGGTGACACCTAGAGACCTATGAGAATTGTTTGTCTTTCTGTGTGAGCTAGGGCAAGTTTCTTACTGCCTTTCTAAATTATATAATGGAGACATTGATCCCATTGTAACCATTGCTTTTTCTTGTCTATTTTAGAGTGTAAGCTCTTTGGAGGAGGGACTAATACATATCTGTCCAGTATCTGAAAGGGGCCTACAAGAAAGCTGGAGAGGGACTTTTTACAAGGGCATGTAGTGATAGGATGAGGTGTAATGGCTTCAAACTGGAGGAGGGTAGATTTAGATCAGATATCACAAAGAAATTTTTCACTATGAGAGTGATGAGGCACTGGAACAGGTTACCCAGGGAAGTTGTTGATGCCCCATCCCTAGAAGTGTTCAAGGTCAGGTTGGGTGGGGCTTTGAGCAATCTGGTCTAGTGGAAGGTGTCACTGCCCATAGCAGGGAGGTTGGACCTAGATCTTTAAGGTCCCTTCCAACCTAAACCATTCTATGATTCTATATATGTGAACAAACATATTTACAGCACTTGGCACACTATGATCCTTATCTTATTCCTGAAATATGAATACTAACTATGATTGCTTTCTAGTCAGTTGTTTAAAAAACAAATGAAAAACAAACCAAACCAAAACCACAAAAAAACCCCAAACCAACCAAACCGCAATGTCCCTTTCTTATTAAAACAGAATTTATTAACATATTAGCATATTGCAGTTTCATGCTATCTCAGTATTCAGACAAACTCAAGACAGTGTCTCCTTTTTTATGTATAATGCTTACATATATCGAGAGATCATGATTTTGTTTGAACAGTGAAGAACAAAATATACGTCTTAAATAGTTGCAGTTTCTCATACCTTCAGTAGTGTTACGGATAAGTAAAGCAATGAAAGCATATGTTTCTTTATATAAAAGCCATAATTGGATAAGTAAAAGCATTTGAGTTACCATGTCATTTTTCAAGCTGCTGAAAAGTCAAAATATCTCTCATTTTAACTAATTTGTTCCAACTGACTGCACATCCCTTTTAAAACTTATTTACAGTGTATGCTCTGTGTGTGTGTATGCATGCATATGTGCATCTTACTATAATGATCTGGTTAATGTAAACAAGAGGTTTCTCTTCTAGGCATAGATATTTTAAATAGGTACAAATTTCTCGACAATTTGACTGATAGACCAATGCAGCAGCTGTAAAAAACAGAAAATATTCAGTCGCATTCAGCAGAGGAAAACAGAAAATATTCAGTCGCATTCTCTACAAAGGTCATTTAAAATGTGAGTGATACACAAAATATTTCTTAATGGTTTGTTCAAACAGTGTCATGAAACCATGAAAAAGCAAGAATTACATTGCTGACAGTTGCTGTGGTAGGAATGATGTGGCACATCGTTTCAAAGTTTGGTGGGTTTGTGATTTATGGATATTCTGTAATGTTTTGAAGAATATGGTATGGGTTCTATGTACTCCCCCTTAAAAAAGGTAAAAGACTGTAAATATAGATGAACCTGTCATGACTGATGTGTTTAAAGTATGTAAGTCAATAGCTTGATTTTCTTCAGCTTTTACTGACAATAGTTAAGAAAACTTGGTTGGAGGTTTATTTCTTTATGGGTTCAGTTCTGTCTTTTTCTGAACAAATTATGTATCTTCTTTACTATTCCTCTTATTAGACATTTTGCATGCTTTCTTCACTATGGTACATCCTCAAATGTTAGTAAAAGGTTCTATCTTAGATCCAGGAACTTTTGCAAAACTAGTAATTAGAATACATAAATGCCATATGTTTCAAACTTAAGGAACTGCTCTCACATTTTATCAAAAGTTGTACATAATTCATGTTAAACACTTAAGTACTGCCAATACTGCGGGATTTAATGATCTAATTCCAGTATACACCTTTCTGAAATTATGCATTTTGGAACCCTTGGTCTTCTCCCCACTTTGTAAGAATGTTTTTAATTATTCTGTTAAAAGTCTGGATTCTTATGAACCTACATCCTGGTTTCTGCAATAGTCCCTACACTAACGTAAATATTTTCTGAGTTGGAAGAATAGAGGGGTCAATGCAGACTGAACTTCTCTTAGTTGAATTTTCCGTTTAAAAACAAAAGGCTGCTTTATGATAAGCAGAGATGTCAGTACTTTTAAAAAGTTATTCCTTAAAAAAAAGTCCTTTGTGCTGAGGATGAATGATATTTTTCAACCCAGACTTTCCTGCTAAGCTCAGTCCTTATTCATAAGTCATACCTTTACTCTGGAAAAAAACCCAACCAAACCCAAATAAACAAACAAACAAAAAACATGCTTACTCTACTCTTACCAGTTTCAAGTGAATGAATGTAAGTTACTCTATAGGTTAGATGTTGCCCTGCAGAATTAAGAAATTGTTGCCCTCTGTGGAGGACTATTGTTCTGAGAACTAAAGAGGGAAAATATAGAGTATAACAATGCAAGAAAGTCTGCTGTTGTGCTTAGGCAACAAAAGTTCTTGTATATGTGATTAAAAAAGTGAGATGAAAAGCACAAGAAAACAAGTATGCTTTGAAACACTTGTCCTTGACTTTCTTGAAACTGTACTTTTAGTAGGTATAATTTTTATGTTATACTGAATGATAAATGTAATTATAACCACTTTTGATATGTAATTTAATGATGCTGTCAAAAAAAAAGGAACAATGTTTAGAATTAATATTTAAAGTCCTGAGAATATCCCACATAATAATTTAACTTTTTATTTACATATATTCTGCCCAGCTGTAATCTTTAATATTTTATGCTCTGACTTTTTTGTCATTGATTGGTTTTCCCCTTTTTTCTTTGTCATTGCTACCTCTATTTCTGCAGGAACAAGTAGGTTATTGGTAAGTATTTCAACTAAATCAGGCTTTACAAAGTTTTGCCATAGTGAGGACTTCTTTTTTTACCCTCACTTACTTTGGTAAAAACTTTGTAGACAACAGACCAATTGTCTGTAAATGCTGTGCTTTCTCAGGTTTCCATTATCGCCTTGTTTGTGTAGTAGAGTAATAGTTTTCAGATTCTCCAAGAGACTTTGTCTTCTGCATGCTTTCAAGCAGCATCACTATCTGTGCTGTCTTCTAAGATGCTGCCTTTTCCTGGGGCTTGCTCCTTTGTTCCTGTCTGCTGCGTTTCAAGTGCAGTGTTTACTTTGTCTCTCCCATTTCTTTTTTTCATAAGACCTTGTATGCATTTTGGCCAGTTTGCTCAGAAGACTTCTCTGCGTCCAACAAGATGCTCTGTTTCACATGTTCAGTTTAGTCATCCTTGTCAACCATTATTCAGCCGTTTTCACATCATACCTCTTCCCTTTTAGCTATCATTAAATATACTCTCAGCATGGTATAGCCATCCTCTCCTCTCTTATTATCATGCTTCATGTAATTTTAATCAGATTTGTTGCATTGTACAGTACAAGTTTTCAAGATTTTTACTCCTGTGCATTTCAAAAAGTAGGACTTCATTCTTTCTTCTGATCTTGGAGCAGCTCTTCCTATAGTTCCTTTTAAATGATTTGATTTCTAATGGAAACTTTTTCTTTAATCCCAGTATATTTTCTAATGTAGTTACTTGACATTGACAGTGTGAAGAAGGGGAGGGGAGTGTAATCGAACTGGTTCCCTGTATGTAAAAATATGTAGCTCTTTTGCCAAGTTACTCGGTTACTCCAGAAGAGCTTAATTCTGGCAGTAGAACACTGTTATCCTGTCTGTCTTGCCCAACTTTCATTGTGAAACAATGAGTGGAAGGACAGTTTTCAGGTGATTGAGGAAAATAATTGCTCCGGGCAATGAGAGAAAATTAAGGGAGTAGGAAAATTAAGGAAGAAAGAAAAAAACCCCAAACTTGTAGGTTCAGGAGAAACTAGGAAAAAGAGAATTCTTCCTGCCTAAACTGATAGGTCGGTTAAGAAGAAAAAAGCAATGGGAATATGTAATATCACCAAAGTAAGAGTTTTAAGGCATTTGATTTGCATAAAGTTTTCAGACCTCGGACCTGATTGGCAGTGAGTTATGTGTCATCATCTGGTAGTGCAAGAACGAAGCTGGTTTGACAGGTTAATCCTGTCTGCCACGTGTCAATAAAATACATTTGTGCCCCAAAGTTTTGACCATGCTTTCTGGCTACTTACATCCTGAATAAGGTAGTGGCCCCAAAATGTGTCCAAACTGTCTTGACTGCATATTCAGACAACTTTTTTATCCTCCACATCTCCACAAGATATCTCTGAAGTGGCAAGAACCCCACTTGTGTACAGAAGCTTCTGAAATGGTGATAGGCTAATGGCTTCCCATACTACTGGTGTTACTCTGCCAGTGTGGTTAGATTGGGACCTTGCATAATGTTTGCTTGCCAGAGATCTCATGATGAATAAACAAAAGAGGTTAGGAAAAGTTTCTTTCCTTTGCTGCCCTTGATTCAGACTTTGGAAGGGAGTCATCACGCACGTATGAAATAGAGAGAGCATGTTCCTTTGGGTTCTTTCCCGTGTCCTCTTCCCTTGGGAAAGATGCAATGGAAATTAGTAATATTCTTCTAGGGAAAGTGGTGTGGATAAGCAGGGTTTTTGGTCCCTGATGTAAAGTATATCTTTCAAATGTAGTAAGCCAAAATCTAAAATAATTTGGATTTAGTGTATGTGGAGCCTTTTTTACATGAGAACTGAGGTTTGCTCTTACCTTTAAATCTACCAAATGCAGCTCCCAATCTAAGTTTACCTTCAGACTTGTCTATCTCTCTTCAGCTGCTTCTGTTCCGTTTGGAAACTTGTCGTATAGGTCTGTGCTAGGGGATGTGACATGTGTGAAATACAGTTAATAAAGTAGTAAGTGAAAGAACAAATTAACAGCTTACGAGTCACTTTAAAAACTGTTCTTGTTACTATGCTTGTCAATTTGAAAGCACATAAACTCTCTAGGAGTTTGGACGAAGGAGATTTGAGGAGTCTCATCTCCCTTGACTACAGATCCCTATGGATGATGGGATGGGGAGGTAATACACATACCCACACATACAGGTGGAGCTAAGAAGATCTTTCTTCCTTCCTTTGGGCATTTATATTTGGGCATTTATATTTAGTTTAAAATAACACTCCTGAAAACCTGTTCCTCTAATAACAAAACTCTTATTTTGTGTATTAAGAGGTGAAATCAATCTTTCCACAGGTCTTTCCCACCTGTAATTTCATCTTCTGGTTTGCAAGATATTTTAGCATGGGACTTTTTTATCTCTTTTCATGGTTGTATATAGTTCTTCAGTTTCTAAAAATGTGCAGCTCAATTATAATCATCATTGCATATTACTTTTACATTGGTATTAGACACCTAAAGTTGTGCAGTTGATAAAGGCTTTATTTATGAATAAGAAAACATGCCATGTTCAATTTATCTTCTTCATTCTGTTCTGTGTTGTTTTTCAGTGATTGCTACTGAAAAATCTCACTTTCCTAATTGCCAAGATGAAGGGAGCTAAAGAAGTTATGTAGTAAGACACAGTCTTTCATAAGTTTTTGCTTAGGAGATGGAGTATCATCCAAACCCATCTTCTTTAATTATTCCATGAGCTCCTTAACTAGAATAAGTTTCAGGTTTGCTTTTATTCCCCCTTTTATATATCCCCCCTTTCCCACTGAGTGCTGTGGGAGCTTTAAATCGGAAAATACAAGAGAAAATCTGTTGTTTCCCTCAAGGAATCCACAAGTGTGTTTACTTCAGTTTTACAGCACAAAAGTGGGGAAGAAAACCCCTCTAGTTTATGAACACAAAATCAGTAAATGCTGAGAAGAAGAAATTATTTATGCTTGTTCTGGTTCAGTTTACTAGAAAAGACAGAGTTTGGAACTTTCGTATTGTGTTCCTTATTTCTGTTTGATTTCCTATTCTCTCCCAAATTGAGGGAAGTATATCTCTATTTCTTTTCATCTCTAGAAGTCTTTCCAGATGGTGCTGTGTTCTCCCAGCTTAGGCCATTGACAGCATAAGGAAGGATGGAGACTAGAGAACTAGATGTATCTTTTCATTGAGACACTTTCTCCCGTAATAAAAAAATGGCGTAGATAAAATGGCAAAATTTCTCTGAGTAGCCACTTGAGAGCTACAGCATCTAGAAATTGTCTTCTAAAGGTTTCCCTGGGAATTTGTAATGCTCTTTTTTCTTTTACCTTCTAACTTAAAGACATTTTTAAAATGTCAGTTCTCTGTTCTTGGATTTAGTGTGAAATAAACTTCATATTCTCTTTGATGGTAAGGGTAAAGTTGCCAGGTAAGATGTTAGCTGTATTAAAGTAATATGCTTTCATGTACAAAGCTTCATAGTTTTCAGTTTAAGGAATTACTCATTCTGTCTTTCCATTTCAGCTGTCTGAAGAGAAGAGAAAATTCTGTGGCCATGTAACTCAGATAGACCTTGTAGTCTTTTGGTCTTTACTGGAGCTTTTCTTTTTTTCTTTATTCTTTAAGTTTTACAAATTAGTTTACAGAAAAAGGGAGTAACAGAAGTTTGACAAGCAAACTTAGAGAATATGGTCCAGGTGAAAAAGTAGGTGGATGCTGAAATAGTTGGAAAAACATCCGTAGCTGCTCTAGGAGAGCAATTCAAATCAAGTATCACAGTGGTCCACTTTGGGTACATTTTCAATCATCTTTTTTTGAAGGGTGGGCACTTTACAAAAGGACATACAATGCCAAACTTGTAAGATCTGAAAGCACTATGGAGGGCAAAATTGGAGTTCATAATTGTTTTTAACGTGTTAGAAAAGTGTTCATAATTGAGTAAAAAAGACAAATGAGAATCACTGAATATGAAGAGAAATAAAACATACCACTACAAAATGGGACCTGGCTAGTAATAGTTCTGAAGATTTAGGGTTTATATGGGTCATGAGAGGAATCATCCGCTGGTTTATTTAAAAATATACATACCTATATACACATACATAAATGAGATATTGCTATGTATAGATAGATCTATATATAGATATTCAACCTAGTGTAACAGAAGGATGTGACAGGTAACTATTAATTTCTGCTTAGGACTTGTGAAGTCTTAACCTGAAAGCTCTGCCCAGTTCTTGGCTATGTGGTATGTTAAGATTGGAGAGAGTCCAGAGGACAGCAATACGAATAAAAGGTTTAGGCATCAGAGCCTGTGAGGAAAGATTAGACTAAATCATTTTTTTGCAGGCTAGGGGAAAAAGGAAAAAGGGCACACATTTTCCAGTGAACATGTTTTTTACACTGAGGACAGTTACCGACTGTTTTCCATGTCTACTGGACACATAAGAAATAATCAACCTTTTCTGTAAGGGAAGATTTTTCTAACTCTCTAGGAATAGCTGATCAGCATTGTAGGTTGTCTAGGATGGCTGTAAAGTCTTTCACTAGTTGATTTTTAAGAGCGGATTAATCCTCTAAGTACATTTAACCCAGTTTCCCAGTATGGGATAGACTTCGTGACCTCTTAAGGTCCTTTCTAACACACTTCTCTGATTATGTGAGGTCTTTTCTGTTTATTGAAGGGGTGGGGTAGGGTGGGGCAGGGCAGGGCAGGCAGAACAACGACTTGTTTTGTTTTGTTTTGTTTTAGCATTATTATGCAGGTTTTGTTTGTGTGACAGTAATCTTGCATACTACCCTGCATACCATCGTATTTACTGGATGCTGTCCTTCCAGATTGTCTATTCTTATTTTTCTAAGTGCCAAAGAACAAGTGTAAGTATGTAAGTAACATCTGTCAGGCTTCTCATTGCCAAACACATTTCACAAAATCTATGTATGCAAGGCTTTCTCTTTGCTTATGACTTCTTTACATGTAAAGCAAGATGCATTTATCCATCTTGGTTGGAAACACAAGCGTACAAAAACTTAAAATACTGATATGTTAGATACTTCTTTTTAAAAGGACAGCTAGTTGGATTATACTTTCAGTTTGGCTTTGGCTATGTTCTAGTTCAGACTTTTTTTGCCAAAAGTTTACTCTGATCGGGCTGAGGCGGTCTTTTGTCTCGGTGCAGGTTTTCATTCATGGATATGTCTTGCTACTACTGTTTAATATTGTCCAAAAGGATCATCCATTCTTCTGTGCAATTCTAAAACTGCTTTAAGGTGTTTCCTTTATGTGCAGTTCTGTGACACTCTGCTGTATTGTCTGGAAGCTCTTAGCTCTTTTTTTTCCCACCACAAAGTAGATATTCCAGGATGAATGCCAATGTGATTTTTCAAAAATTATAGAGGTTTGGGAGTTTGTTATTTGTTGGATGGTTTTTGTTTGCTTCGCTATGGAGTGAACAGCAAGTTAAACAGTCTGAGGTTTGCAAAGCAAGGCGAACACAGTAAGATATCAATAAGAGCTTGAAAGTGGTACGGATAGAGTGAGTGGCTGCCCATCAACCTGTCCCTGAGGATGGTTTCCAAGCCTGCCAGAGCTGAAAGTTAGGAGTTCTGTAGAGGGATGTGAGAAAACATGGGATTTCTTGGCTAACTGGAGAGGTTCATTGGCAAAAGACAGCAGAGTCTGAAGAAAGTGATACATTCAAGGGAGAATGAGAGAATTCACCTCTGAATATTTAAGTCCTACTACTTGTGCAGGTTTAGTTATTTCAAACTTTCTGTGCCACTTTGGGATTTTCTAGTAGCTTTACCACAACTTTCTGTTCTCTTTTCTTGTAATTGTACTTTTTTCCAGGATTACGGTTTTAAGTTATGTGTTACTTCCGGTATTGTACTCAGGGTTGTGAAACTAGATGATGGGAGCCTGTAAGAATTTGTCTCCCTGACTCTCAAGTATGTACTTGGACAGGTCAGCTAGAGGCATGGTCTTGCTTAGTTTTGGTGCTCAGTTCTTTCCTGCTGTACAGAAAGAAAATGGGGTGAGAGGTGGTTCTTCTGCTGACGGAGGTTGTATCACAGGCAATGTCCTCTCTACTATGGGAGAAGGAAGGACAGCTTTGCAGTGATATGCTGACAAACAGTGACAATCCAAATACAAAGGTGATAGTTCCTAATGTTGGATGAGGATGAGGGATGCTGTGAAACCAACACCTTCGTAAAAGCTGAATTTTTACCTAGAACTATACATCATGTAGTTTGGGTTGGAAGGGGCCTTTAAAGATCATCTAGTCCAACAACCCTGCAATGAGCAGGGACATCTTCAACTAGATGAAGTTGCTCAGAGCCCCATCTAACCTGACCTTGAATGTTTCCAGGGATGGAGCATCTACCACCTCTCTGAGCAACCTGTGCCAGTGTTTCACCACCCTCATTGTTATCTCTTGTGATCTCCTTGTAAAGAGAGTGAGAAAGCAGTTATTGAGTTTCGTAGTTTTTAGAGGACACTTCACCTGGTGCCACCTCATCTGATGACTGTTGCCCAAAAGTCTGTGAATACGTTGTTTATCTGCAAAACTCAGTAAAACAATTCATGTAGAGATCAAGTTATTTTTGACCTGTTGCTGATTGTTAAAGTCATGTGAAACTTTCTTAAAGTTATCGGAGTTGTTCCTTGAGACTGATGGTAAAAACAAACATAGGCTATAAATGCTGTTAGCCTGCTGGGAAGTAGTACAATAGAGCCTTTGTTCTTATGGAGTATTTAATTGTAAATTGGGTCATGAAACTATTACCTTCTGATTTGAGGAAAGGTGGGAAAATACCAGCTTTTTTTAAGGACCTTTAACTGCCTCATGGGCAGTGTTGATTGTTCACTTATTCATATTTTTCAAATACAGTTAAAAATAAAATAAATATGTGTCTACACTCAAAAGAATTTGTTCTTTAGGGTTAGTAAAGGAGTTGGAAATGGTAATTTCCTTCATATAAAACACTTTGCATCTCTTGGGGAAGGTGGCTAAATCCAGGGGTTGGTTATTGCAGCAGAACGCTGTGAAGGAATGAGAAGTGTGATTTCACTTGCGTTTGAAAAATGTTTCAGCAGGTGGTGTGAGCTCAAGGCACTTTTTCAGCTGTAATGCTAGTCTCTGGCACGCAGCTGATGCTGGTCACTGGAAAAAAAAAATCCTTTTCCACAAAGACACCCTTACCACTGGCTGCTAATTTGGTCCATAAGGCTTAGTTAAGTGTAGTGTCCTCTACTGCTTGGGTTCTTTAGTGTACTGTTCTGAGTGCTGAGTGGAGTTATACCAGTCAGATATCCCAGAATTGCTGTGTCAGGAGGATATTTGTAGTTGCTGAACTAGTACTTCCGATACCCCTTGACACTGGACAAAGCACAAGATATTGGGTTAAGATGTGGACTGTTACTAGGTTTAGGGGCAGATATATGGTAGTATAACCACATTCAGCTGAATACTCTAGGTGAATAACCAGAAAGATTTTTCATAGTTGTCTATCTTTAACCATGGTTTTAAGTAAAAGCAAAAAAAAAAAAAAATTATTATTATTATTTACTCAAACTCTCCCTTCTATTTTATTTGAAGTATTCCCTCCAGGCATTCCTGGGATACTTACCTTTCTAATAACACTTAACTTTAGCAATGGTTCTAAAGACTTATTGATGGTTTTCCCTGCCCGTTGTCACTCCCAATTAGACGTGATGATGACCCTAGGGAATAAGCTAAGAAGGGTCCTGTCAAGAAAGCAGAGGGAACCTGTTAATTCCTGTCCCGGTGCTTAACTAGCCATGAACATAATTGTTAACTTGCTGTAATGCAAACACTCCCTTCTGGCACAGCAGAACTCAGTCTGCAGTGTATAAGGAAGTTACATGCTTTTTCACATCAAAATATGTTGTCAATTATGCCTTATAGAGGTATATAAATGAGAATAATGCATGGGTCTTAGTTGGTTTTGACTAGACTTAAGACTGCATTATGCTGATAAAGGTTGAGAGAAAATTTACCCCAAGTCAGTTTTTGAAGAAAAACATAACAAAAGACTTATGGGTGGTTTTGGGGTATTTGGAGGACTGAGATAAGAATTTCAATTTTAGTCATGTTGAGATGCAGCCCAGGGGAAGGAGGTTACACAGTGGTTGAAGGATCACTGACTAAGCTTTCTACAAGTAAATTAATCCTTTCAACTTGTTTTTTCCAGAAGATGTGTTTGGCTGTTGTATGTTTATTAACCTGTGGTTGTAACTGTTGTTTGTAAAGATGTGGATTGGGGGAGGAGGATTAAAAATTAGGAGAGAAGAGCAATATTTAAACTGAAGTGTAAGATTGATACAAGAAGAAGTAGATATGAACTGCTTGTGACTAAAATGGGAAGAATCAGAACTGTACTTTATCTCAGGAAGTGGTTTCCAGTACATGCTCAGCTGCTGCTCAGAGTTCCTCATGGGTGTTACCAGTTGTCTGGTTTGACTTGTTTCCTATTGGCTGCACTAAAAAAAAAAAAATCATTGTCTTGATAAATTAAGTGCATTATTTCTATCAAGTGCTAATGCTGCAGGTTAGTTGCTTGATTTACATCTGGATAATAATTAACAGTAAAGATCAAAATTGTCAGGCATCAGTAACTTGAAAGTGCAGCATCAAGTTGTTTGTCATCCTTGACTGACTTTGTTCATTAAGGACTCCCAAGGTTTGATGTACAAAAGCAAGGGGCCACAAACTAAAACATGTGGGAGCAGTCCCAGATATGGATGTTGGTGGAAGGTGCAGTGGCCCTTTATACATGCCTGCATCATTACTTTTCAACAGCATCAAAGAAGAAGTTGCTCCTTTGCACTGAGCGTGGATTTAGATATTTTTGCTGTATGTTGTCCTGTGGGTATACTCCTTAACGGCTGTTACGCATCAAGATCCCTTTTGGTGGCTTTTTGTCTCTCACTTGTGTGTTAATTATTCAACAGATCAAAATCAGTCAGACTTTTCTCAGACTGTGGACAGTAAAACTTGTCCAACCAATCTTTTCCTTTAACTGGGAGACTGTTGTCTTTGGTAATTACATAAATTAAAGTATTAAGCAGTTTTGTCATGGACTATTATGCAATTGCATCACAATCCAGACTGTCTTAATTATTCTTTACCCCATATTGCCTCAGGCTGTGACCTCACAAGCTAAACAAGGTCATGCTTGGCTAGGATGAGAGAAGTCAAACAAATTCAGTGCTACAGGAAATATTAGTGATTCAGTAGGTGAGGTGACACCCCTGAGTTAATGTTTTCCCTGTGCTCCAGACTGGTAAAAGATGCTGCAGCTAGCATGATGAGGTGTAAAACTGAGATCCTTTGTTAAAGTTTCAATGCTATTCCTAGTAAAAGGGAAGGTGTTCATTCTGGACTCCTGCCCAAGTTCAGATTTTAATGGCTTAGTTCTCTATACACTTCCAATTTCTGTTTTAGTAGAGTCGCATTATCTTCTTGCACTTGTCTTAAACTGTTGTTAGATTTGTTGGGAAACTTTGTGTTCCAGAGGTGCTGACATGTTTGCAATTGGCAACAGATCATTTTGCAGAAACAATATTCCATTTTGAGATCTTTTGAAATTAAGGGAATTATATTAATGTAAGAAATGTCAAGTCAAAACTGAAAAGCTGCCAGATATGTGCAGAATAGTTTTTTGGCTTGACTATATGTATTTGCAACATGGTTGAGTGTACTTACACTTACATATTTTTATTTTCCATAGGATTCAAGTGCCCTGTATGTTCAAAATTTGTATCTTCTGATGAAATGGATTTACATCTTGTGATGTGTTTGACAAAACCAAGGATAACCTACAATGGTAAGAAAGAAGTAAGCTGATAATTATTTATTAATTTTAACCATTAGCCTGATAATAATGCTTTATTTGTAAGATCCTCTGGTAACTGATTCAGTGGACTCAGAAATGGTGTATGTTTTTTGCTTGTAGTTTATATTGCAACGTAATTCCTAAGAACTTGGTCTTTTTTTATACTGCCTGCCAGTATAATTTACACTGTTGACTTGCTCTGCAAATATAAAATTATTCTTATTTGAGTGTGTTTATCCCATTTTTTGACCACAAGATCAGATATTGGTCAGTGTGCATTTAGTGTCCACTTGAGATATGTGTAGCTTAAACATCCTCTCATCTAATGACATCAAATGGTGAGGCAGGTCGATCAAGCCTCCTTCTGGGGACATTATTAAGGACTTTTACTAGACACACTGCATTTGCACCTTATTCAAGAAAATGACCCTTTCTTGAAAGAGCTAAAGAACTTTCTCCTTCTTCAGCTGATTGCATACGTAATACTTCATAAGGACTGGTAGAGATACATGTGTGTTTGTGATTTTAGTGAGACTTGCCAATGTCAAATTAATCACCTGTGGTAGGTCTGTTTTTTCCCTGCTACTAAGCTCTCCTTCAAGGCAACCTTTGATGCAAGGCAAACAGGACTTCTGCCACTGTTGGGATCAAACCTTTCTCTTACTGTGGCTTAGGCTGACAGTTCTATGGCAAGCGCACAAAAAGGTTTCAGAAAACTAGGAATTAGAAAATCTTAGCGCCTACTTTGGCAGAGCTGCCCTACCATCAGGAAATCTTACAGTGCCTCCTGAATGAGCTTATTGCTCAACAAACAGTCACCAGATGTGGAATATGTGAGAACAAAAAGCAATTACAAAGAAATTGTAGAGGAGAGGGAGTCGGACTCTTTTTGGAGGTGCCCAGCAAAAAGTTGAGTGTCAGTGGTCACAAGCTGCATCAGGGAAAAATCTGATTCAATATAAGGTAGAAATGCCTCATAATGAGGGTGGTCAAACACAGTGGCACACACATGAAGAGGCTGTGCAACCTCCATCCTTGGAGATTATCAGAAATTGACTGGATAAGGCCCTCAGCAACTTAGACTAAGTTGGTCCTGCTTTGAGCAAGGGGCTGGACCAGAAGACCTTCAGGGGTCCCTTCCAATATAAGTTATTTACTGTGTAAATAACCTGCGGTGTTATGGGCTCTTTGACCCTCCTGGCTCCCTTGCTGTTATGGTATCCTACACTGTATTTTTTTTATTGGAACAAGCCTTGAAGGGTGGTTGGGCCCACCTTATTCTTTGCCTGGATAGCAATAAGGCTTGGCCTTAATTGTAAAAATAATTTGAAATCATATACTTACAGCTGTGAAATCTATTTCAAAGCACAACACTCAGGAAAAGTAAATATTTTTTTCTTCTGCTGTTGCCACATATGTATTTGAGAAGGTTGACTTAATCTAACAGAGGTGGCTTTGTTTCTTTTTGTTCTGCCTTTTGTAAACTAGAATTAAGCATTTTCCAAGATAGGTTGTTAGAAATCTGTGTACTGAGGGATGTTGAACATTAGGGAGAAGGAAGCTAATCGCCTCAGTCAGGGAGGGATAATATACTTTGGATCAGTTAGTGTGCATCAGGAGAAGGCAAGCTGGCAGAGAGCAAGCTCTGGCGGTAATCCAGCTGATGGGATGTGCACAAATTATGAGTTGACTGACTGAAATCCTTTGCCCCTGCTGCTTCCTACATGTACGTAATGAGCACGCTCAGCTGACTTTTTTTCAAAAAAACAACACATAACATAACCTCTCAGAATTGCTTGAGATGTTTATTTGTATCACAACAGTGCCATATTTGACCTCTTTTTGTTTGGTTGGTTGGTTTGTTTGTTTGGTTTTTTTTCCCCTTCTCCCTGCACTGTTTCTCTCGGCTGGCATGCTGCGGGTTGAAGCTTCTTTGGACCACCTTGTTACCTTTGTGGAGTCCATCAAGTTAAAAAACTTCCATATAAATGAGCAGAAATAAAACCTATAAGTGGCACCTGAAGCCACTCTCTTGATAATCTGCAACATGGCAAAAGCAGTTGTAGACAATGCAATATGAGATATGACCAGCATCATGTTATTTCTCAATACAGTTTGTCTACTGTATAAAGAGCATCTGATACTTATTCTAGGAAATGGTTTATATGAGCTTGAAAGGAGAAGATTACTAAATTACATAGATTGGTTTGAGAGAGACACTTACTTAGATATGCTGTCTTATTTTCATAAACACTTAATAGAACTGTGCATTGATCCTTGTAACTCCAGCTGGTTAGCTCCTGGAGTCATCGACTAAATCTTAAATTATAGCCTATAATTGGTTATTTAAGTTATTGCAGCACAAAGAAATTAAAGATATAGCTTGAGTTGTGCAGCACTCAGTTGTTACTTTGTGGTATGATTGTGATCCCTTTAATGACGCTAATGAAAGAGAATTAACTAGCAGATTGATAACTTAATGCTGCCATGATTACAGGCCCAGAATTGCATATGAATTTCTATATGCATGCATTTTTTCCTGGTTTTTTTTTTTTTTATGTTTGCCATGATGAGATCATCAGTGATGGATCTGCCTTTTTGTCATAAACTGTAAGAAAGGCATCTCAAGTTTAGCTTGAGATAAGAACAGATGCTGCTATCAACTTCTAACACTTTCTTCCAAAATGGAAGGCATCTCTTTATGCTTTACTTTCTCATTGTTATCTTGGTCTTATGCCATACATACTCAAATAGAGCCAAGTAGGCATCATTTGCTTGTGTTGGTCACTGGTGGTTTCCCAGTCCTATTATGACTAGCAGGAAAAATACCTTTTTTTTTTTTTTCCTTTTTTTTCTCTCGCCTTCTTTTCTCTCTGAATTTTGTGTTGCAAGTAGTTGAAGGGACCCTTAGACTTTGCAGGTGGTGAGATGTTTAAAAATTGAGCAGTTGGATTGAATTGTGCTTATGTCTAGTTCTGTTCTAGATGTGTTTTCTCGTGATACTGTAAATGTATTAGTTGTTCTTTCTAAGAAACAACAGGGAGAAAATTGTATGTGTTTTGTCATTCTGAGAAGACAAACCTTCTGTCTTTTTAAATGTGAGTCTGAGGCATAGTCTTCCCCAGAAAAATGTTATAAGACTGTTTAGTTGTGACTTGAAGTTTAAAAAAAATAATGAGTCCTCCCAGCCAATCTCTAATTGCTTTCTGAGCTACCTTTGTACACTGCGTTTGGCAGTAGGAAGGGTCACTGAACTGCAAACTCTGGCAGCTGTCCGATTTATATGTGTTTTCTGAGAGAGAGCGGTCACAAATTTGTACCAGTTCTATGCTGGAAGTTGTGCTGATTTTCATATAAATAAATTGGTACATTTTATTAGGCTTATTCTTTCAAAATCATGTGACTTGCCTGCAACAGAGATCTCATTGCTGACTCAGTTTGGCATGTAAAAAGAGCTCTTTCTTTTTTCTGTGGAACTTTGTTCCAAGTATCTCTTAAACTATTTGTGGTGCTCACACATGAACCAATATCTACACATTTTGATACAAAAGCTGGTTAAATGAATGGAATTGTGTGAAAACATTTTGATGTTTGGTGCTACTGTCTTAAATAGCCTTACATTTTTTAGCAATTAAAAACTTTCTTCATCCTATTGCTTGCTGAGTGCCTGAGAAGCCAGAATAGGTCCCATGCACTGGTTAGTCACAGGCACAGGGTGCTAAAAGCCAGTTTTATGAAGAAAATGGGTTACTTGCTAGTTGACAGGTTTTTTTGACAACCACTGCTAAAATATTATATAGCCATACCTGTTCCTTTGAGCTTCTCCAAAGTGTTAAATGTGGTCCCTTGCACCATCTCGTTCAAGTTGGCCACAGTGGGTTATGCAGGGATCCTGCTTAAGGACTCCTCTGTGCAAGATGTTGCTTACAAGGTAGCCCTGTGTTTTGGTCAAGCAGGGGCATTCATTTGAGCAACACTTTGCAAGTGCTTTGGAAGCAACTTGCCTTTAACTCCCTGCTGATGATTAGACCTATCTGGTAAAGTATGGGTGTTGAATATAATTATAAAAATTAATAATTATTTTTTTTCACTGGCAGATGTTTTCTAAAACTTGAGGAGACAGGAGATACTTGTGTCTTTAAGGGCACTAACATTAGATGCTTTGCAACAAATGCAACTTATTCTCTTGAAGAAACCTTGCAGTTGCTTCTGAAGTAATTCTGGTTTTCATTTTAAAATTCCTTTGTTTGTTTCTCAGAACACTTTGTAAGACTTTATTATTATTGTTAAAGGGCCCCTCTGAGAGCAGGGACTAGCAGCCTGGCACCTGGCCAGGTGGGGAAGCCAGTGACCCTGGAGAGCTGGGGAGAGCCAGTCAGCTCACTAGACTGGTTGGCTGGCTTGGCGAGCCGGCCTGTCCTCTTTCAAAAGTTTTGATTGAATTAGCACATTCCTGTGGAATATTTTGGGTTTCATCAAGTCAGCACTTTGTGTTGGAACGCTGTTCTACTGGAAACTTTTCTAAGCGGGTCTCCTTAAAGCCGCTTGCTCAGGGGTGGTGCTGCTTTTACATCGGTGCTGCTTTGACATCAGTGCTGCTTTCACTCAGACTGCTCTGCATTTAATTCAGATATGGCAGTGGGTCTGATTATGCGCCAACGTATTTACTGGGGTTCATTTTAAGGGGAAAAGCTTTTGCTAGTGTAATTTCAGAGAGGGAGAATGTTGAGATACCCAGTGCACGAGCTGCTGGAGGTTTTTCTTTACTCAAGGTAACTACTTTGCAATTATTCTTTTTAAATGACAATAACTTAATTTTTGACCCCTGTCACAGCAAAGAAGAGCAGGGGATCAAACATCACAGAGAGCAGGGATTACATATAGGATTTTGTATTTAAAGTTTACTCAGCTCTGGTTTGAATGGAGGGATTAGTATGTGGAAAGACTATTGCAGACAGAATATTGAAAAATTAAGCTAGGTGTACTGCAAGGAAAACATGTCTGAAACTTGATGTGCTTTTCCTGTCTGGCAATGTACTTTGTCTTCTGGGGTGTTTGAATCTAACACCATACACAGCTAGCCCAATACTCGTGTGCTGTCTAACCGAATTCATAGTGATTTGGGCCCCAACAGTGCAACTGATTTAGGTTAGCAAGGATGCAAAGCAGGGTTTTGTCACGAGGATTTAAATACGCTGTTTATTCTAAATCAGTTTGAGGTATTGGGTGAAGTTTTGTCTTGTGAGGAAAGAGAAATGCTGGTACTGCTACATGGTGAGGCCTGCATGTGAGTGAGTGTTGGCATCCTGAGCTGGAATCTGTATGAGCAATAATCCTGCTAGAGGAGTTGTCAACATATAAATGATAGCCATAACATATGCATTTTGATCAAAAGTAAAGACATTCTTTGTGAATAGGACTGACCTAATTTTTTCTAACACAAGTATAAGCTTTGTTGTTTGGTGGCTGTTTCAACATTTTGGGGCAAGCTACTTTTGCCAGAACTTACTCAGTTTATATTGCTCAGTAGAAGGGAGGAAAAATAGCGCACCTTATCCTAACGTTTGGACCGCCGAGATATGTGATTTTAGTATCTCCAACCCCTGCAGTGACTTTGATTTCCTTGGTCACTTTGTGCACAAAAAAAAAAAAGGGAGAGTATTTTACTCGGCAGGGCTGATGTTGTCAAGTGTTTTGACTGATGCACTTAAAACTTCAGTCTGGAATGAAAAGAATCGCTAACTTCAAGTTCACTTCTCTGCCAGGGCTCCTGAGATCGTACCCTAAAAGACCTTGCAAGAGGGCATCTTGCCAGTCTGCCTGGAAAAGCTTAAGCCTTCCTCCTTGTCCTCATCCTTTAATAGGACTAGACTTTCAGCAAAGCAGTACAAAATAATACTAAGGCAAACCAGTTCTTTCATTCCACTTTATCTGAGGTACAAAATTCTTCATAGAATGTCTTAATTCTTCTATTTTTGGAGTTTAGCTAGATTCTTGGGTAAAAGTTTCTAGCTTCTTGCTCTGCCCTAGATAGTTCTGTGCTCTGTCCTCGGGGGTGCTGGGGAGGGAAAAGAGCATATGTTATAAGGTATTTTAACAGGATGTGTAAACAGACACTTATCCTGTGCTTGCAGTTAAAATAGTGACATTTACTCTTGTTTTGATCTTGTGTAGTCAGGAACATCCTCCAGAGTATGTAGGAGGTTCATTCAGCTTCCCTGATGCTTTAAAACTGTTTTCTTCAGTAGTTCTTGAAAATAATTAACACTGTTGAACATCTGTTGAACTTTGAGAGAACATTACTGTAGTAAATAGAATTTTAATCTCAGACATTTGCACAGCTATTATTCTGTGAATTGGTATAATATCAGCTCAGATTTTTCATAGCTTGTCTTGCAAATCATTGATACAATTTTAAGGAGGGAAATTGTGTTTGAAGAACTTGATTAAAACATATGATTAGTTTGTACTTCCTCCCTTTGGGAATTATTGGTAACATTTGAACAAGGAGGAAACTTTTACTGGTGTTCACCAGTGTAGATGTGGGTAGCTACTGGTCCAAACCAGGCTGCCAAGAGGAACAGTGGTAAACTCTAGCTCTTCCTGTCTTTTGTTCAGTAAAGCTGTATTTCCTTCCAACCATCCCAAATCTCTCCTTCAACAGTTTTCAGTACCTCACAGAAAAGCAGCACTGCAAAAGCAGCCTGTTACCGTTCAGTTTTGTTGGGAGGGAGGTTGTTCACTTCAAAGAATAATGCTGACAAATATCACTAAATAAAACCACACTCAAGTTCAACGGGTACCTACCTCCTAAAGGGGGTAGGACCTGCTTCAGTGACCCCATTTCAGCTTCAGTCAATGGATGAATTGGGTCAGTCTGTGATAGCGTGGAGTTGCAGCACTTTTAGAGGCTGCAGTCTCTTATCTTTCCTCCACACCCACAAACTGTCAACCCTGTGCTACAGAGTCAAAAAAGTAAGCTGTATATTTCTAGAGGTGTGGCTGTGAAGAAAGGTCCTGAAATGGGAACATAGTGTAACTGAGAGGGAAGTACTTTGAATGTCTGCAACAGCAGCTCCCAGAACTGCAGACTACCCCATTTATCTTGGTAAAATATAACCTCGGAGGTTTAGTGGTGGTGGTTGAAGGATTGACGTTGCTTATTATTTTATGCTTCGTGTAAGAGGAAGGGAGGCAAAGATTTGTAGAGTAACTATGACCACTCCTTTTCATGGT
Organism: Vanellus vanellus; assembly: GCF_965231255.1. Taxonomy (NCBI): domain Eukaryota; kingdom Metazoa; phylum Chordata; class Aves; order Charadriiformes; family Charadriidae; genus Vanellus; species Vanellus vanellus. Next base: position 47,788,534 of record NC_138906.1, on the reverse strand, counting down.
GCGAGTTGGGGATTAAGCTACATTTTCTTGCTGTAATGAAGTAAAGTTGACAAGTTTGCATCCTGCTGAGGAGGACACACTGCAGAGATCAGATCCATTCATATCTTAAACTTTTCTCCAATTTTTTGTGAATGTGACTGACACATTTAATGAACCTTTGGGGAGAAAGGTATTTGGTGGGTGATTCTTTACCTACTTTCCCTTGAGCCAGGCCTAAATTTGCTAGACCGAACTTCCTGTGATGGAGCCATTACAAATCACTCCTGGCCAAAATAGCTGCAATGTCACCTCATGCTTAATTCAGTTCTTGAGAGTGGGACAACATTTTTTTTTTCTCAGTACATTGGAATAGCCTTTCTAGAAATGCATACATGTGCCACAGGAATATTTTATATGCAGCACTGGATACATACAGTAAAGCTTTTGACAGCTGTAGAACAAGCCTGCTTGTTTCTGAAAGAAATGGAGAAAACAGGATCATTCATGTGCTGAATAGCTCAAGTTGTTTCTTTTCTTTAGAAACTACCCCTAACCTCAAATACTGCTGTTGTCTTGCTTTGGTACTGACAGTGCTGCTAAAGTCAAATGACAATTCTTGTCCTAGAAAATTACAGATACACCTGTGAACCAGCGCCGCAAAGAACATCTGCGGGTGACGCGAGGAGTGATTCAGATCAGGTTAGAAGAGAACCTGATATATTGCACTGTATGTCATTGTGCTTCTCTTATATAATGGCAGTACAGTGCTGCATGCTGGAGAAAGCTAAGGGACAGTTTTTTTCACTCAGTAGCAAACGGTCACTGTGCTGTGACTCCACATCATTGTGACGTGGGCAGACAGGAGCTACCTTCCATGTCTTGCACTTAATCAGTCTTTAGCTTTGAGAGGTCATTCGGAGGATGTCATAAATCGTGTCTGCAACTGCTGCAGTCTTGTGACTGCTGGGAATTTAGCTTCAGGGGAAACAACGTTCCTAGTTTTGTATGGTAATTCTGCAGTCTTTAAAGCTGATACCTCTAAAACCTTGAGATTTTACTTGTTTGTTGGCAGCAAACTGACTTATTTTTTGTAGTTGCTCTGTAGAAAGTACACACCTTTTATTAATCTTAGAGAATAGGTTTCATTGGCTGGATTTTGAAATAAAGCTACTTGAAATCTCTAGGTTATTAAAAATAAATGCCAAACTACATCTCACTGAGATTGAGTGATCTGTGTAGGAATTTAATGGTATTTCCTTCCCTAAATTCCTCACTGTTTTGCAGGAACTAAAACGGATTATTCGCAGATCAGGATTTTTTTTTCTGCAGAAATAGAAAAGAATAAGAGGCACTCCCTCTTGCTCAGAAACTACCCCAAGGGCAGATCAATTGGAAGAAATGCCTGAAATTATATTTGTAATTTTTTTTTTCTTCAGATTAAAATCTTGCTTTAAAACCCTGCTACCGGATTATTTAAATAGTCTGGTGCTTTTGAGTTGCAGACTCAACCCTTCAATGACAAAAGAAGTCTGTCCAGCTTTTGCAGGGGGTTTCAGTGGTCTTCAGAACCAAGCTGGGCGAAACCACTGTTAATGTGATAGGGTACGCTCACTACTAAACCGGGGATTATTATCACTGTTTACACAGGAGAAAAGATTACCAGTTTTCCGTATTTTTAACAAAATCCAGTTATTTTAGAACAGGCTGTAAATTACCTATTGACAGGAATTACGTTGATTGTATACTGACAGAGGCACAAATACTAGACTTGCCTATTGTATCCTCCCTGGAGGAACATTCTTGCTCCCCGAAGTTTGCGTAACTTTGTCTGACGTGGCTACAGATTTGTTCAGCTGCAGAAATAACCCCAGGTTCTAACACACAGCTGAAACATGAAAAACTTCACTATTGCTCAATTTAGAGCTGAACTGTATTAACACTCATGAAACCTTATTAAAGTTTCCTCATAAAAAACTCGGATAACTTCCATTTTAACCCTGCACTAATAGCTATCTGTAATTTAAAGCCATACCAAATTTTCTTCATGTTGACCGTGTTCCTCATCCCTTCCTTTCTTGTGCAAAGTTTAATTCCATAGTCTTCATGTATAACATTAGATATTGGATAGCCTTCATGTGGCTAGGCAATAGTCAATGATATTTTTTAGCCCATAAATAATGATTATTTATTTGAGGCGAAGAGATGGGAGATGAGTTGTTTGGTTGACACTTGTATATTTCATTGCCCCCCGCCTCTTTCCAAGGAAGTCTATTTCAGTCTGTGGCTGTATTAATTGATACACCTTGTTGTCATGATGGTGTCCAACAGTTTTGACAGCCTGTAGATTTAAAAAAATTAGGATAAAAATAAAACTTCAATGTGGTTGTAAAATTATACTGCCATATTATGTGCATAAAACTTTGAACAAACACTGGATAATTGTCTTTGGGGGCTTTTGTGGTTTTTTTTGTTTGTTTTTTTTTTTAAACACATCTCCCATGTTAATCCTTTAGTATTATTATTTGTGAATGATCATGATTGCTGAATACTATGAAAATTATGTGGGTGTCTTGTATTTGACTTAATTGCTAGGATCTAGAAATAGAAGCTATTTGCTTTAAAGTGTAAAGGAAGGTTTGTTGCTTTGGGTTTTTTTCCTCTTGAAATTAAAGACCTATATACTCGGTATCTTACTGGGATAGTAAAAACCTGTAGGTACCTGTTAGCACCAGAAATACTGTATCTCTGCTTGCTGTAATAATTTATAATACTAGATTATAGGTTAGCATGGAGCAAAAAAATTGAGATAACTTTGAAAACTTCGACTTAAGATTTGATGTTATCAGAACTTTTTGCATTCAGACATGTTTTGCATTCCATCTATATCGCAAGGATAATTGCATTTAAAATAGGAATGGCTTGTAAAAAGCAGTCTGTCTGCTGTGAACAGAAAAGACAGACAAGTAAAAAACATGCAGTGATTTATATCCCTGTCCTGTGTATGCACGTCGACACCAGACATTCAGTTTTAACTTGGAGAAGACTGATTTTGAGCCTGCTGGGAAAAGCACCCTGTAGGCCTATCACCTGGCACAGGGGTTAATAAGCCAGACTTTATGCACATTGAGTTTTGGCACCAGTGTTTTCATTGTGTGTTGCTCAGTAATGAATTGTATCTTCCCTAAGAATAGCGTCTTAGTCAGACACACCTGTTTTTCTCCCCTCCTCCTGTTTCAAGCTTAGGCTTATAGTTTCATCTTTCATGCCATCTTCCTTAGTGCTCCCTATGCATTCATTTTGCATCAGATCAAACCAAACTCCTCTGCACACTTGCAAAGAAATGAGTCAGTTATTTGGCCAATGTTAAAAGACTGTAAAAAAGACTTGGCAAAACCGTTTGTGCTCTGGGCACCTGTAGAAAGCCTGGAATAGGAACCTGAAAAAGGATGAAGTGAACAGAATGCTGAATCAAATCCTACATCCAACTTCAAAACAAGTCACCATTAAAGTAACTCATGTTGCTCAGAGTAATAGGCTAGCTAACTGCATCTGAGCTTCCTCTGTTCATTCCTTCTCTGCCTCTGTTCTTCAGGGACACTGTTCCCATACCCTTTCCTTCCATGAAGGTTTCTAATGTGCCCACTTTGCCTACCTTGTGTTAGATGAGTTCTCATAGATTTCACTAGGCAGCAGGTCCCCATCATACTCTCAATTCCTTGCAGACTATTACTAGAATGAAACTTCTTAATTGAAAATCATTACAAAGCGATTTCTCTGGCTCCTGACTGTAGTTTCAGTGATGGTGAATGGTTGAAGCCTTGCCATTTGGAAAAACTGCCTACTGCAATCCATTTTGGTCTCCTTTCGTGTTGGGGATAAAATAAGCTTAGTCACTTTAAAAAGCTGCCACAGCAAGAGGGATTTCTTAACCTCAGTGGGGATCCTTTTGTACAGTCGCATCAACATCTTGCATTTGCAAGATCTTGTTCAAACTTAGATCTTCCCTTCAGTTTGATCAGAGACAACTATCTTCTGTCGTACCTACTCTGCCACATCCACTCTCTGCTTTACTTTCCCAGTTTTTGTGAACACTGTTGGCAGTAGTACCTAGTCTTGATTTGGCAAAGTTGCTCATTTTAACAGACTTACAGCATCATAACTAAGTCTTCCTTCTGACCAAAAAGCTATTTGAAGAGAACTGTCTCTGCATGGTATATGAAAGGAATTCTTCACCCTCTTCCTAACCACATTGGTATCTTTTCCGCATTACATCATTAAATTAGATTCCCGAGTGATTTACTACTGGAATAAACTTCTGTAGATAAACACTCTTAGGTTCTTATGCCTGGTTGCTTGTCATGGGATGTTTTGGGTTTGGTTTGGGTTTTATTGTTTTGGTTCTCTACCTTTGGTAAAGAAGTCATCTGCTACACAAGACGAGCTGCAGCTCAGGCCTCTCTCATTTTTCTTGAATGTGCCCCCATTGGTGACAAGACTTAACTTTCTGCCCTTTGCTCTGGGGGATACCATGTGGTTCGGCCACCTTTGGACTGGATCTCTGGATTGTGATCCCAAGTTCTTGACAGGCCTAAATTGATTTTGTATCTATCACAGCAGTTTCTTAGTGCTGGTACAGTTTGGCAGGTGTGTGTAAGTAGCCTTTAAACATTTTGCTTTGGTTTACTTCTCAAAGATAAGCATAGTTTAGCAAAGAATAAAAATGATAAAAGATCTGCATGCATGGATCCCACACTGATATCTTTCTTTCTTGCTCACTTCTGTAAGCTTCCTTCATCCCAGCTATCTCCAGCTCCCTGTGAGAAACAATCCTTTCTAACTGCAGCAGAGTCTTTCTGTCAGCAATACATGCTGGTTGCCCCTGGCCATTTACTCAACCTCTCCTTCTTTTGTAGCATATTTGTGGTGTAAGATCCTTTTTGATGGTAAACTCAGCCTTGAGAAATGTAAATCATTCTTACCCGATGAAGCCGAGGAGGAGGTATTCCCCAAGTGATAGTTCCTTACACTGTTTCATAAGGAGTTTCATTTTCATGCTGTTTTGTTTCTTGTGGGTTTGCCCCTTTATATGCTACTTTTGATTTAACGCCTGACATTCAAGATTAATTCCTGATAACCTGAGAGGTCACATAATATTGGTTAAAACCCAAGAAAACAGCCTACAGGCAACTTCCTTGTTCCATGCACTGGAATAAGCAGCTTTTGTTTAAGACAGTATGTGCTGGAGTACAGTATTCATGATGGAGTTGCACGGAGAGGTGCTAGTTTGGTACTGCTACATTCAAGGCTTTTTCACCCACTTGCCTCCTGATGAGACAGCATTTAGAAGTATTTTCATCTCCCAGGAATATTATTTCCGAAGGGGGTGATGCAGGGGGGGAGCCTTGGGAATGGTATTCAAGAGCAAGTTTTCCCTTGGGTCATTCAAAGCACAAATGTACATCAGCTTAGTTGGAATGGGGACTTAGTACAAGATGGGTAAGGCTGGCACAGAGTCTCTTTACATCACGGTCTGGAGGACAAGACGACTGTTGATTTGTGGTTTGTTTGTGAACAGGTGCAGTTCTTTGGCCCATATCTAGACTAAAATTCGACAGTTTAAGGACATGGTACTTACAAATGCGGTGAATGGAACTTATCTTTAGAAGTCAGTGCAAAAGGAGAAAGTTGTTTAGCTATCTTGAGATGATTTAACGTTCAAGGGCATCTCAAACTGCAAACAGACTGACTAAACAGAAGTTGGAAAGACTAACTTAAGCAGAAGTTTCGGAGTCAATCAGATAATTCTCTCTGTATCGAGAGCAAATCTTGAATCGCTGTGGAAATGCATAGTCACTCTGGTAATAAATCTCAAGACAGCAGCACAAGATGTTGCATGTCCTATTGAGTTGATAAATTTTATCTTGTATGAGTACCTATTTCACCCCAACTCTTTCTACCAGAAGCATAAATATGGACTGAGAAAGTTGGTACACTGATCATGATAGCATAGGAGTGGCTGTGGATGTTATTGCTCAGAAGTGAGGATCTTTATTTCTCAGACTACTTGGCCTTTTTTCAAAGCCTAGCTCTTCACTGGGAGTCCTGGGATGCAAACTTGACTTTGTCTGTGAGCAACATAACTTAATTGGACATTGTCTGAAAGCTGTGTTATTTAAACTTGGGATTTAATTTTTTTTTTCCCCCGAACTGTAGCTTGCATTGACACAATGTATCTTGTGTTAAAGTTGCAGATAGATTTCCATTGCGGCAAGCCACTGAAGCAAACCTCTTTACAAAACAAGTTTCCCTAAGTGCACAAATCCCTTTCCCCTCTATATTATTTCGTTTACCTAATTAGAATTGTATCCAGGTAGCTAGGACTATACATGCTTTTATACTCATACTGTTCCCTAAAATGTATTTCTATTGCTACTATTTGAGTGAGTATTTTTTCTCTACCATACACCCGATCGTTATCTGCCTGAACAGGAAGCATCTAGTTATTTCTCAGAATTAGCTTCTGAAAGCTAAGACTGTCCCACAGAAATCTAAATCCAGTTCTTCAAATGTTGGGTTAGCTGAGAAACCATGAAACTTCTGCAGCCTCCTCCCTCTAGCTCAGCATGGTGTTGTGATAAAAGTATTGCAACTTAGCCCTTATTCTGCAAATATTTCTCTTGTTTTCTTCTGTGACTTTTACTTTGTTTTGTGTGCTCCCTCCCCTTTACCTTTGTGTTTTAAGAGGGGGGAGCACCGAAGACTGTGGGCAATGTTTGTGCAGGAAGTCTTTCGTGATGGATATCCGTTTGTATATAGATATCTCAATCTTGGACCAACACTGGGCAAGGTGAGAGGGAAGGGGAAAATGAGGATAATGCTTGGACTTTGACTAGGAAATTGTAACGGGCTGCTGTAAGAGGTGAAGAATGAGATGCCAAACTCCTCCCCACCCCCAAAATTCATCAAATGCTTTGTTAGTATTTGAAGAAGTGTCACATTTGTGGTAGCTATTTAGTTTGCTTTAGAGAGGTTATTATGGTTTTGTGTATTGTGGTGGTGGAAGGTGATTTTAGATTGCTTAAGTTCTAGGTATTACCACACAAGTCATGCAGTGGTGTTTGGGGTTATTGTGCCTGTTGGAAGTGCACAAAAAGTTGCAGCATGTTCTTGTTTGATTAGCATATGGGTATTAGTTTTTTTCAGCAGTACAAAAGGGAATTTGGACTGAAGTTAGTCAGGAGAGCTGAATTCTGAATTTCCACAGGCTCAACTTTCTGGCACTGTGAATCCTGAAAACCACTTAGCTGTGGTTCAAGTGAAAACACTAGATGTTCAAAATCTTCCCTTTTGCATCTGGTCTGGAGGAGGTAGCTTGTATTAGAGCAGTAAGAAATGTTTCTGGTCAGGAACCCACTGCTTCTTAAGAAGGTATGTCCCTCGCTGAGGGCAGTGCAAGTTTAGCTTCTGATTGTGAAGGTGCAGTCTTTATAAGTGAACAAAGTTAATGGCGTTAGCTCTGCCTTGCTCAGCCTGCTGACAGACCTTGTAGCTTGGAAAGCTCTGAGTGGCAAAATAAGCTGCTTCTGCAGTGACAACTGAATAATCTTTCCCCTGCTATTGAGGGCTCTGAGCACTGAAGAATCAGCTGTCCTTCAGAGTGTTGTTCTGCCTCAATTTTTGAGCAGCAGTGGAGTGCTGACCTGCTCATCCAAGAATGATCCCTAGCTGGAGCATGCTGAATCAAGGATGTTCCTCTTGTGGCAGCCGGAACTCTGAAAAACAGGTAGAATACCAAAGAAACTGATTGCCCTCCTGGTGCTTAGGGTGGACTAGGAGAGAAAGCTTTTGCTTGCAGCCAGTACCAGGTTGCAAAAACAGTTACTGAGCTACATGAGAGAAGCGTAGCCTGCATAACGGTCCCTTTTCCTTCCATTCCAGTGTCTACTTCTCCCAAGGATATTAGCCCCAAATAAGAAGGCTACCCATATTATTTATATCAGATATTGGCTAATAATGTTAATCTCTTTCTCCTTTCTCCGGTGCCTGCATTGCAATAGTAAATGAAATGAGATGATGGGGAGGATAGGAGACGTGGTAGAAAAACTAGGTCTAGAGAGAACGATATTTTGGAGAAAATGGGTGCAAAGAGGAGGAAAACGTAGTAGGAAATAGCTGGAAAGGAATGGAGAGGGAGAAAAATAGGTGCAGCAGAAGCTGGAAAGATTTAGTAAATCAAGTCAGTAACATTTAATAAGAGTAAGCTAATCATATCCACACGTACTTGCTGGCTACCGAATAGTTACCCGTGGAAAGTGCAGGTCCTTCGGGTCTACTTATTTTTGTAACACTGCAAGGAAAAACTTTGGATCCTCCCAAAAGGCTACCTGTTAAAAGTGTAGAATAAATTCTGCAACGTGGATGAATTCATGCTATACGTGTGAAGGAATGTGTTTCCTTCTAGGTGTTGAGAGCTTGATATACTCCATTTAAAAACAAGCAAAGACAGTCTCTAGTACTTAACTGTGAGAGTTTTTGTAACCGGCAACAAAAATTAATTAATCTGTAACAGATATATGGTAATATATACTATTTAATGAAGTTTCATCAGTATTTTTTAACCTCTTATGGCTCTTGTTTAACCAATTTTAGTGCTGATAAGATACCATTCAGAAAATATGTTCCAATAAGTTTCAGTCATATTCCTGAAAGGGTGCACTTTGTGTTTTTTTCACTGTTAAGGTAGCTGCGGTGGCAGCTTTCACAGACATATTTAAGCTTTTAAGTTATAGAAAAAATCCAGATATTTTTAAAAATTGTCGTACTGGATTAGATCAAAGGTCTTTCTAACTTGGTGTTCCGTTTCCAGTGAATGCCTAGAGAGAAATAAAATACTGCAGCTATAAGGTGATATCTCCCCAAATACTATCGCAGTCTCCATGATTTGTGACTTGGGGTTTCCTGAGCCTAGGGCTGTATCTATCTGTGTTTTAAAAAGAAAAGCAAAAAGCAGTAGCATAGATTTTAATGACTTAACCCATAAAGTATATATTGCATGTGCTTTTGCAGTCCTCAGATTAAAGACAGACTATTTCATTTCACACTGTTTAAGGCATTGCCTATAATTTTAACTATGGCTGAGTTGGTGGCTTTGATAGTTGTTGGATATAATTTTCAAAAGTTCTAGAAAACGTTTTTAACTTGTAATGTATGTGCAAAATTGCCAGGATGGTTGTATTTTAATTCAGTACCACCTATTTTGCTATAAATGCAGGAGTGGAGTAAAATTTATTTGTCAGTAAAGATAAAAGCAGAATTTTAGGAGGAAAAATTACTAATCACCAGAAGTTAAAACAGTAGTAGTATTAACCAGGGATAGAGGAGAGGAGGAAAAAGTGCTTGAGCAGACATAGGAGGGAAATGCTATGCTCTTTTGCCAGATTTCATCTTTGACACCAGTCTTTGGCTAGTGAGTACTTGTTCAAATAGCTGGGAAGGTGGAGGAGTGTTTACCTCCTATTTGGTGCAAGGCAGATGGATGTGGGGGTGTGGTGAGTGTTTGTGTATATACCCGCGTGTGGGCGAAATGGAAAAATGTGGTCTCTGCTTATTTCCTCTTCCCACTTCCATTTAGGTAATACACTTGTATAAATGTTTTAATCATAACATTGATGAAATCTCAAACTGTTCTTTTTTTTTTTTAAGCAGAAAAAAGAATAATATGTATCTGATTAATCACTCTGAAACCAAAAAAATTGTTCAGACTGCAGTGTTTCTGTGCAAAGTGGTTTACACATTTTTCCATAAATGATACATTTTAAAATTAATGTTAAGTGGCCCTTAAACTGACTTCCATCTGGTATAAGCCAGTGTTGATACAGGGGAGTGCTGTATGAAACAACTGCAGAACAGATTCTGACCAGATTCAGGTCTAACAGGTTTTTTGACTCTTTTTTTCTTTATCTGGGATTGATGATCCGAATCACCTAAATTGGTTAAAAGGGAGTCAGACCCAAAGTGTCGTAGGACCGTGAAGGATTTGCTTTTGCTGTTGTCGCTCCACATGTGTAATCAATTATGAGCATAATTACATGGGTTTGGAGTCTGTTAATGTGCAGTGCCAAGTTGCACGTGGGCATTTATAGCAGTTGGGTATTTTGTACTAATTCCTTCCAAACTTATGCTTTCTTCTTGCACAAGAGCCGGGTAGGATTCATAAGGTTAACACAAGAAGTAGAGAATGCCGACTCCTCGTTATTACGGAGGAAGAAGAGCATTGAAACCTATTAACAAAATCTCTTTTGCAAGGGTGGCAGAACTCCACCATGTTTCTGATGCCCCGTCCATGCCAGCCGTCATCAGTGTTCACACCAGCTCCCTCTGGCATGACTAGGCAAGGCCGCTGCATGCCTGGCGGCTCATCCCGGTGGGAAAGTCTGGAGTGAAGCCAGGGAGAGTGACAAGCTATTTGCCTGGGACTTGTGCAGTAGGGCCACTATTGGCAAGAGGGAGGCTACTGGCAATTGTGGAGAGTACGGGAGTACTGGAGGGAAGAAAAGGAGTCTCAGGCACTTACACCAGGGCTGGTGGGAGATACAAATGTTTAAATTGGCATCTTGCCCTAATGTTGGCCAAAAGGTGCAGAACTTTAAATCACTCAGCGGGAGTTCAGACCCGAGTGTTGTACAGTCTGGGGAGTGCACGATAAGCCAGACATATACAATAGAGAATGATGTGAAAGCAGTTCACAGGAATGTTTTCTTTTATAAATTGCATTTTTATTGGAAAGCTTTTTAATTTTTGTCATCAAAACTTGACTTCCCTCTTGAGAGTGCTGAGGAGGGGAGCTTGCGGATTAATTAACTGGAGGTAATTTAGCGTCATTTTGTTTTGGGTACCAGCTGCTGATCTGATAAAGTGACTCCATGGAAAAAATTTCTTTTATTAGGTATGCTCTGTGTATGTGATACATGCTTGAATTATAATGGTGTTTCTTCCTGCAACCTAACTGGGAAGAGTCGATCTGCTCAAAGGACTTCTGGCAAAGCAGTTGTGTAAAGAGGTGGTCTGGGAGGGTAGCAGCTGAGAGCCTCAGCCAAAGATTAATACCTCTGTAGCAGGACAATGCTGTCTGGAGAGTCTTTGCCTTCTGGAGTCAGATACTAAAGTATCTTTTTATATTAAAAAAAAAACAAACACAACAACAAACAAACAAACAAAAAAACCAACAAACGCTTCAAGGAAGTATTTATACGTAGCACCCTCTTCTGGGCAACTTCTTAGTGTCAGGATTTTGTAACAACAAATGTGAGCTCTTAAGAACTTTTGTATTGTTTTAAATTGCTTTCTCTCTTAGGTACCTCTAATGTCCTTGGAAGCTTACAGGCTTACAGCTTCAGGTAGAGCAACAGAAACGATTTCTTAATATGATACCTACCAATGACGTTACCATGTGTAAAATACATTTTTTTTATTTTCTTCATTGCTGTAGGTGCATATTGTTTATTAAATGGTTTTGAATATTTTTCTTTATAACAGTTCACCTCATGTTATATATTCTTCACATATCCTCATGAAGATGCCACACATGTGGCTTTATACAGTATTTTTAGCATAAACAGTGAATATAGCAGAGACTGAAATAAGCACTGTTTTAGAAAACCAAGCACCTGCAAGATAGCTTGCTGTCATTCGAAGGGAAGCAAGGTAGACGTAATTTCATTTAACTTTTCCCTGCAATGATAGCTTTTTAGTTGTCTGCTTGTCATTTTCTATGTGTTTGGAATGTCATAATGAAATATATGTGAGCCACTGGGGAGAATAGCTTAGAGTTGGTGGTTTCTCAGTCGTACCTGGTGCTGTACTCTCCCTTTAGGCTCCTTCTGGTTAAGAAGGGGAAGCTTTTCCCATGAAACCATGGAAATTTGAACACGTGGGCTTTACTTTGCCAAACGTGCACCTTTCTGATCTGCCAGAGATTGCCAGCTTGGTTGCTATGGGTCCCTTGTTGGAAATGCTCTGTGCACTAGGTGAGGTTGTGTCTAACTGGGGCTTTTAACCTGCTTCTGGCAAATGGGGCCTTACATGATCTCCTGTTTTGCTTTGTACTAAGACTGAATTCTGCATCCCACATTCTGGCTAAGAGAAGTGTCCAAAAGAGAAGGTTTTTATTAAAAATAATATATTTTCCCAGAAACTTCTGTGTGAAAGCCAACTCTTGTGCATTCCTAGTAACTTACTTTCTCCTCATTTGGTACGGGACTTGGTAATGCTGCAAAAAATTCAGTATCTCAGGAATTTAGGGTCATTGGAGCCATACAGCACTGATCCTTCCCTGATGGATAACTCCCATTCCTATTGCCAACAGTTGCATACTTACATTGAGGAACAGGTGGATAGGATATGGCAGAACATGCTGACATGGTAAGATGAGGAGGTTGAAGGTATGAAATAGGAGTACCAGAAAGGCTAGTAAAAGAAAGCTACATGTATAGAAGAGAGATGAGTAGGAGAGTAGAAAAAGCAAAAGTAGAAAAAGCTAAGTGTTTAGAAGTTAAGATCTTTACCTGTGTTTTTATGCAGTTCAGGCTTGAACTTAGCCTCCACAGTGAAAGCTGAGCATGGGGAAGAGAGGACAGCTGGGAAAAACCCACCCAGCATGAATCCTCAAAGCCCTGGAGGCATTAGGTACCATCTGTATGAAGAACCCAATTTCGCCAATGCTTAGCTCTCAGGGTCAGCAGCACAGCATGTCTGCTGCCGCTGTGTGGTTTAGAGCACAGGTTTGCGAGGTCAGATGAGAGCAGCCTGTACGGTGGGTATGGATCTGCTGGGAGAGTATAAACTCCAAAGGGTTACTGGCTGTTGATTATGGCTGCCCCACTTCTCCATATGGGTGTCTTCCTACAAGACTTCATTTTGAGCTATAGCTGTGTTTAGGCAAGAAACTGAGTCATAACCATATTTTAATTTGAGCTGTTAAGATGTCTCCCATCAGGAATCTTCAGTCAGCCGGTGTAAGTGTGACTGATCATCACCTTGACATGACTTTCTGCAGGACAAGAACTATCTTCTGTAGCTGTCCTCGATGTTCAGAATAAAGAACTTTTTGATTGTTTGCTGCTTTTTAACTGTTTAACTTTCTGCTTTTTCTTCAGAGGATGTGCTGAGTAAAGATGCTGGGGAGTGTGCAATATGCCTGGAAGAGCTGCAGCAAGGAGATACTATAGCACGGCTGCCTTGCCTCTGCATATATCATAAAGGGCAAGTATTCCTCGGGATGCATATAAAATTCCAGAAGGTCACATTTATTGGGTAACTCCTCTGAGGAGTGCCTAAAGGAGCACTAAAACTTGGTCACTTTTTACATTTAAGAGAACAACAACAAAGAAACAACAGCAGCAACCCTGAAGGTGTTTTTAAAATGGTATCTTCCTGCCTCTCCACCAATGTATTTGAAGTCAGTTTTCCCTGCTGTAGTCTTCTCACGGTTCCATGAAAAGCCCACAGAGGAAAAATGCAAAATCACCTGCATGGGGAAGGAGTGCACATCATAGCTATGGAGCTTAGGTTGTGTGTACCTACATAATAAAAGTTGTGTCAAATGCTAATAGACTTGGGGGGAAAGGGCAAACACTTTTTAAACCTGTTTTGTATTTGTTTTTTCGAGTGTCTGTAACGACAGGAAGTAAAATGTCAGTGAATGACACAAGCAAGATCATAGTGTTAGTAATGAAGAAACCTGTGTATAAAAGCTGGATAGTAATTTGTAAAATGCTTCCTTAGAAAATTTCAACACTTAAACACTCGTTCAACAGTGTTTAATATCCAAATATTATTGTGGTCTGGGGTTATTACATTTTCAATGAATGTTGAAATATGTGTATATACATATACTTCTTTGTATAATATGAAATCCTACTATTTAGTGAAATTAGGAGAAACTAATTTATATTCATACCTTAGTGCTGAATGTTACAGAGATATTCATGTCAATTGTTTTCATTTTTGTCTTGCATCCAACAGCTGCATAGATGAATGGTTTGAAGTAAATAGATCTTGCCCTGAGCATCCATCTGATTAAGACAAGATTCATGTTTTTAGGTAATACTTATTTTTAGATGCATACATTTAAACAATAAATATCTTTATTATCTGAAGTAACTCTCTATGCTATTTTCTTAAAATTTGTGAATTTGCTACTGTGTCTCAGAACTGCAATATTAATCAGTAAGTATTGACGTATATTGCAATATGTAAAAGGTTTTTGCATCCTTATATGGCATGGTCTGAAATGATGTATTCCAGTTTTAGTACTGGAAAGTGTCAAGTCAGTGCCAATAAAGCTTTAGCATTAACTTTTAAAGAGTAATTTTTCCATGGAAATGAAACAAAATTAAAATAATACAATTGTGTAATTTTGGATTGTTCCATGAGTACTGGCATTTATTTTTGCTGAAAGCTTTTGGAATCATATGAAGAAGTTGAAACTAGGTATTTTCAAAACCACTTCCATGTTAATGCATTCCAGAATGTTTAAAATCTATAAATAAATAAAAATACTAACATGTTTCTATCCATCCCATCTCAGAGGTTCACTTTTTTCCAGCTTATGTCTTGTGTTAATGATTTCCGATATACAATCAGTGTCAAAGGTTTAAAGGATACATTTATTCTTTTAGTTGACTAGTTCGAAAACTTTATCTTGCATTAAACTACTGCCACGAAGCACTGCAAAACACACCAACAATCATCATAATTCTTAGAGAAATTGAGATACCTGAAATTCTGGCTGGTAGCTGAGGCTTTGGTTTTGTTGTTCTAATGGAAATTAAAATATCTGAAGACGTCATCATTGGCATTTATTTGTTCATTTGTTTCATCTTGCTTCCTGAGTCAGTATTGCAGGTCACATTGCAGTGCTATGGTTGTTGCAAGGGTAGCAGAGAGAACCTGAAGGAAGGTGTCCTGCTACAGCGATAATTGTTTTAACCTCAGGGCAGTGTTAGCCAAAATTAATAAACAAACATGTTTCCTATATTGCCCCAACAACTCATTTGTGGAAGAAGCCCACACGCTGTTTATGAACACGTTTGTCTCTCTACGTGCTCATAGGTGTCTAACCTCATGTTAAATCCAATTTGCACTTTTTCACAGCGGAGATGGTGATAATTGGGGGCTTAGGGAAAAGGGGAAGGAAAACACAGTGGTTCTGCTCATGCTGTTTGAGTGTGTTATATACTGAAATAGCTGAAATAATGGTACTTTTGTCTTCTGCTTTTTCAACAGCTGCTTCCACTGATCAGAAAACATAGGTGTGAGGTTCCCTTGCTGAACACAGCGTGCCTGGCTTGAGACTTACAGTTCTTTCTGGCTGAAAAAGGCAAAGATGGACAGTGACATGGAAAAAGCATTGCAGACACCAGTTACTTGCCAGTAGTGCTCGGTATACCAAACACTCATGCAAAGGACACACAGGGATTCTGAAAATGCTGCACATTCTGTAACAATCGACTCCCCACAGACATTACTGACACTTTTGTATTGAAGGCCAAAGTTCCTAATTTCAGCCTAACTTCTGGTTCTGTGAAGAAGCGGGTTATTGGACATGTTTCCTACTGCCTCAAGTGGAAGCGGAGACGTTCGATACGTGCTATCTGAGACCCTTACAGGAGGATGGCAGCCCCGGTTTTGAGTGGGAACGTTTTCACCTTCTCGTTGGCTGAAGAAGAGTAAATGGCAAATTAAATATAATCTAACAGTGTGACCTTAATTTACTGAATTCACGCCCTGTTTTATGTTCTTCACTTTTTTCAAGAACAGAAAACATAAACTTCTCTGCATAGGAATACTATATTTCAAAACTTTGTAACTAAACCTTTGTCACAATGCAGTCCAAAGAGTAAAACCAAGACAGGTAACTAATTTATATTGATCAAGCTATAGGGATTGTTGAAATCTGCACATTGTATTGCTATTTAAGTAACTAAAACTTCTCTTTTACTGCTTGTGAGTAAAAACAACAAAAAAAAATGCAGCAAAGCAAAATATTACAGCTATGCAACTTTTTTTTAAATAGGGAAAAAAAAAAAAGAAGAATTACCAATTTTAAGTGCTGCCAGTTAAGGTAATTTGTTTAACGGGTATTTTTTTAAAAATGTTTCAGGTAATTATTTTGTTGTACTACTCTCATCTCCAGGCTGCCTCCTGAGGTGTAAATGAATAACTGCAAATGTGGGCACAACAAGAGGTTTTTATAGGCACGGGTGAGATAACATCGAGGTGGGATTTGGGTTTAATTTTTAAAACACGCGCAAGTTTTTGTTTCTTTGTTTGAATGTGTTTTTGATGGCAGGATCTGTAGTACTTTGCATCTAAATCCTTGGTCTTTTCATGTACAGACCAGCATTTGAGTGTGGTTTGGTTTTGTTTGGGTTTTTTTTTGTTTGTTTTGTTTTTTTTTTTTTTTTTTAAAAGCACCTGCATTTGTTTAATTTATTATTATTTTACTGTATTATATTGGCATAACCAGAGCTCTGTGAAACACAGGATGTCTCTGGGGGAGTACACCAAGTAAAACTGTGGATAAGTATTAGTTCC
Source organism: Vanellus vanellus (assembly GCF_965231255.1). NCBI lineage: Eukaryota > Metazoa > Chordata > Aves > Charadriiformes > Charadriidae > Vanellus > Vanellus vanellus. The sequence continues at coordinate 47,771,959 of NC_138906.1, read as the reverse complement.
CATAAAGTGTCACAGTTCAAAAAAAAAAAAAAAAAAAAAAGACAATAAACTGGAACAGATATCAGGGCTTAGAAGCATACTTTTTATATCAGAATTAATCATGGTTTCTGAATTTCACAGTACAGGGAAGAGTTAAGGATATTTATTAGCAACAGCATTTTTAGTGGATTTCAATAGTTAAATTGCACAACACTTCGAACATTTTTCTTGTACATACATAATTCTGCTTTTCTTTTTTTAAATACATATTTCTCTCATGCTACTGTGATTCATATTAAAAAGGGCAAAGGACAGGAGCAACTGCTGCTATCTGGAGAACAAGTGCAGTGCATGTTACTAAACTCTCCTATCTTGCTTGCAGAGCAATTCTTGCCTGGATAATGTTTTCTCTTGAATATTGCTCTGTAAAATGCCATTGTTATGCTGCAAATCTAAAGGAGTCCAAACTAGGTAATTGTCGTAATCACCAGTGCAGTTTCTACATTTTTGGGCTTGCATCACTGGTTTCAGCTGAACCTGTAACTGTGGGGCCCTGTTGTACTCTCTTTTTCAGTGGGAGCAGAACCATTTTGTCACACCTTCAATTCTGTAGTCACATCAAATGTAGTTGTTCCCTGTACAGATTCCTATTTAGCTGAGAATATTTGTGTTGCCTTGTATTATCATGGGGGGGAGGGATGGGATGAGGAATTACAGCACCTGTAATACTCGAATAGTGGTGTTGCCTGCGGGCCCACTTTCCCGATATTTTAAATTCCTGCTGTCTTCTGAAAGTAAAGCGTTTGCATTTGCGTTTGCATTGATTTACTGTTGGCTTCATGCCTACAGAAACTCACCTGTAATAATGTAAAGGGGTTAGGTAAGTGTTTTGGTGTCCTGTGCTCCAAGGTCATAGATAGTCTTTGGCTTGGGGATTAAGTAGGTAAATATTATAAACATAAATCTGTTTACAACTTAAGCTCAGTTTTGGTAGTTCATATTTCTAGTTCATTTGCTGATTTTTTCAAAAACCTTAATTTTCTGTATTCAGATGCAAGTAGCTGGTTTAACGACCCAGCAGTTATTACTGCTGTCCTACATTTAGGACCAGTGCTTGAAAAGCATGCCACTAGCAATCACACTGATGCGTGGTTTTGCAGGCAAGGGTACGTTGCTGCTTCCATCAGAGTGGGAGAGCAGCAATACCTTGGATTATTTGAGGAACTGATATGAGGTCAGCCTTAGATTCTAGTTTGGCGTTCTTGGTATCCATAAATCTCTTCTGAAAGGCTATGGGAGGTTTTCTTGTATCAAAACCTGTAGTGTAGACCAAGCCTAGAATGACCTTGGAAGCACGAGAGTGATGAGTTTGAAAACGCCTGTGGAAATTCACCTATGTAAGCTTTATGTCACCAGCTGTGTTGGTCAGTTGGCGTTGACCATGCTGTAGACATAGCTCTAGTCATAGGCAACACCTTCTTTTTAAAAACATCCTCACAGTGGTCCTGAGTCCTTGTGCTTCAGAAGGGAAAATAAACACCAAACAAGTCCTGCGTCTCGATCAAGGAATACCACACTTGTCCACAAGAAGCAATAACTTAAATTATCGTGTGATATGCTTCTTTGCCTGTAAATATATTGAGATTGCCAATTCTGTGCGGTTTCAGAGTATTTTCTATCATCTGGCCTATATCTTCCCTAAGTATGTGAGGGTGTGAAATAATTCCCATACTCAGGTCTGCCATAAACATGCTGCTTGCCAGAAGGGGAAGAGTAGACTCAACACTGTCTTGAAATGTGAGATTTTTCTGAACTTGTAACATACCCATGTATCTTGAGTAGCAACTTGTGTTTTGCAGTTCTCAGTGGAGGTGGCTCTGAGTTGGATTGTATATAACCCTACTCCACGCAGTAGCGAGAGCACCATGCTACTGTCAGCACAGGGCACCCATTGCCCTGTCTCTTAGAAAGCAGTATATCTATAATAACACTTTCCCTTTGAAGGAGGTAGCTAATTTTCTTTCAACGTGTACATTCGGCGATGAGTTCAGTGGGGCGTAAAAGCAAAAATACCAAGCACACTGCAAATGTGTGGTATTTTGTTCTGGGGAAGAATAAAGCATAAAACAGACGGTCTTATTTGTAATCAACTTAACTTGCATATTCAAGGGTAAGTGTACTGCGGTATTTTGAAATGGAAAATATGTAGGTAATGTAAAAAGACGTGGGAGGATACTTGTGACCTTTTTTGTTTCCCCTGCTCCCCCCCTTTATGATGTGAAGAGGGTTTTATGACTTAATCTTGAGATTTATACATTTATCCTAGTTCTTAATGCTAGGAGCACTGGCTTTTTAATTAAGTCTTTGCTGAAAGGCTGTAGAGCTGGTAAAACTGACTCCCAGAAGACTAAAATCTCAGCGAATGTGGGAAAGATAATTTTTATTCAGAAACGTGCACCTTTGGTGTTTCTGGTTGGATAATGTCTAATGCAGAAAATGTGCTTATGGACGCTTTTAGTACGCCGCCTTTTCCATGTGAGGGCTTCAGAAACTTGCTCTATTTCTTCTGTATTTCACCAAAAGCAGGGAACATGGCACTTGAAGGTTACTGCTATCTGTACGTAAACAGCAGCAAAGCATACATTGGTTTTGATGCAGGCCAAGATCTCTCTGAGTTTCTGTGAATTTTAGCTGATTTCCCATATTGAAAGAGAATATTTCTGTGCAAATTTGGTATTGCTGTTTTGTAGCTACTAGTTTTGCTGTACAGTTGGGAGTTTCCTGCCAAGAGACTTCCCTATACCCGGGAGCGCAGAAGTGCTACTATGGATCTTCCAGCTCACCTTTGCCAGTGGAGGATTATCTTGGTTTTTGATGAGTGCTATATTTTACGATTCACTTTCCACCCTTCCAAGCTTAAAAGTCATTTTAGTATCAACTTCTCCTCTTCCTAGCTGAAGACATGATACGTTTTAGGCCATATTCTCTCAATCTTTGGACAGGCTTTCCATTAGCATCAGCAAAAGTGACATAGGAGGTTGTAGCTGGAAGAGGAGGGCTTGATAGGGGTTTTGATAAAACCCAGCCAAAACTGTTTTTTCCTGCAGCAGTGTCATCATCAGCTCATACCACTTCTTGTCCTCCAAAATACTGTGTGAGAAATTCATGATAGAACTGTGTCCAGTTTTTGGTTCCTAAATGTAAAACTTCTGTGATGTTTCTCCGTATAAATTAACCTGCTTCTAAAATCAGGTTGAAGTTGTTTTAGCCTCTTGGGGAAAACAAACAAACAAACAAAACAGTCCTTACTCTCAAGTTGCATTTGGTTATCTTACTACACAGGTCGGCTGGCTTCCCAAGCCGCCGTACCGTGTTCTGTAAAGTCATTTCTCAATGAAGTACGTCAGAGCTGATGATGGGATAAACTGTAAAATGACCTCCCTGCGGGGCTTTACTAGTTGCTGAAGACTCGCTCAGGTAAACCATCGTAGGAATATCATGCACCTGAAAAAGGCTGGACTTGGTTCTGCCTTTGATTTAATAAGTTGCCAGCATACAAGAAGTAGAAGGCAGCGAGCCCACTCGCTGATCTTTCTGGCAGCTTTTAATCTATGTATGTTTGTTTGAGAGACTTTTGCCCTTGGGTGTGCTTTGGCAAAGATTTTGCAATGATAAGTAGGATTTGCTTGATTCTGGCAGAGTTTCAAGTGTAAGTAACCCGACGTTGCAAGTACATAATCTGTTGCTGAATCCTGTTCCTCTTGTTTTCTCTCAAATCTGTCCTTTTTATTGCTAATTTGTTATATTTAATAGTAAACATTTCTCAACGTGGCTGGTCACAAGCTCTAAAGGTGTGAAATGCTAACAGGAAGAGACATCGAAGTGTGATTCTGTGCTTTTCCTGTGCATATTAAGATGAAGCTGAAGTATTCCTTACGTACAGTCAAGAATTCTCTCCTAGCTGATATTGCCAAAGCACTATAACTTTCAAGGAAGAAGGGAGGTGGCTTAGCTGTAGAGGGGATGTTTTAATGAACTACTTAATTTTAAAAGCTGCAGCATCACACGGAACGAGGGGTGATCCGGCGTTAACCTTATCACTTGATTGCAAATCTTGTTCTGGCTCTTCTACCCTTTGGCAGGTACCTGCTGGTAGGGAGCAGAGTGTATATTCCCCTTTTTTATATGCCTCGTCCCACCGAGCTAACCCTGCCCACAAAGAGTTAGAGGGAACTCCGTGCTAGCTTCTGAAATGCCACCCGTACATGCAGTGGTAATGGACAAGATGTCTTCCTTCATTACCCAGAGCAGAAATCGGAATGTAATTTGCAATGTCTAATGTAAAACATGTTTGTTTTTTTTTTTTTAATTGAGCAGTATGATTGCAAGTTGACTTAAGTTGTTCTAAGGTACTCTTTTCAGTGGTTTGCCAGTACATAATCATGAATGAAGATATTTTTTTATTGATTTTTAGGTTGTATGTTTAACATTCCATTCATGTAAAATATGTACAAATATATGTAATAAATCTTTTGAAGCACAGTTTTCTTCACACTTTCAGGTAATTTTTTTGGTTGGTTTTTTTGGGGTTGTTTTTTTTTTTTTTTTTTTTTTTTAACTATTAGTGAAAGAGGCATCGCTGTGGGACAGAGCATGGATTTCCTTCTCCCTGATGGTCACCAACACTCTCCTGTCTGTTCCTAAACAGCTGGGAGGAGGCTACTACAACAGGCTCCCACAGTGACAGGTTGCTTGGAGGAGGGATTTCTTCCCGGAGCCACCGAGGGCATTAAATCGTTCTCCAGTTGAGTTCCCTGGCAAGGGCAGAGCCCTGCCATGGCCTGGAAACCTCCGCCCAGGGCAGCAGCTGCAGCTGGGTCACCTCCGGTGCTGTCTGCACTGGAGAGTGCGATTTTACACCCTTCTTCACTGGAGAGGGTGATTTTACACCTCTTCCCCAACACTAGTTGGGGGTGGAGCTGAGGGCGCCCTGAGCAAAACCAAAGTGCATTTCACCAAGGTTCTGTGCAGTGTGGGTGGGGAAAACAAAAGGAGTTCACTCTCTGGGCAAGAAACACCTCTCCTTATGTTGGGGTGTTGCATCTCAACCCAACAGGGTGCTGCTCCCAGCTGGGGGGGGGGGGCTGTCAGCAGGCTGGTTATAGCTGCTGGTGGAATGTGATGCAAGGATTTGTGGCACAGGTCCCTCCAAGGCTGGGTGTCCATCCTTGCTTGCTCCGCTTTTGAGGGAAGCCTTCTAGCATGGCTGGGGGTAGCTGAACCCAGCGTTAAAGCACAGCGACAGTTACGACTCTCACAATTCTCTCTGTGGGAGATGAAAGTTTTAATGCATGAATTATTCAAGACTGCACCAAGAGACAGTTGGATGTAATTACTAAGAAACGTGTTTATATTTCTTGCTGGTGTAACTTCCCCCCCTCCCCGCCAATCACCTTCTGGGAAGCCTGAATTCCTTCACTGCCAGTAATTCCTGTATTTTTCTCCTCGGTCTCAAGTCGCATTATGGAAGCAATTGATAACTAGTTAGAGCCGTGTTTGGCTTCACATCAGGAAAATCTGAAAATTATTCCAGTTCAGTAGGTACAGGATTTCATGTGTGGAATTTAAATTCCCGGCATCTATTGGTATCATGTCCTGTGTACAGCTGGGACGTGGGACATGCCGGTTGTGCCCCAAGTCGCTTGCCCTGGGGGGTGAACAGGGCGGTAGCGGTCATCGCCAGCAATGCTGCATGTGTGTGCGCGTCTGGCCCCGATACCACACACTGTTGCTTGGTACAGCCGGTGAGTGGTCTGTGTCTGCTTCTGGATGTGGCATTGATTTTAGCAGGAAGGTGAACAAAATACACAGCCTGCAGCAGAGAGAGCGGGGAGGGAGGGGAGAGTCCCCTGCAGCAGCTGGAGCTAAACGGGGGTGTTTTGTCCCCTGTTTTTTGAGTGCCCTGCGCTGGAACCTTGAGAGAACATGAGTGCTCTTTCTGAGGCTACAAGACCAGAGCAATGTCTGAGCCTGGAGGGCTCAGGCTGGAACCTGCTGGTCTCTGTGAACATCCCCCGGCGTATTTGTTTAGTTGAGGAGGTGCCTAGCTCCATCCCACCCTGCCGGGAGAAGGGTGCCCATGTCCAGAAAGCCAAACAAGGCCATAGAGGACACTGCTTGCAAGGTTCTGCGCGGCTCGTGCCTGCCATCTCCTCGCCAGCTGGCCACTGGACAACAAGAAGCCTCAGCAAAAGCCAAGTGAGATGGAGTTTTCGAGCCCTTGTTTAATAAAGCATCTGTTTTCTGAGGGGGATGAGATCAGGGATGCGTGGGGGCAGGGAGGGAGGGTTTGACATAAATAAATAATTGTATAAAGCCTATCCTCAGTTGACGCAAGATGACTCACTCGTAAAGGCGAGAGCGTAGAGGAGGCAGATATTAAAAGCACGACGATGGGTCCTCAGCTGAGCTCGGCGGAAACTGCAGGTGCTTGGTGCCTCTCCGGATTTGGCCCATTATCTTTTGAGTCATGTTTTGTGCCAGGCTCCTGCCCTGCTTTTCATTTTCACCCTGGTTACAGATTTCTTTGTCTGAACACGGGTTTAAATTTTAACAAAGACTTCTTCCCCCTCCCCCTCCTCTCCTAGTTGCTTCTTTAAGCTGGCTTCAAACAGAAGGAAAAGGAAAACCCAAAGCCTCTGTCCAAGCCTGGGCAGGTTTTGTCCCCAAGGAGAATGACTACCATGGAGCTGTGTGGGGTCTTCTCACCCGCTCCTGCCTCACCGGACCTGGATGACTTCCAAAGGGAGCAGCTTTCCTCTTCACAAATCGCCCGGGCCAGGATTAACATCTGCTAAACTCGGGATTAAACAGCCCGGCAGGTAACAGGAGCATGAAAACTTGACAGCTTCATTTGCTGCAGCCCGTGAGGGCTGTCTCCTGGCTCGTGAGGCTTTAGCAACTAATTAAGTTGTGCTGCCTTCAGTGTACGGGATGAATCCCTGGACACAAGCGGTTGGGCATAATTTAGTTGTTTGCAAAGGGTTTGCTGGAGCTGGAGCTCTGACTCTCTTCCCCCTGGGAGCAAAGGGGATGCTTCTGCACCGGGGACGGTTTGCTCTCTGGTGGAAGTGGCCCGTCAGCCACCTTGTGGGCTGGTTGCCCACTTTGGGGGCCAGGATGGGGGAAGCGCAGCACATTTCTCAGCGAAGGTGCTCAAATCTGGGCTCGCCAGCGCTGCACAAAATGGTCACTGGCCAAGGGTGCCAAGCTCTGGGAAAGTGTCCGTCCATTACGCTGGGCTGGAAGGAGCTGCTGTGTGTGAGCAGGGTGCGATGATTTAGTTGTGTCCCCATTACGCGCATGCCACCTCCTCTTGCTGCCACCTCCAAAGCGGTGCTCCTTCAGAGCCATGTGGGGCTGCCGCCCTCCAAGCAGGGTTGTGGTGGCTGGGGCTGTGACAGCCCGTGTCACTGGGCCAAGGCAATGAGAGGAGCCGACAAAACGGGAAAATTGTGTCACTGAAGTGACAGAGATGATCCCCTGTGAATGACCCTGAACTGCCCCACATGTGGGGCCGGAGCAGGGGCCAGGCCAGGGGGAGGGCTGGGATTTGGACCCACGGCCCTGCCCTAACAGCTCTGCTGGGCAGAGAAAATGTGGTGGCAGCTACCAGCAGGACAGCCAGAGCAAGGGAAATTTCTGGTTCTTCCTTTCCTGTACCCGGCGCCCACCTCTGCATCTTCCATTTCCACATTTCTGTGGAAGGTCCCGGGGCCCCCCTGAGGCTGTTGGGAAGCCCCCGTTTGGCAGCCCTGGTGGCTGCAGCGTGTGACAAGGTTTTCTGTATCACCACCTTATCGGGTTGCTTCACACCCCAAAGGCTCTGAGCTCGGGTGGGTGAGGCAGCATCAGCCCTGACAGAAATCTGCTGCTTTCCAGTGCGGTCACCCCAGGACTCCCCATCAGCGTGGATGTACGAGGGTGCAGGACACCCCCTGCTTTCCCAGGATAAAGCGATAGCTGTAGTTTTCGCCCCCAAGGCCAACTACGATACCGGTTTTTATTCCCTAACCTGCCTGATGTGACCTCTCATGCCTTGATGCTCCTGAAGCCAAAGCTGCTGTTTGCTGCTGAAACATCATCCCACCTTTCAAGTCCCACTGTGTACCTGGGGCGAGTTATTTCAAACCTTTGCCGTTCATGCCCTCATCTCTTGTTTACCTCTGGGAGCAGAGAATGAACACTGGCTAACCTCGGCCCTGCTGAGATTCATGGGGGATTTGAACATGAAATCCCCAGGAGGAAAGAGGGGACTCCCCAGCACTCCCTGCATCCTCTTGCCATCCGTCCCCACCCACGGAAGCAAGGAAGGGCTCCCCGCTGTCGCTACATCATGTTCTTAGAAGCCTCACCCATTCCACAGGGCAACACAGAGCCCCCAGCAAGAGAACAGAAACCATCCCTTGTGAGTAAATTCGGAGTCCCCAAGTGCAGCAGGCAGCTCCCAACCTGGTGTCCATGTTTATCTATCACCATCCTTCTGTTTTGTTTCTACCTACTAAAGTGACAGTCAAATCCTTCATGCACAGCTGCAGCTTTCTGCTGCAAAGGTTATTTGTTCCACCAGTTGAAAATCGAGCGGCCCCTGCAGTGACCTCTCCTTCCCCACGGCGCACCCGTCCCTTGCTGCCTTTGGCCCAGCTCCAACACCTTTGGTCCCGAGTGTGGACATTTATACGGTTTTGCAACAGGCTCCAGTTCCGCCCTGCCAAACCAAGGTAAGGGAACAGAGTGAAGATACAGGGAAGCAGGGTTGGGTCTCTCGCTGCCTTTCAGCCTTAGCGCTGCTCCCACAGCAGCTGTGGGATGGAGGGGTTGGGATCCTGTGCTGGCTGTGGTGGAAGAGGAAAGACTGGGCGGCCTTGCAGCACCCTGTGAGTCCTGAACCGATGTCTGGCAGCTGGAGATGCAGGGCTGGCACTGGAGCTGCATCACGAAACCAGGCTCAGCAAAGCATCCTTTCCCAAAGTCCTGGCGGCGCTTGAACAGTGGGGCAGCGCTGTGCTACGTTGCAGCAGGGCTCCCTTGAGGGCCACTGGATTACCTGGCACGCACCAGTAAGCGCACGCAGCTTGCACCAGCCAAATGCGAGTGCTGCACCTCAAGCCAGCAACACTTTGCCCCCAGCAGCAGGTGCAAAAGCAGAGAGCTCCTGCAGTCTGTGTGGCAAGAGCACTACAGGGGCACAGCACAGCAGCAGTATGGGTGTCCCTAAGCCACTGGCACCATCTTCCTCGCTGCCCCTAACTGGGTTGGCACCCGCTGCCGGAAAGGTCCCTTATGGACGGTGCCAGCTGTGAGCGCCCTTCTCCAGCTGTGGTGGCTCCTCTCTCTCGCCTCCAGCCAGAATTAGTTGGGCTGTCTTGGTCCCGTCTTGATCCAGCTAAGTGTCTGCTGACAGGGCTTTAGCAAAGCCAAAGCACTTGCAGGCTGCCTCTTCAAGTTCTTTAAAAAGCTGTTTATTATCACAGGGGACAAGTGGAAAAGACATAATGCCGCGTACAGAGAAGGTCTTAGCAAATTACAAACAAGTCTTTAAAAAGTTACAGTTGTCTCTGAATTCGAGTAAACAAGGCTCTCGCTGCAAGCTGCAAATGTGGTGCTCCAATGCGCTCTACAAATAGTCCAGTAAGACTATGAAAAAAGAACGGCAGCCTGAAACGTTGTGCCAATAAATGTGGGAACTCCAGCTGCTCCCAGAGCAGCAACCTGTTTTCCTCCAGCACCAGATTCCTGAAGCTGTGATGTGCTGCCTGAAGCAGACCCTCTGCCCTGGGTGAGTTGGGAGAAAGACGTTGGGAAACCCCCTTGGGTTTCGTCAAAGCCAGACCAAGCTCTGCTCAGACCTTCAGCCCAGCCCAAACGAGCGCTTGAAGCCCAAAATCACTGCTGAAATGAGTGGCTGTGAGCGGCGCGATCACTGGCAATGTAAGCAATGCAAAACTTTGTCTGATGTGGAGCTGGGCTTGATCCCACCACCTCTTACTCTGAGGCCGTGTTGAGCTGCTGCAGCCCTGCAGACGCTCCTGTCCCTGAAAACACTGCCCTGGGTGCCTGGCTTGTACCAGCTGGGCACATAACAGCATTTGCAGTGGGGCTGAGGTTGTTGTCACGCTCCAAAGGCTGCTCTAAACCAAAAAGGGGCAAAAGTGTCTGCATTGGAAAGCCTGGAGGGAGCTGTCAGCCTATCACTGAAATGAGGACGGGAGCTGGAGTTTTCAACTGTATTTTCTACCAGGTAAATGAGAAAATAATTCAGTGATTAGAGCAAACTGGGAGCACACTGTCCTCCAACACAGGCAAATGACACCTCTGGTGAAGGCCCTTCCTGCACCAGCATCTCCTCCTCTCTGTAAGGGCAGGCTGGCAAAACAGGACCAGCATTTTGACAAAGCGCATGAGTGTGATTTATTAAAGTCACTGAGAAGTCTTTAAAGGCCCTGCTTTGGCAGCTGTTTTTGCAATTGAAATCCCACTCATTTGTAACTGTGTGCCCTTTTGCTTCAGTAAACAAATGGCTCAGGTGCAGAAATCATTCAAGTTAGCTGACTTTCCTCTGGCATGGTCTAAAAGCCTCATCTGTCTCCCTGTGAAAAATCAGTGCTGATACTATGGACAGGGAGGAAAAGCCACTGAAAAATAATGAACACTAAATTGTTTTTCTTCTCTTTTTCTTTTTTTCTTTTAACTGTGGGTTTTGTGAAAAGCTTTATAAGTATTTTAAAATACGTTAGAGAGCTGAAGGGAGCAGACAGAACTGGGGAGTGGGAAAGGTCTGATACCATGTAGGAAACAAAAACTCTGCCCTACAAAGCAAGCCTTTTCCCATGTTTTGCTTTACGGAGCAGATCTGGGAGATGGGAAGGTGAGGGTTCATTGATTTGGCATTTTAACAAGATTCTTCTTCCAGCTTACCAAGGTTTTGTGGGTTTGTCAGCAACTGGAGAATTGTTTCTCAAAGTTTTTTTTTTGGGGGGGAGGGGTGGTAACATGGGAGAAGGAAGGTTTGCACACAAAAAATATCATCAAATACCCCACTCCTTTGTAAACTGATTTCTTTTAAGGGCATCTAAAGTTATACTCTCTAAAAACTAATTATTTGGGGGGGGGATAACATTTTCTTGCTGGTCCTTATCATTGCTCCTTGCTCCTTGCCTTACTCTTTCCATTAATTCAAGCATAGAATAAAAGCTTTCCAAGCAAATCTCAATCATTCCCTGTGCTTACGTGTTGCTGGGAGAAGGGATTTCTGCTTGACACAATTGATTTTCAATCGTCCTTTCCCGCCACTGAAGCTAGGCAACTTAATACTGCTGTATTGCCAACAGCACGGTGTCTAGGCCAAGAGCCAAGGCAATGAACAGCCTGCTAATTAATATTTCACATTTATCTCCAGACCCCCTCCCCAGAACAAACACTGTAAAAACAGGAGGTAGCAGTTTCTATGCAGCCCTCAGGAAATTTTAAGCAAAAGTGTTTTACTGCCAGTTTTATGCTTTTACAGCAATGGCAGTAAGGACATCTGATTGTAGAAAAGAAAATGTATTGGCCTCAATATGGAAAAAAGGATTATTGAAGGTAATCTGAACCTGATGTAGCCATTGCTCAAAAAAAAAAAAAATAGCAGTATCTACAATGCTGGCTGTAGTCAGTGGAGAAATAAGGGCCTAATTTCTAGGCAGGAGAAAGGTATTCGTGTTGAAAACATCGGTACCATGCAACTATTTATGGACGGAGTAAAGCTACAGATGTTTGTTTTCAGTTATGAGGCAGATAATACTGTGAGCTTGTGGAGTTTGTGCATCTGCACTCTTTCTCCCATATATATATGTGTGTGTGTGTGCATATTCATGTATATAAATAAGTGAAGAGATTATTTACATCAGTGTACAGAATAAATCTAAACTCGGTTATCGAAATGCATACACCTGCCAGTGGATTTGGTCTGTTAACACTCTGCATTTCATCTTCAAAGCACCACACAAACATGAATTATTTACCCAGGCAACTTCCTGCTCACCAAAAGGATTAAGAATAACAGGCAGGGTAAGGGATGGAGCTGAGGGAGCACAGCATGTTCATAAAAAGGCAGCTAATCATGTATCTCTCTCCTGCCATGAGTTCTGCAGATTTACGCCTTTATAAACTCTGCAGGCCAAGTGTCGGAGTCACCTTTCTCACACGAACCTTGTCAAAATGGGAGAGTCCTCATTCAAAAGCAAATGATCCGTTCTTCATTTTCAAAAGCTTTGGCCTCTTCTTGGCTTATCAGGTTCCCGTTCAAACTGGAGGGGAAAAATAAAAGGGATAAGAAGGTAAGGTAGTGACTGTTGCCTATCTTCTATTTTCCTAAGGTTTTGGAGCAGAGATCACAGGTTTGCAATGCCCTGTGAGCGGCATGCTTCTCTATGGCATGCAGCTGGGCACCGGCCTCAGACAGGCTACGTGCAGCACTGCTGTTCCCACTGCACATTCGAGGAACAAGGCTACTTCTTCCGAAATAAAAACTGAACTAACACCTCAACTTCACTGAGCTAAAATCGGTGTTGGATATGCAGATGTTTGCATTTCAGCAAGCAGCACATACCTGACAAAGGTTCTTAACATGCAGCGGGTGAGTTTAAAGAAATTTAAATAGTCTTCAGAGCATTTTGTGTCTGCTGTGACAACATGGGAAGAAACCTTTGTTAAGTACTCAGGCATTATTAACGTGAAATGACTTACAGTAAGTTTTTCAAGTCTGGCTACATAAAGCTAATCTACTTTGATATTTACACCCCTGAAAATGGGCAGCCTAGTAAGTGCAGCTTTCAGAAATGTTGAAATCTATTAAACAATTTAGACTTATGAAATTATTTGGGTTAATGAACACCTCTGAAAATTCAGGCAAGGATCAAAAGACAAGATTTTGGTCTGAAGATTCAGAATGATGCGAGTGGGAATTGATGCCTGTTCTGTAGATGAAAGCTGACGGTGGCCTTTGAATAAAACATCTCTTCCACATCTGCAGGGAACCCACTAGTCAGATAGTGAGTCATTGTCTTTTTAAGCAAGAATTCAGTGTCCTTTCACTAAAACAAATATATATATTTAAAAATAAATTTCATGTTCAATAATAAAGCAGCAGTGCTAAAACCAGCACGGTTCTATTGACTCCTGCACTCCCTGAGGTGAGGGAAGGAATGTGGTATTTGGCTTTGTGCCTTACGATGCACATGTGTGACTCTGTGATGCCTACCTAACCTAAAACAAGCAAATCTCACAAAAAGTTAATCTTCTTGTAGCTTAGCACCTTCAGTGTGTTTGGAGCACCGCCCAAAGAAAATCCAAGCACAAATTCTATGAACCAAATTAGTAATGCTAATTAAATGTAACCCTCTCCTGCTTGTTGGGATTTAGGCTCCTGAAAAGCATGGACACGTTCAGGAGTTCAAAAATAAATCAGGACAAGTAAAACTTGGTCTATAAATTTAGGCCCAAATTCTGGAAACACACATGGTCTGTGAATCAGCGGTACAGACAGACGTGAACTAACAAAAATGCATGACATTTGTAACACACAGGGAAGTGCTTGGATGACAGAAGCTTTTTACCTATTTGAATCCCACAGCTGGAACTACAACCCCTGCTTCACGTAAACTTGCTCTGCATTTTTTAGGCTGGAAACTAGTAATGCCAGAAGTGTTTTAAAAGGAAAGAAAGTTTACAAAGTGAGCCTTTGAGGAAGGGATCTTTACCAGACTTCTTTAATAGCTGTGTTCTCCTTGAGAGCTTCGCTGAGGTACTTGACCCCTTTGGCTGTAATTTGATTCTGGATAAGCCTGAAAAGAAAGCACTTCATGTCAAACTAACATGCAAACTAATTTACAGTGCATGCACAACCTACGCTCAGCTTGATGTCAAGGAGCAAGCTGTCTGTTTGCCACAAGAAGACGACTGTGATTTCTGTCTGTACATCCTCTGTCTGTGAGGATGGTACACAGCGTCGGTCAAATACCCCACATGCACTTTCAGAAACAGAGCCCAGAGTGTTAGTCTTTTCCTTTTACTCTTGCATGTGGTTGCATTCTGGAGATACTGAGCTTAATTACATAGCTGACAAATTTCTGCTAAGATCTGTTTACTACTGGTATGGGATTGTGATATTTGGACTCTTTGACTAACCTCTTAGCTCTGTTTTCTTATTAAGAACACTCGGAGACATTTTTAAGTGATGTACAGAAAATTCTGAGTACAGAACCTGTGTAGACCTGGTGTTTTAGCAGTTACGATCTAGAGGTTGCCAAATCCTCCTGTCTTGTTTATCAGACCAGCAAGATTTTTGAAAAATAAGGCACTGAATTTGACTCCGGTATGAGCAGGTTCAAGTCCCAGTGAAGCCACCTTAGCAGCTATAACGTATAGTCTCATCTGAGCTAAGGGGAAAAAATGATACAGAAGATCTTTAAGTAGCACAACTGATAAAGCAGTACATAACTTATTAACCACTGTAGACCATCCCTCTAGCTAAAAATGAACAAAGCCCCCTCATCTGCAGGAGTAGAAATATACTCATCAGCCTAGCCTAATTCAATACTTAGCTTTCAGTCTACCATGGTGTGCCCCATAGCTGCACCATCCCATGTGACTGGCTGCATGAATCCCACAGGATTCAGGATGAGGCTGAAAATCGGAACGAATTGAGCAATCTCTTGGGGAGGGAGGGAAGGAAAGAAGCAGGGAGGCATTCCCATTAAAGGATTTTCTGCACTTGGTAAATGAATCAAAATGCAAAGGGATCTAGTAGATTCTTTCAGCTACTGGAAAAATACTTTAAATCTGCCTCAAGTTATATTATCTATATAGGTCACTACCTTTTGGAGGTATCCACTGGTATAATCAACAAAGTAGGATATAAATTTGTCTACTGGCAGAAACCCTTGGACAATACTGAGCCATGATAAAGACATCTATCTAGATTACTATGCCTGCTTTGGATGGGGAAAGTTTCATTACAAATTCAAACCAAACTGCTCAGTGAAGCATATCTGCAGCTGGGCACAAAGGAATCAAGCCCTCCCCCTCCCTTTTTATTTTCAGGGTGATGGGCACCAGGGCTTCTACTGCTTTCAAAAGAGGCTACAAGTACTTGGCACCTCTGACAACCAGCACACTTCTTAAGATGTGGGAACTAGGATTAATACAGGGAATGCTAGAGTGTGGTTAGCAAAATCTCTGTAAACATTGTAAAGGGATTCCGTTTGTTATGCCCTGTAGATCACTTGCAATGAATGGATGGCTATTTCTTTCACAGCCCACATCTGCCCAACCCTATCCAGGGACAAATTCTTGTGAACCTCTGGATTAGAACAGCCAATGCTGTATTTTCTTAGAAGTTTAACAAGTCACTGTGCTTGCTAGAAATAATCCCTGGTTTCCTAGGGATTTATGTCTTACAGATGAGTGTCTTGCATGAGTGAAAGTGCTAGCCCTAGAAGAAAACATCTGCAAATGGGACATGTCTTTAAGTGTCTGTCATGTAGGTTCTTGAAGAGTAAGAGTTGAGCTTGCTACTTTCATAGTATGATGATAAATACTAAGAATCATAATAAGGTCATTCTATTCCAGCTGTCTGTTTGCATTTTTGGAAATTTTCGTGTTTGAGCCAGTGCAGTTCCCCTAAGGAGATATTAAATCAATTAGTTGTTCGAAAGTTAACAGGACACACAACTAGCTTAAACTTTTTCCTGTATGAAAGCAGGGTCAACATACTAGACAGCAGCTTTATTAACTTTCCATTAGAACTGTCTACAACCAGTCAGCTGCATCCAGACCATGCAGAGAAAGCTTACTGTGACCTACATAGACTTGGAAGGTGAAGCTTTAATGCAGTGACTGCCAACGAGTCTGTGCCTCTGTGGAATGTAACTCACCATAAATGCACCAGTTTCTTGTTGACCTTCAGCATCTCTGCAAAACTCATTGCTGCCTCATCATCCAGCTCGTTTTTAGTCAACCTAAGTGGGAGAGAAAATGTTTGCTTAGGAAGTTATCATTATTTTTCAGTCCCCTGTTTTTCCAGCTTGTCTGTAACTTAGCTTTAGACAGCCAAAGGGGGATGAGCTGTTCCTGCCCTGAGCAATTTCTAAAGGCTGGAGACAAAGAGATACTGAAGAGAAGCCCTGGAGGTAAAAGAGACAAGAGTATCAGATCTTTAATTCTCAGAGCAATTTTCTAATGATACTTCTCTCAGGATGTTTGTGTCTAAAATGAGGTGTGGTGGAAAAAGGTAGAGACAACACTGAAGAGGTGCAAAAAATGAGGACAAAGAACTTGACTTCAGATGATGGAAGTGAGAGAAGGTGGGGAAAGCAAGATGGAGGGAGCAGAGAGAAGCATGACATTAGAATATGTCCTAAAGGACACTGGCTGCTGATCTGTTATTCATGACGACGTTCTTCCAAAAGAATATATCTTATAGCTTGCTGGTAGTGAAAGCATAGGGGATGAGGGGAAGGAGAGACGGAGGAGGGGAGAGAAGGAGGAGGTGATGAGATTGGAGGAAATAAAATTAGGCTGCAGCTTTCTCTGGAGAAAGAAGAGGAGGAGAAGTAGACCACACTGTCAATTACCAGAATATTTTCACGGAGTTGTTGTGTTGCATAGCTTCAGCAATACTTTTGCCTCCCTCTGTCGTGATGCCGTTGAATGCGAGACTGTGAAGTAAAAGTACAAACCTGTAAGAAACAGCCAGCATCACTTGGCTCTTCCACTGCCAAATACTAGTGGATATCCTGGCATTTGGGTGTTTCAAAGGCTCACGTACTTTGCAAACCAGTAAGTCCTTACGGCTTTTACAAGTGATAACAGTTAACAGGCTGCAGCCCGATTGTGGGTCTGTCATACAGGCCATAAGGTTTGCTGCCAGCGAGTTGTACTCTCGGCACTGACAGCAGAGTTGCACCCAGTGATTTTGAGAGTCAAGGCTTTTAACAAGGACAGAATTGTGCTTAGCAGTACACAGGTTTTTACATGCATTTGTCATCCCAAGTCCCTGTACAAACTGGGCACTTTGTCCTTTATGTCCTTCAGACACCTGAGTATCTCATTTTTCTTCCAAACACAACACCTTCTGTTGTGTATGGAGAGATGAGCTTGTAAAATGCATGCTTTCCATTACAAACCACAAACATTTCTTAGTCTGCCCTTCATCCTTTGAACAGACATTGGCAAAATCATCCAGTTAAAGCTGTGCTCCAGGCTTTGAGAGTTCAAAAAGCATTTCCCATGTCAAAAGCCAGGCCAGACCCTGAACATAGTGCGAGGTCTCAAAAAAAGGCAGAAAGAGGAATCATGTGGGGCAATAGCACAAATACGTGTTAGTACAAGCCCCTGCTATCTTCGGCTGAAACTAGATATTCTGAGTTCATCATGACTAGGCTTAAAAATGGCAAATATGCTGAAGTAAAATGATGTAGCAGGGACTATCTTCCCTCAATCTTCACACAAAGCTACCACTAGTGCTAACTATGAATTCAAATTGTGAAGCAAGATTAACCAGTGGAAGATAAGAAATGAACCCAAGTGCAAGTACGCTGCAAAGCAGAAGAGTCACCCTGCACGAGTGCCAGCAAAACCTAGCTCTAGCCAGCACAGTTACTCCTCCTTATTTTTGCAAACACATTCATCAGCATATTTGCTCCCATCTGAGAATGCCTCGGCTCTGATTCAGGTTCAAAATGTTTTCTTTCAAGTCTGTTGCATCCAGATGGATTCTGCAATTATGGGAAGATGGCTATTTCAGATAGCTTTTAAGTTTAAATATATCTAGGTCACTGCACCTGTTCATCTTTTAATTTTTAAGCCAGGCTATCTGCTGACAGAAAGGAGGACAAGGCACCAGCTCTGAAATCCCTGGATGTGAAGTGGCAGCAATAAGCTCTCCAGAGATCCCCGAACTCCCCAAGTACCATATTTCTAAAGAAACTAGTGCCATGTGCCACCTTGTGGGGAAACCAAGGAGCCTTTTCTGCTCCCTCACTATGGAAGCCAGTGGAACTGGGAGACAAATCAAAAGGATCACCATCAACCTAGTGCTCCAGCTGTGTGGAGGGACTCCAAAGCAGCAGCAGCAGGCACAATACACATCTTTAAATCCCTAGCCAGCATTTGAGAGTCTAGCAGGGCATAGGCAGTCTTACACTGATGGCTTCTCCCCGTGCTGTGCTACCAACTTCACCCAGAAGGTTAGTTTGAATCACTGAACTCCAATGAAAACTACATCTCATTAGCACCGAACACGTGGTGTCGTAGCTCCACTGAAGGACAGGATGAGTCTGAATTTAAGAATGCCCCAGTCCCTATCCAAACAGTTCATTACCTAAAAATTACTTCGGTAAAAGCTGTTGTACCTTCGCAACAGAAACTGTTAATGCTGAGCTCACTGGGAGTCTGATTCTGTGACAGCTGGTGCATCCTTCTGCTAATGCTCCCAGATCAAAATGGCACCCACTGACGATGTGTTTTCACAAATGCCAGTAACCGTGCAGCATGAGGGGAAGAGGTGCAGACAGAGGAAAGGATGCCAGCCCTGCAATATTTTTAACTTGCTTAATGGCTGCACAGGGCTTTTTGATTCAGTATGGCCTCTTGCTTGCACCATGAGCCTGTTGGTTACACAGCAAAGGCTGCAATACCAGATGGCATTCCAAGCTAACACTTGGTGGGAAGAGTCATTGCTTCAAAGTACGATGGGAAAGCCAGCACTACGCCGAGCTGTCTGGCTCCGCTGGTGTTTTACCTCACATTTGTTAACCTGGGGTGGTTCCTCAGGGCCTCTGCAAATGCCTTTGCTCCTTCGTCTCCAACTTGATTACCCCACATCCTGGTGAAGAGAGGAAACCAGGAGATAATCAGGTGTGCTGTCCTACTGCCCTCGGCATTGCATTCTCCCTTTTCCTCTTCCCTCCCCTGCCCCCGGATTACTTCACAGTCTTTCAGGCTTCTGAGAAACCTGGCAGGTACCCTCCCCGATGAGCCAGCCATGTTCCACTCCCTGCACACCACACCATCAGCCTCTGCTGACTCACCAGTACCCTAAGGCCACAGCACAGAAGCGGCTCTAGGAGACGCCTGCTGCAGCAGGAGTGCTTTTGGGATCACTTTGCTGTGCTGGGCAAACCCTTGGCAGCTCTGTATTCTTATGGGGTAAAGGAGTCTTGTGGTCTTGTACAGTGAGCTCCCGTGCGAAATCACCAAGTCCTAAATCTTATCATTTTCCTGCTAAGCATTTCTTCCCCACACCCCTGCTGCAGTTTTCCTGTTACCAGCTGGGCACAGACTAGCCTTTACACAGTGCAAAGTACAGGTCTTGGGAAAGGCTCCCCAGATGCACAGCAGCACAGGGACCCACATCCAAATGGGCGACTTTCTGAAACAAACTGCTCTTCAAGCTCTCCCTCTCCTTCAGAATAGTCTGGCAAAATGGTTACCATCAGCACCCAAACCACGACAAATTCCTTCAGTGTTATACCCAAGTGATATCTCCTCTCTCTCCAGCTGCCAAGAGAAAGATCAAAATCTCACAGGGTCAGTATGACCCTGGGCTCTTCCACACATTTGTAAGAAATAGTATTTCCAGTGGAAAAACAACCCTTGCTAACACAAAGGGTTAAGAGAAGGTAATGTGGTAAAAGCTGCAGAGATTTATTCAACATTTAGTAACAGTATCTGGTCAAATCTTTTCTATGCAGAACAACCCCTTTGAAAATTCACCATATATTATGAGGCTCAGAAGCGCCTCTGCTGAGGTATAAGGTATTTTTTACAGGGATCATGGCTTGATGACTCAGAGCCACACTCAGCTCGATGGGTAATTAGTTGGCAGCTCTTTTAAAATCAATTGAGTTTTGTGGTATCTAAACACATCCACTTCCAGTAAGTTCCCTAGAATTTCCTCGTTTTTCAGTCCCAATGCAGTTTGTTATGTAAATACTGAATGTATCTGTTTAAACACTTCTGCCCAAGCTATCCTAAATCCATTTGTAGTGATTATCTCCTCCACAGGAAAAAATAGGAGTCCTTCACTGAAATTACAGCAAGTACAGCAGAGCAGACCCAGCTATATGACAATGGAAGTGGGCATGCTGTTGACTATACTTGTAAAATGTTGTAGAACAACAAAATTAAAGACCAAAAATCTGATTGTTCAAATCTGATTTTCACGTTTCAGGGTTATTCTGATACTCACAACGGCCAAACAGACATTTTAATTCCATGTATTTGAGTATTAGATTCTGAGAAAAATGTTCTCCTGTAGAGTGGAAAGAGAACTGACACTTGCCAGATAGAAAAAAAAAAATCAAACCATCAAGTCTAGCATCTCTCTTGAGAAAGAGGACAGGGATTACAGGTTTATAGTACATTCAGACCTCTCTCCAATAATAGCAGACTCTCCAGTTTGGGACAGACTAGAGAGAAGGATGATGGGAATTCCTTCTTATTCTCCCAGCTCACAACTTTATCAGGACTCAATGCAGAAGGTTTGACAATTATAACAATGACACTCAATAACTAGGTACATTGCCAATAGCCATAAAACCACCCAGAATTTAAAAAATGACCAAATAGCTCCAAAACAGCTGTGCTGCCATAAGGAAAGTGGCTATCTTTACATATTGTCCTTTTGTTAGTTTGTCTCTCCTTTAAGGTTCTGTCAGAACAGGGGAACAAAACCCCAAACAAACCTTGTGTGAACTGGAGAACAAAAAAAGCAGCCCTTGTTTTCCGTCCGAGTGGAAAATGTGGCTATGTTTCTGCACCAGCTTGTTCTAATGCTGCCATGGTGAGGAACAGCAGAAGGAAAGACAGTAAGAGTGAAAGAAGGAATCCTAAGGGATTTACAGATGCCTTGACAAAACCAAGCCCCAAGCTCTGCTCCTTAGCACTGGACTTACCCAATTTCAAATATTGTCTTGCTCTTCTGGATGGCCTGGGCAAGGCACTTCCCTCCTTCGCTCGTTATTTTGTTTGCTCCTATTCTGCACAAAATACGTGAATTGATGAGGTACATCACAGTACAGCTATTAGAACACCAGCTCAGAAAGCAATACAACTATTTAAGGCTAATTAACTCTGGAGGCTAGCTACAGTTATCAAAGATTAACCTAGAGTAAAAAAATACTGCAGGCATTTGACCTTTGATTAAAAGACATCATTTTATGTTGTCTTTTACATATTTTGCATATCAGCTCTCTGAATCAGAAGCATTACTGTAGAGTTTTGGTTCTGGTGCTCAGTATGTCAGAAGCGAGCTTTAGGAACTGATCCTCAAGACAAGGACCCCTGCCTAGTTTTAAATATAGTTCATAATATCAGCAGTTGCTACAGAGTACCTGAATTATATGCAGCATGTTTCATTATGCCACAGGGAACAGAATAATTTCTAGGTTGTGTGGCTCCAGAGAAGACTGCAGCTGGTAAGCAGAAATTGTAATAATTTCAAGTCTTTCTGTTCTGAGCATAGGCTATAGGTAGTGGCATAGGTCAGTGCAGAAGTGAGTGTCTCTGCCTGGTACTCTACAGAAGACCTTTTCTTTTTTTGGCAGATGAGGAAATATCAATTGGCTGGAGTTCAAGGAAGAGATAAGTCTCAATTGCATATACATTGATGTAAAGAACAAACCAAACCAAAACCCCCTCAACCCACTACATTTACATGAAGTAAAACTGGCCTGTTTGATTGGCTTCTAGCACATGAATATGCACTCTATCTCAAAATAATCTCTGGGGTTACTATGCAGCCTGAAAGTAACCATCTTCCAACAGGCTTTTTTGTGAAAGTTAGATTAAATAAGCAAGGCACTGTGTCAAAGCAGTGAAAGAACCAGAGTGCTCTTGGGTTTCAAAACTCTGCAAGTATTTCCAGTGGGAAGGATGAGGCTAGTGTGGTGTTTCAGAGCAAGTTAGTGGTAGAACAAGGACTAGAACCCAAAAGTCCCTGGCTGCCTGTTGCTACATTCATACCAGCCCCTGACATTGCAGTAGTTACCTTCATTTTCTGCTATGGTTACAATTAAACTGTTGGTTAATGATCTACCTTTATGTCAAACCAGTGTTGTGCATGGCCAGACACTCTTATCTAGGGAAGTTCCAGGAATTAAAGGGAACAACTCACCAAGTGAATTTGGGGAATTCCAGAACTGAGGTATGACACCAGCACAGCATGACTCCAATGGCCCGTAAAAGACGACATAAAGAAGCTTGGTACTAAATCCAAGTGAATTCGCCTATTGCAAGGGGCAGCAAGGTTCATGCACCACTTAAGCCTCACTCAGGTGCCCAGATTGGATTTAGGTAAAGAACAGGTCTCGTGCTCTCCTTTTGCTTACTACTATATTCCAGTAAAGACTATGGATTCAAGAGTTTCACCTGCTGCCATTCACTGCTAGACTACTGTAAAAGAATATACAATTGCAACCTAAATTATATTTTATTTGAAATATAATTTTTGTCTTTTTTCCATTCTCCTTCCTATTTCAAGTTGCTTTACCTTAATTAGTATACTGTAGAAAGCAAAAAAATAAATCCAACATACTTAACGTATTCAAGGCTCGAACACTCTTCAATTAGTTTTGCAACATATTTGGCTCCAACATCAGTGATTTGATTGTTGTATAAGCTTAAAGAAAAATCACATTTGTAAAAATACATTATTCCTGCTGTTACTTTAATATTTACAACCTGAATGTTTTATAATGCACACATCGCATCTATCTTATTTATAAGGCTTTGTACATATTCACAGTTGCTGGTATTTCTGTTTTGATACACAATTCATTTTGTGAAGGGCTAGATATAAAATACAAGGAGACCAGACTGTAAATCATGGGAAAATATTTATATGATTTTTTTTAATAAATGGTCTCTCCAAGCAAACAAAGCTTCCCTTTATTCCTGTGTTAGTACAGAAATAATATTGCCAGAAGAAAAGTCAGAAAACACCATAAGAACATCTTTTTGGTCTTTTAAAAGTCATAAAATCCCCTTGCAAATATTACTGAAGATCAGATAACTGAGCAGATGTACTTACATTAAGGCACCAGAGAAAGGAGGCGATTCTTGGTATTCACATACATTTCTCAAAAAGTCATTTTTATGTAGCTACTTAACAACAGCAGGAAGTCAGAGCTAACATGCCTTCCAGCCTCAACTTGATTGAGAACTGATTAAGGTCTTACAGAAATTGGTACCATGAACATGACACTTGAAACTGCACGTTTCTGATACTAGTCTCTACCAAGCTGTAGCTGCTTTGCATAGTTGAAATAAATCAGTTTACAGCACAGAAAACAGGAGGCTCTAGCTATAAAGTGCACTCTTGCTCACGCTCTCTCTCCCCTCTCCACAGCTAGAAGGCGGCTTTAGGTATAAAACTAGCATGCCCTCACAGTTCAGTAACCCAACAGTGGTCCGCACTGTGTTAGAGAAGGGCTTGATGTCAGTGGAAGGCAGCCTGTGAGGCAGTGCAATGGGAGAGGAAACTTTGGTCCTTCTCCCAGTGAACTGTTACAGGGTGGCAGCTGAATCATTTCTGACACAAAATGCTGCTTTGCTTATGTTCAGTAAATAAGGAGGTAACTGTGGTTTCCACCCCACCTTTGCTGTTTCAGTACGGTCAGCATTGCTGTTTTATTTTCTAGTATCAAGATCTAGTGTTTTGCTCCCAGTTGGTACATACCCCAGGAAAGTCACAATTTGGTACTTGGAGAGTTCTTCATACAAGATCCTTACTCCATGATCTGTGACCTGATTTACACTGAGCCTGGAATGAAGCAAACAAAAAGAAAGTTTGAATCAATACAGATTACAAGTGTTCATCACCTATGAGTTAAGGAATGACTGGAGGTCTATGCATTTTCCTCTGATATTTTAACAGGTCCTTATGCCACATATTAAAAGCCTTCAAGGAAAACATGAGCTCAATTTCATGTGGCTCACTTCAAAAACAATAGAAAACAAAAACCCCAAATCTCCAAGGTAATGCTCTGGAAGCTGTCCATAGAACTGAAAACAATAAACTGCAGTAAGTCAGAAACCACAGACAAACACTTCATCCTCCTCCCGTGCTTACAGTGATTGCAAGAGGAAATTCGCTTGACACCCTAACAAAACCAAGCTTTTCAAACTACTATTCTTGCAACCTTCTCTCTGAGTACCTAGTGAAATCTAGGCATCTTGAAAGTCACAACACATTCAGGCTCCACTGAATAAAGGTTGTGAAAAGCCCTGGTCAGGAAACAGAACTGCAGTCCCATGGGTGTACTAGATGTTTCTAATTTTATTGTCCCAACTAGACATGAAACAAATCAATGTCTGTCATTCACAGAATAAAAAATACTTCTTTTCATAGTTGTTTTGGGGTTTGGTTGGGGTTTGTTGTTGGTTTTTTTTTGTTTGTTTGTTTTGTTTTTAAACTTCTCAAGCTTTTTCACCTTGCCTAAATGGACAGGTTCCTATGAAGCATTCGAATTCTGATGAGTCACATTTTCTGGATAAAGCTGTCCCCATGAACACTTTTTGACCAGCTTTAGTTTCTACACAAACTCTGAAGCTGAACCTTCACTGCTGAGAGTCCCTCATCATGAACAGCCTCCCTTGCTCTTACTAGTAACTTGGTCACTTTGGAATGCGCTAGGCAAACAGGAGAAATCAGAGCCGATTTCTAAGGATCAGAACAGTCTGCTTCTTTGAAAGGGATGGTTAAGCTGTTACCGACCTGCAGAAATTGGTCATTAGAAATCAAAGTCCTAACATCAGAAGAACCATAAAGACAAAAAGGCAACCTAACAGACTGGTTTGGTGCTGGGGATGGTGTTAAGATCACACTGGGTATGGCATGATCATATGATAGGGACAAAGAATGAAAGTCTGTCCTTTTCTTTTTTGTTTTATCTTACATAGTGATGCATTTTCCCCCCAGGTTTCCTTATTAATTTCTCTAGGAAGGTCAGTTGATTTGCAACTAACTGGAAAAAATAAACGTCACTTGCTTTGATTTAGTCCTAGAGGACAACAAGGCAGAGCACAGCCAACCTGAAGGAATAAATCCATTTATTAAAAAAAAAAAAAATCTCTTGAGGCTGAAAGAGCTTTAAAAAAGACATATTTGAAGTTCCTGGTTTTACACACCTGACTGTTTGGACAAATAAGGTATGGCTACACGACACAACCTCAAAGGACTAGAGGTGGAGCAATCTGGCCTGTGATGTCAGAGGTGGAGTTAGTGCTCCCTGATCACACCAAGCCATGTCCTCCCTCCATATCACTTCAGGGAAACACCACATCTAAAGCTTCAACTACATCCTTTCATGGAGTACTACATGTTAGCTTTTGTTCTATGAAAGCCAGACATCTTGGCAGGATGTAAAAGCAAGAAATTCAGAGCTTTTGATCAAGGGTTATTGTGAATAGTAGATCCTCTCTTATCCCCTATGACCAAGGTCACAGATAGGCTCAGGCAATCTTCAGATGATGGAGGAAGCACTTCTGTTTCCTTTCTTTTCCCTTAAGCACTTTGTCCCATAAAAATCCTCTTTCGAGACGAAACAGTTTGAGATGAAGCTAACTAAACCTACAGGTTTAAGCAGTCCTGGCATCTAAGGACTTCTTAGCACCCTTTCCATTTGGGTTTTCAAATTCACAGCTTGTCCCTACTCCTGTGGCTGGCTGAACAAAGACTTCAGAAGATCTGAAACTAATTTCCAGCAGCAGTAAGAATCCTTATCTTCTCCACTTTCAAGATAAATTCCTCCAGCCCAGCAGTTTGTGGCATAAACCAAGGATAAGTAAAGACCTGCTTGCACAGACTCCTACCTGATCACTGCAAGCTTGCTGAAACAAGGAAGCAGCTGTTTTACTCCATAGTCATTGATGTTGTTGTTGTCCAAATCTAGAGCCAGACGCTTTTGAAAGTGATGCACAATAAAGGAAATAGCACTACAGTCAGCAGCATAGGCATTGCAGTATGTGAGCTTGATGTAATTGGCGTGCATGCGTTTGGCAGCCAACTTCCCCACTTTCTCACTCTGGGTCTCATAAAGGCACCTCAGCATCCAAACAAAGTTGGGCTGGCCCTGGATCTGATTATAGCCTGGAAGTCTGGACCGAGTGAGGCCTTTCAGGTGTGATTTCATGCTCTCCCCAAGGTACGTGATGAGTGTCTTTCTCTTTCTTTTAATGACGGCAGGCAAAACTAAATGTCTGAAGAGCTTCTGCTTGGATCTAGAAAGCAGGCCACAAAGAAACAGGTTGGTAAAATTAAAGTGTTCATTATTTCGGAAAGGATCCTCCCCTGCTAGCTGTTTCTTCAACCAAGGAATACGAAGGCAAGTAGGCTGGACAGTCTCAGTGGAAGAACATTCATTGAAGAACTGAAGTAACTCCTTAGCGCCCACTTTCTCTTCAATAACTAGGAACAAAGCTGTGAAAAAAGACTGAAGGGTTAAGTGCAAGAACTCGTAAGTGGACTGATTGTCACAGCCACTGTAACCTTTAACTGTCCTGAGAAAGCCCAATTGCAAATCTTCTTCAGAGATGTTCACTGATGAGACCTCCTCCTGCTCAAAGATAAAGAACGAGTTCTCCATCCCTTTGTATGCCATTTTACCCAAAGCTAGAAGAGTTTCCTTTCTTGATTTGAACATCTCTGCTTGGCTCCTGGTGTTGTTCTTCAGCAAACTTGTTTTCAGAGATCGGTTCAGATGGACTTCAACCATGAGCAAAAATACATCTGTCAATGTAACAGAACAATCTGGAAGCTCGTGGCTGTCAAACATGGAATGGAAGTGTTCATAGGATTTAAAGATAATCCAACAAAATAAAGGCACCGAACACAAACTGCAGAGATTAGGGTTGGCTTCCAACTGGTTCAACACCAGTGTTCGTTGCCCCTCATCTTTGAAAAAGATGGCAGTGTATTCCTTCAGGTTATTGCTGGAGAAACCACGGAGCAACACTTTTTTTCTAATGATGTTTCTTTGGATCTCAGTTCCTGTCCTTGCTGTAAGAATTTTCTTGGATCCCTTAAGAAGCTTTCCTCTGAGAAGACTTACCAGCAGCACCAGGGGGTGGATGGGTTCGTTGGGTGAACACATCTCAGGAACACTACTGAGATCAAAGTTGGAATAGATCTCATCGAAGCCATCAAATGTGAAAAGAACTGTATGAGGGAATTGCAAGATGTGATGGAACACCTCTGTGGGGTCCTGGTCTGGGTAGCAATTATATTTGAAGAGTAGGTCTTTCAAACATATGGCTTCGTCTTCCTTAAAGCAACTAAACATCCTACATCGGAAACGGAAGAAAAATTTGGCCCCTATGTCCAATTCTTTTCTGGCCCAAAGACTTTGTATCTTTTGCAGCAAGATGGATTTTCCAATTCCTGCATCACCGAAGACATAAATAGTCTCTCCATCTTCATTAATTAGCCCAACTGCATCATCAAAAAGGGCTTCTAATTGACACACTTCGCCTAGACTCTCATTGGTAAAACTGACCAGCTCCATAATACTGTTAGAGTAGATTTCTTCAAGCAGCATCTCTTCCCTCTGAGCATACGAGGTAACAAACTTGGAGTCCCGTCCCAGTTCATGTCTGAGTTTCTGGCAATATCTGCTAACTAAAAAGACAGTGAACTATTATTAAAAAGACTATTATTAAAAAGTATATGTATACAATGACCCACCTCTTTGAGAACTAAGACAAGGTAATAACCAAAAAATTCTTATGTGAAATTGGTTCTTTGGCAGATTATTTCTATTTGTTTGTGCTGCCATCATCACTCTCCTGGGAAATTCAGGTGGTAATGAAAGAGGTAAAGTGTGAGCCACCATTTCCTGAAAGCCAGTACTGACACTGCATTGCTTTAAGGGGCTGCTGTCTTTCAGCTGAGACTCAAAGCCAAGCCCCTGACCTTTTGTTAAAGAATGTTTTACTCTCTGCAAAGTCAGAGGTTGATGGTCACTAATTAGCTTTGGCATCTGCCTTTGCACTATATTTATATTCTAACTGCAATTTCTGTCAGGTAGGAGGTTATTCTTTCCTAACTTGTTTGGTATTTTTCATTATTATAAGTAGAAGGCATGTGTTTTAGAAACTGGGTGCTAGGCACCTAAAAAGATTCTTTTAAGGTGACAAAAAAAAAGTCTCAGTTATTGTGCAACGTTGGTTTGTGTTTTTTATTGCATCAGAAACTTCACTTCAGATGGGGGCAAAGTAATTATTGTATTTATACAGTATGAAAAAACCTCTCAAGAGGAAAACATTTATTTCTGCAATACTTTAACTCTGCCTTGTGATATAACTCATCATCTAGCATCACCAAATAATTCAGGTTGGAAGGGACTTCAGAAGGTCTCTAGTCCATCCTCCCTAGCAGAACAGGGTCATTTATGAGATCAGATGAGGTTACTCAGGGCTTTATTTAGTTGGATCTTGAAAACCTCCAAGTATGGAGACTGCACAGTCTCTCTGGGCAACCTGCCTCATTGCCTGACTGTCCTCATCATGAAATACTGGCTATTCTATTACCAAAACATCACAGTGTTGCTAATAAATTGTAGCAGAAGCCTAGAAAATACTACAGTTGGCACAAGGTGGTTATGCCATTATGCTACGTATCCACAAACAAATGCAGAAAGAGCTTGACGTTAGCAAAACAGGATGTAATATATCAACATGACTGTTGTGTTGTACAGTGTGCCTTTTAATTATCTGGCTACCAGTGCTAGCAAGCACAGCATGCGTACATTTGCTTTCCCTGGCTGTGCCTGCCTAGACTCTCTTACTCTCACATCACCTGGTTAGAACTTCCTACATAATAGGGTAGTTCTAAGGAAAGGGATATAGATGCATGACCTTACCTGGATCTGTATTTACCACAGGTTTATTACAAATATTCTCTGAAGGCTCATAACCTATTTCATCCAGCCAAGGCTGAAGTTCATAGTAAACATCAGTGACTTTCTGCAGGACACGGATGAAATATTCTGAGACTTCTTCTCCCTTGCTCTGAACCAAGTCTAGAATTTTGCGAACCTGAAAAAACACCACATGAAAGATCATTGATGCACAGCATTTTATCCCAGTTACACTCATAGACTGCTTTAGGATCATTTTGGGATTGGAATGGGGCACCAAAATCAAAACTGGTGCTTCAAAAACTTGAAAACACAATCTAGCTCTGAATTTGAATCATCACGAAACTGACTTTTTATTTGTATTTGGATGTTGAAAGAAAGTTAGCTCTGCAAGTTAAGGTCTGAACTTGTAGCTAAATCGTACGCTAACCAGAAACAAAAGGGATAAATACCGCTCCTCAACCGGGAACCCAAAGGATTTCCTCAGCCTGGCTAGATAGCATATTTTAAATCCCATACTGGTTAAAATAAAAAAGAAAGGGGTGGTTTCTCAGTGCCCTAAATTCACCCTCTGGTTTGTAAATATTCCAGTCACATTTAGATTTACCTCAGGATCCAGCCAAATCCAAAACGGGGTAGGCAGAATCTCTCTCTGGATCTTAATGCAGATCCCCAAACCTGCAACTCTTCCTTTTAACACAGCAACTCAATTCTGCAGGCTCCCTCTGTACAACGGACTCACTGTCTGCAACTGTTATTAAAACTAATGGCTACCAGGCAGTGGCTGGAGCGGTACAAGACTAAGTATTACCTCTACTGGCAAGGCAGAATCTCATCTCTGTGCAACCAGTACAGGACAACCCGAGTACAAAAGCCCCTGCAAGACAGAGCAATCATTTGGGGGCCCATTTTGAATGTCTGGATTCTCTACTTGCTGGACACGAATGAAGAACTCAGTTCTAAACTAGGGACTGTGGTCTCTTGTGAACATAAAGCAGGGTGAAGTACGTACAGCACAGCAAAAGCATGGTGTTCTTGACAATTTGTATGCTCTAAAAAGCAATTTTATGCCTTCCAGAGAAGCTCCCACAGAGTTCACTTCACTTACTATTGTGGCCTGCTCTTTGTCTCAGCTTAGACTCCTGATGCACAGCCTCCCCCTCAGCTTTGTTGCAACAATCATGTATATTATGCTGAACAATAAGAAATGGAGATGATCATACACCATGCATTTATTCAGCTTTGACCCTATACACAGAATGAGCACTGTGTTACCATTTCAGCTTGCCAGCAAGAATTACTATTTTATGAAAAACTGCACTGTTAGTGAAGTCCAAGGGATCTGAATTTTTTATGGTTTGCCTGCCTCTAACTGTTACACTTTCCTGATGCTGCATGACTGGCTGGTAGGGGAAACAGATCAGGTTGTCTTAAGTCATGACACAAAGAGTAACTGTGTACATGTGACAATTTCCTCCTATCGAAAGACCAGGAAATAATTTTGCTACTGATGTCCAAAGATGAATCAAAACCTGAAATATGACAGGATATACCAATTTTCCATACAAACATAGACAATGTATATAGGTCTTTAAAGAGGAGGGAAGGTGTACACATGGACAACACACAATCATTAACTTCTAAAATAATATTTCATCTCCGCCTCTCCTCCTTTAAAGGAGGATGATCTGTCCCATAGCATCCTGAACTAGATTTTCCTTGTGATGCTCTGCACAATAATGAAGGCTTGTGTGTAGCAAGCTGCACTCTAACAGCCACTGTGGTCACCTCGTTACCAGAGGACAAAGCTGCAGCTGGGAGGACAGAACAGCAATTATTACCCTACTTGTTCTTATAACTGCTAACAGGCATTACAAGTAGCACCAGCAGTGCTGGAAAGAGATATGCTGGAGACACTTGTCCAGAAGGAACGGGGTGGGGAAGTTCCAAAATAACAAATACTAGAAAAGACGCTGGACGTAAACTTGCCAGACAAGCCCATAAAACCCAGTGATAAATTGAAAGTAACAAAAAGCTTACACTGCTAGTGAAATAAAAAGAATACCTTATCTGCTTGAGTTGGAAATTGGACAACAATCTCTGCATCTTCAGTGGAGAAGTAGTCATTCTTAATCAAGTTGTCAATCAAACATTGCGTGTTTCGGATTCTACTGACCAGAAGTTCTCGGTATATCTTCAGCAAAGCAATGAAGGACGGAGGACTTGCTCCTGGAGGTTTTCCCACAGAAATCTCCAAGTTAGCACAAAGTTGGCCTTCCATAGTTGAGACAGCAAAAAGCTGCTCCGTCTAGCTTCATCTTTGACAAACTGTCCATTTGCAGTGAGAAGTCAGCTTGGAGTTAACTTCGGGGAAACAGGCAATCTGTCTTTCACATTACCCATCCTGTAAAAAATAATTGTATGGAACCTCAATTTAAACCTTATCCTATACAGATACTTCCTTCAATTGGCCATCAAAGAATATTTCCAACCTCTGTGTAATATCATGGCCAACTTTATTAAAAAGTTTCTTCCTCAGGTACTTCCATTTATTTGTTCAGGTTTTGGAAAAAAAAAAATAATCTACAGCAGGCAGTCTCCCTTCTGTACCAGTACTTTACTGTAGCTTGCCTCAAACAACACCACTGGCATCTGCTTTATTAACTGTATATTCTTAGTGCATAATTTAATATTTTTTATTAGCTTTTCGTGTTTCAATAGACAAAGCAGGGCATCTGTCCAAACATATCTGGACAAAGAAATAAATGGAATAAAATTATATTTCATAGCAATTAATTTTGTAGGAGGATTTAATTTATAGTAGCAATTCACTTTACTCTTCCTTTGTTACAACAACAGACCCAGTAGTAAGTGTTGCCAATATGGTAATCCTCCCTGTAAGTGAGGCCCTGTGAACTCTGAGACAGTTTCAGCTAAACTAGTAAAAAGTGTTTAGCTTCAGGGCACCAGGCTTGATATCAATACTGTGGGAAAACAACTGATCAGATGTTTGTTAAGAAAGCCAAGAGTAAAATGATGCTAACAGTGAAAATGCTGCTGCAGATTTCAGAGCTAATACACCGCCAAGGGGCACAGAGCACTTCACATCTCCTAAAGCTATTGGTTCAGACAGTGTGTAAAACAGGGAAAATATCATTGCATTGTTTTAATTTGGTTAATCTTATCAAATTCAGGTGAGTAACCATAAAAGTTAAAGACCACAGTTTTTCAGAATCTGAAAAATAACAATGTTACAGAAAGGACTGAAATAAGTGGTTGTAAAAATACAAGATCCCATCTCTAGTGATTCACACAAAAAATCTGGACCTCTCCTTGAGCAGGGATTGCACAGAATAATTGAATTCACAGACTCTTTCCCCATATGATGAACTAGCCCTGGAAGGTGGCATAGCAATTCATATTCATTACTGGATTGGGCATCCAAGCCACCTCCATCTTCATAAAGGGAGAGATTGCACACAATACAGTGTGTAATGAAGATACCAATTTAAAAGCCTGTGCAAACACTTAGGCTTGAATGCCTGACCTCAGCCTCTGTATGTACACCTAGAGACACAATGTGATCATTAACTCAGACAACTATGGGCTCAGGAAACCCCCTCATTGCTGTAGAGATGTTGTTTAGAAACTGTACTCTTTAGCATGAATGCTCTCTCCTTGTCTACAAATATATATGTGCTGTGTATGCCCTTGTTCTCTATACCAGCTCTTGAGAGCTCTTTTTAGATGGCCATTTATTCCCATTTTTCTTTACAAGGCACAAAGCAGTAGGATCAGACTGCTCTCTATTGTATTACTAAAGGGTTTTTTTAATTGCAGTTAATATACTATATAGCAGGCATGAAGTTATATTGTAATTACAATGCAACAATAAGTTAATTTAGGTACGAACCTTGCACATACAATTTCCCATGCAAAAAGCAGATTTTTTGCAAGATCACATCTGAATCACCTCCACAAAGACGATGAGAATTTGCACAATCAACACAAATTACTGGCACCCTGCAGTAAGAGGTAAAACGTAGTGTTGTTTCAGCAGGTCAAAGATAATTGGAAGAATGTTCTTAGATTCTGATTACAGTCATATTAATAAAAACAAAACTCAAAGCCCTTCTTCAACAATTCTGTAAAGGTGCCAGCTCTGCTGCTACATAATTCTCACAATTTCCCAAGACCTTTACAGTGCCACCAAACTTTCCAAATGCTCCCCAGCACCCCCCTGACAAGCTATAACTGAGCCCTGCCAGCTGAAAGATTCTTCTAGGTGATCTGCTACTGGAACAAGCTCGTTTCTATGGGTTTTCCATACCAGACGCTGCAGCTCTGCATCAGTGTAGCTTCTCCTGCTTGACACTGGAGAAGGACACAGTTTATACTACTGCATTTTGGTGATACTACCTACCTACTCTTACAAACACAGGGTAAACCAGCTTAGCTTCTCTGATCTCAGGAGGCCAACAGGTGCTAACTTAGAGTTGCCGACCTGCACAGATACAGGTAACTGCATTAAGACTTGAGCCCTCTAAAGGCTGAGACCAGGCAAATCCCCAGCACAACTGTTTTGGATCACAGCCAACTCCAAAACTCTTTCAACCAAAGGGAATGTAACTAAGTGATCTGACTTTCTTACCACATGAGTAAGTGACTGCATCTACTCAGACAAATCAACCTTTCATTACACCATTCACATGACCCACCAGATGAAGTGGCTGATTTCTGAGTCACTCAGCTTCCTAGAAGCCACACTGGCATATCTCTTTGTTCAAGAAAGCTCATGCCATAAATTAAGTCTATCATGAAGACCAAACAATGTCGAAAACATAATTTATTCTAAAGCTTTTGAAAGCGTTTAGAGACAGAAGATAGAGAGAAAAAGATAGAGTCATCTTAAAACACATGCAATAGAAATATTAACCCTTTTCGCTCAAGATACTGCATCTACCCAATGTTCCCTGCTTGCTTTGGTTATTCTAGGACATTTGGTTGTCCTAATGCATTTTCTTTCTTCCTACTTTGTGAGAAGAACTGAAACAAACATCCACAAAAACGTAACAATGAACCAAAGCGCTGTCATGTGTACAAAACAGAAGTATTTCTTCACTCTTTCAGGTCCATCTACAAAGAGAATAAGAAAAGAAAGAAGAAATACAGCAAAAGGATGGGTATGTGGAAAATATGGAAAGATCAGAATGTCTCAAAGATGCCTGCCCTACATTGAAGTCCAAGTCAGGACAGAACCTGGTTGCTACTGGAAGGGTGTGCATGCATATGCTGCAGGAGAGCATATGTTCCCTTTCAGTCAGGGTGATCTGCAAGAAAGTGGAGAAACAAGACAGCAATCAAAAAAAGAATATTAAGTGAGAAAGAGCAAAAATGCTGGGCAGAGAAGTCAGAGCTGGCAATATGAATTCTGTGCATGATGACGTACTTGGTGATATTTTCAGTGGCAATATTAACTTTAAGGCAAAAAAAACACACCACCCAGTACTGGAGAAAATGGTAATTTTCATCGGTCTCTTTTAATAAGAAAAAATGGAATTTTCCACCATCCATAGACTAAGAAAATGTCACATCAGATGAACAGCTGAACACCTTAAATGGTGCTGGAACAGAAAGATTTCCTGCCACACATAGTTAAGAGCAAGGCAGGTATGTGCATGTTTGTAGCAAAGTGTATCACCTATATGAAGAAACTTCAGGTCTTACTCAGACAAAAGTAAACACAAAAAATTTCTACAGTAGCAGGTCTAGATGCAACACCTAA
Organism: Vanellus vanellus; assembly: GCF_965231255.1. Lineage (NCBI taxonomy): Eukaryota > Metazoa > Chordata > Aves > Charadriiformes > Charadriidae > Vanellus > Vanellus vanellus. The sequence goes on along the minus strand of NC_138906.1, from coordinate 47,737,237 downwards.
AAGTCCTGATCAGCATGAGAAACATGCTTGTTCTCTTAGAGAAACACACTGTCCATAAGATTCCGACACATGATTCTGTTTTGCTGGGGGCAGTTGTTTTTCTTGTTGTTGTTTTTAAACATGAGGCCAATGTGCTGACATCATGAGGTCTCCAACTTATCCGTAAGTCCATCACCTCTCTTTCTGGAAAGAGTCCTAGCTTCCATAGTCCTTTAGCATGAGTCTTTTCAGTGAGGTATCACAGGGTTACAAAGTACTAAGTCTCTTTTTACAAGAATCTGTTGGTTTTACAATGCTAGGTTACACATCTGGTATGTTTAAAGGTAAATGCTTATGCAGCTTATAAACAGATATTGAAAGCATTTGCTTGCTAGAGTGCATATAGTGTTATTTGCCTTATCTTGGGCACCCCAGGTGCTGGATTCCATTCCATTGCAATTCTTCTGACTGATGTGGCATCAGTCATGGGGATGCGGTTAGAAAAGCCCGAGACATACATTAATGCAAGACACCTCAGTGCAGTGACCAAAGTCTAAAACCATCCACTGTTGAGAACCACTGCCTCATTTCTGGAACTGTTCATTTTCTGAAAGGGCTAACAAATAAAATCATTTTCCTGAAACCCACCTCGAGGCTCTTGGAATCCTTTGAAAAACATCACTAAGTTAAAATAGAGATCACCTGTTCTAATAGCAACATTTTGTGAACATATTTATTTAGAGAAATGAACATTAACATTGAGGTTTATACACATAAAGGTATGTACGTGGGGAGAAAGGAAAAGATTTTTCAAGCCTGATACAGTAGCTGAAACAGCAGAACACCTAAATAGGAACGGAGAGAGATGAGAGAGATGATACCTGGGCAAAGCAGGAGTCTAGCATGGAGAGATAACAGAAGAGACCCTTATGGGGAAAAGCTTCCTATCTGGGAACAGAATGGACGTGTTCCTGAGAGGAAAAATAAAACCCCATGATTTACTCAAGAGGCTGCCAGTGATGTTGGAGAAAAAATCTGTCAGCCATTTTGAGGACAGCAGCTTCGGTTAAGTGAAGAAGACAGAAAACAGATTACCAGGAATTAAAAAGAACCGGAGACCGGAGTGCTCATCCATCAGTTGTACAGGCAAAGAAGAGACAGAAGACAGGGCCTTGGCTGAATGAAGTGTCAATGGGGACTGAAGGGATGTGAGAAGCAACAGCAAGTCTGGCAAGAGATGCGTATGATAAGCCTGCGTAACTGAGAATAACAAACAGGAAGCAAGACTGGGATCCAGCCAGGAATAAGGAGGGAAATTAAAAAGGGAAATGAAATTTGTCATAGTAAGAGATACAGTAAAAGTATCAGTGCTTACAGCATGGTTTTGTATGATCCATGTCAATAAGCTGCAGTGGCACTTATGGCCTCTTCATGAAGGCACTGGCACTTTATCTAGTGCTTTTTCTGACTTCCTTCTATTCTCAGCATTGTGCAAGCATGTATACATTAATATCTTTCCTGGCCCTACCCTTCTCACATCCTCTTTTCACTAAGATCTCTTTGCTCTTCTTCTAACAAAACTGCTATGCCTGTTCAGCTTTCAGTACTGGAAGTCCTCTGGCAGTGAGGAATATGTGGGTTTACCACACCAAGGTCTTACATACATAAACACTGTAGATAAAGGGGCTGAAGGATCTTAAAGAATAGCTAAAGAACATTTGCACTTTTGGGTGAACTCGGGAGTTCACTCCTCATTAAGCTGGCTGCTCCCAAGGAGACTGCATAGGATGAAGTAGTAAAGTCAATACAAGGAGCAAATTAATTAACAACTGTCCCTGAAAGCAGCTGAATTAAGGCCAAACAAGAATATTTCTGAAGAGCTGAAAACTCAGTCAATATTACTTCTTTGTAGTCTTGCTATTCTGACAAAAACTGTTCCTCTAAGTTGCCTGTGAAAAAAGGTCCAACGCCACATACCTAGCCAGTAGCTGGATTTTGACAGCACCTAGTAGCCAGCTCTGGCAGGACAACAGTGGAGCACACACACAAACGTCAGTGCCAGCCCAAGGCTAGTGGAGTCCCTGCTGGCATAGCCTTCTGTCCGTAGTGTTCAAAATGCAATTACTCTTCGAGAGGTGGCTGTATGAAAATAGCACTCCATTTCACATGAAAATCTGTGCCCTTTGTGTATCCAATTTTTTGTTTCCTGAGAAAAGCAGTTTTACAGCGCCAGCCACGCCACTGCAGAGTCATTACAGCAAGAGAACTGGAGACTTTGACATGCTTTTTCATTAATAATGGTAATCTAGACTCAGTCAGGCCAGTCTAAACTAAATTTTTTGCTACCACCTGGAGAGACACAAAAGAGACTGATTTTCCACATCTTATTTCACATGTGCCACAGCAGCCGGTCATTGACTATAACAAATTAATAAGACAGAACGTATTTCCGCACAGCAGCTTTCACTTTTAAAAGAACTTCAACTATTTTACATAGTTCAAGAACAGTAAAAAATACATAGAGATTAGAAGCAAATGAGCACATACACTACACAAAAGGTCTGCATGTTTTGATGAGAAGTGATGCAATGTATTTCCCGGAGGTACTAAAAAATAGCCTTTTATTTTTATAGAACAAATGGTGCATTGGTAGAGCTTATACAGAGTCCCTGTACTGATCTGCAATGATATTCTGTATCTATGAGTTAAAACACATCCATCATACCCCAGTTTACAATCTCTGTGTAACTATCATCATCAATGCTACATATGTCAATAAATGCCCCAGGAGCCATATATTAACATCACACTAGTGTAAATCCATTACAACTCGTGATTTTGCATTGCTCTGGGGTCACCAAGATCAGCATCTTTCAGTGATTTTTCATCCCAACCCCCTCTATCTCTACTTTGACTGTAGCGTAAGCTTTTGTAGCCATCCCGAGTTGTTTGCAGAGCAACAGATATAAAAGAACACAGAAGAAATTATTTCTGCCTCCACCTGGTAAACCGATAAACTTTTGTTTAAAAGGCACAGGCTTCTACAGAAACATTCATGTCCCTTACAGGTTTTTCTGCTACATTTCCTGAACAACTTTTAAACAAATGGAGTTCTACATAAGATGTTTGGATGAATTAACAAGTCCTCATCAAAAAGATTTTATGTGGCTACTTGATAACTCCTTTCAGGAAAACGTTTAATAAATAAGAAGGAACCACTACTAAAAAGCAAAGAAATTTTCTTTCATCAATCAGAGAAATGTTGGGGATTTTTTCTTTAGAGATGGAAGAGGTGGGGAATAATTTACTGGTATATCTGAAAAATGGAACTGCTTTTCTACTGTTATTTACTATTTTCACATTCAACCTGCAGGGGATTCTACAAAGTTGCAATTAATGGAATTGCATATTCACAGCTCTCCTAGTTCTACCTCCCAAGCTTTGTTCTGGTCATTAACAGAAAACCTAATTAGCTACTGCCACTTCACCTGGCCGAAGACCACCCCTCGCATCCATCGATCCGGCAAAACAGGGTCCTGCGCAGTGACTGCCCAAGCATCGAGGTGAGGCAAGAGTCAACTGCTGGCACCAGCAGCACACTGGCATGGAGGAAGACCACCTTCCCGCCATGACACGGCCTCCCCACTGCCACCGGCCACCAACTCTGCCCAGGCCTCCCTCTCCTTCAGCTCCTTTCGCGCTAAAGCAAGCAAAGCACCGAGGCCTAAATGACTCCCGCATAGACACGCACCTTCAGTCAGGTTTACGGCAAGTAAATGGCTTTTTTTTCCTTTTTTTAACCTGTTTTATCCGTCGCTGAGGGCACAGGTGAGGCAGGCGTGGGTTAGCGATGGGGCTCCCCTCCCACCTCCTCCTCCCACCTCCTCCCTGCCTCGGTACCCCGACGGCCTGCAGGGCAACTAACTACATCCCCGGCCGGCATCTGCGCCAGTATTTATTCCTGGTGGCGTTGCTGTATTTTACACGAAGGGGGCCGCTTCCCTCGCCGAGCAACTACCGGGCCCCGCTCCTCGCTCGCTGCCCAGAGGCGGCAGCCGGCGGGGCGCTGCCCTTCCCCTTCCACCTCGCAGTCCTTTCCCGCCGTAGCAGAGAAAGTTTGGTTTACAAAAAAAAAAAAACAAAAACAAAAAAAATACAAAAACCCAAACAAACAAAAAACCGTAGAAACTTTGATTTCCACACTCCAACCCGGCACCAGGTACTGACCTGCTGCCTCACGCCCCCTTCCCGCCCGCCCCGAGCCCCTCGTCCCTCCGCACCGCCCACCCCTCACGACATGGCGGCCGCCCCCCCCCCCCCCCGCCCCAGGCAGCCACCGCTTGCGAGTAGTAAGCGAGGCGGGCAGCACCCCGGCGACCCTCCTCCGCCCCTGGCCCTTCCCCTGGACTCACCGCGGCGGCGAAGGGACGGACGCGAGGGGAGGAGCGGGGTGGCGGCCGGCCCACGTGTGCTTCCCCCACCCCCACCCCCGGCAAAAAGCTCCCGCCCCACACACGGTCTCTCCTCCCCGGCGGGAAGCGGCTCCTCCCCACCCAGGAACGGCCGAAGGCCTTTTCTCCTTCAGGAACAGCCGCCTTTCCCTCCCCACACCGCCATGGCGGAGGGCTTCCTTTCCTGAGAGAAGCGTCGGGGGAGGCTTCTCCCCGGCCCTCAGGAGCTCCCGCCATTTTCCTCAAGATGGGGCATCAAGTAGCTCCTGTCAACTCCCTCGAAGGCGGGTCTCAGGGCATCATTTTTCCATTTTCTTCTCACAACCCCAAAGGGATCCTGGTAAGGGTAAAGCAAAATAAGTGGTGCTGTTGTCAAGGAGTGTGTTCGTGCACAGTTTTGCCCTCCATACTGAAGGTCACAGCCATTAAAAATGCAAAGAGCCCATGGAAGTTCCAGTTACATTTCCACTCAGCCAGCATGCACTTACATCAGCAACACTGATATTTTTTGAAGTGTGCATGTACCAGACAAGGGAGACATTTTGGTAATTGTGGTTTTATTTCATCAGTTTCAGACCAGACAGTGCAGATACAGAAAGTACCATGTGTTACTACAGTCCCCGTGCCCTCCTCTGGAAATGGGCGTACGGCATCAGGACAGCACCTATACATTCCTGACAGAAGTTTACTGAAAAATTTTATGCAGAGAAGACCCGGTAGGTCTGTTACTTTGTAATTTGTTTATCTAAGCAGTCACACAGTGACACTGATTATATCTTACACCCCTCCATACATTAAGAAAAAAAACCCCAACACCATACAGAAGATAAGCTGAAATTCAGTTAACATCTTCCAGGTTGTCAATTCCCCCCCCCCCCCCCCCCAACTATGGGGGTTGCCAAGTGCCATAAAGGTAAGTACTCTAAACCTTACAAGAGCTTCCAGTTCTGCAGGAGATTGTCAAAGCTGGGGGGGGGGGCTGTGGTGTGCGGGAAGCCAAGTCTATTCACCTGGGGTTTAATAGACAAACAAAACCATGAAACAAATGTGCCAGGACTCACAGGAGACTTCCTGATTTCACTGGACACGACACCAAGGCCTAGATAAGCAACCAGCTAGTCAAAAAGGACATTCAAAAAATTTTTGAATTATCTAACAAAAATGAATTCTTAAAAAAAAAAAAAACACCCACACAAAAAAACCCCACCAACCAAAACCAACCCACCTCTGTTGGTTATATAACCAGTTCACCTATGATTATTACAAGACAGAAAAGAGGAGGTCATTATGCTTTGAATGACATCCTTTGCTGAATGTTGTCTTCAGGCCTGGGTTGCCTTTTGGACTAACACTTAAAAACATGGAGATTGTTAAAAAAAAAAAAATTACTTTTCTTTCTTTGTTAACTATAAAAAGAGAAACAGGAACTTCATAGCTTCAGATAGGTTGGGCTTTAAACCATCAAGAGAAGCAACAGAGGAAAAAGTTTAGTCATGGTTTAGAGTTTTCAGTCTACTCTGCATCTAACAAATATTTGAAATTCTTGATAATTGTGTATACAACATTTAAGAACAAAGGGCCTGATCCCGCAGCCCTTATTCCTCAGAAGGCAACAGATGCCAATACCCATTGAGATGGCCTTTTTCTTTTAAAAAAGGTCAGTAAACGAAGCACAAATTTGCATGCAGCACTGCATGACAATTACAGAAAGATAATTTCTAAATCTGCAAAAACTTCAGCATGTACTCAAGCTATACATACAAAATGAAGAAGTTACCAATGTCAATGTGTCTTCAGACTGCAAATTATGTCTAATGGCTTACTGTAGATGCACAGCAAACTCATGTTTTCTTCATAAATAAAGAAACTGCTGATCAGTGCAGTGAGGAGAGGTATGTAAATCAAGGTGAATGGCCAAGCAAGTGCAGAGGTATTCTATGAAGAATTTATTTTCTTTGCTTTAATAGCAGCTTCAATCTCTTCCATGATTGGCACTGGTCCTGCATAGTTGTTAGTTTCAATAGCTTCTAATTTCTTCTGATATTCAGTTGGCAAGCCATTCTGTTCTGCACCCATGCAGATAACCTAAAAATCAAAAGGGGAAAAAAAAAAAAAAGCACCTTCAATAATAGCATTAGGAAGGACAGATCCCTCCAAACATTTACTCATACAGAAAGAACCATTAAGTTAACATGAAAATTAATCCCAAATAATGCTATTTGTACTTAAAGATAGCCAAAGGCTTCTAGAAGACCACTGAAGACCTTAACAGCATCAACAAAATTACTCTGAAAAGGTATACCCCTAAGATTCTGAAATGCTACTAACATGCACACGACTACACAAGTAATCTGTTACTCAGTTATGCCGTTCTTTCTTCCAGGGAGAAAGAGAACAACTTTTTATGCCTTTAGCCAGCCTTAGTATCACAACTCAGTGAGAAGCAGCATACATTACTGAAGTTATTTTTAAAATTAAACTGTTCAAATCCAAAGCACAACAGCATGGTTATAGTAGACAGGTTATGGAGTAACTGAAACTTAGCTTAGTGGAAAAGTACACCCTTCTCAAACCTCTTAATCTTTCCTTCCCCCCCACCCAAGTTTTGATTTTGAACTACACAGCATTTTATTCCCAGTCTGTTTCACATTTTCTCCAGTGTAACAGGCTGACCAGTGTTTCCCCTTCCCAATATAGACTCTTGTGAACATCAGCTGAGAAGGAAACCCAGATATGACTTTTCATGGTTACGGAGTGACAGAAACAGATACTTAGCTTAGTGAAAAAGCACAGATTCCTTAGAATTTCCTACCGCAGCCTTCCTTCTACATACAAAAACTTCAGTATTGGTGCAAGAGAAAATAAGGGACAGTGAGAGGAAAAAAGCAGGCTATGGGAGCCAAGGCTTGAAAGAGACACCAGCAAGTTTCCATACAGAAATGAAGAAAGAGATTAAAATGCAGATTTAAAAAGCTGACACTATTGTAAATACTCTTTCATGCCATCAACAGCCAGGAAATTCAAGGATGAGGTGCCTAGAAAGGATGAACTTTGCCACAAAAGGTACACAACAGTAGATGGATGTAGATCACTGTGCCCACTCACCTGCACTAAATTTTCAACTCTCCTGCCTGGTTAACTTAAACAAAAGCTGGAGGGGCAGGGGGGGCAAGAAGAGAACTAACAACTGACCCTGACAACAGCAGGAGGGCATGTTTAACTAGATAAAGTTGCCAATATTGGAAGTCTGCTCTTACAGCATACTAGTGAGAGCTGACACACAGCAGCAGACTATGTATTAACTGCTAGAAAAGTCCTAAAGATCTGTCTTGACAGGAAGCGGGAAGACAGGGAAGAGGTTTGTGAAGTAGCAGAGCCTGCTTTCTAAGCAAGCTTTCTCTTCAGAAGTCTGGCAGGAGGTGGCCTTAGCTATGCTCCTAGAAGCTGATTCATGGGAGAGAGTTCCTCATTTAAGAGAAGGCTGCACACTTGGGATTTAACAAGCCCAAGCCCTGTTTCTTTGCTTTCGGTAGAAAAAAGTCAACACATTACAGTGATGTCTATCTGCAATTGCTAATAACTGCACAATTCCAGACATGCAGTCGTGCCACCTGGGGCTAGGCCTGCATCAGATCTCACAAGCTAAGCAGGTCAGGCCTGCTGCGTGACTGGATCATGTGTCTCTATAGTCAGTGTGTTGCAGAACAGTGTTGAAACAGCTCTGCCCCACCAGCCGTCAAGTGGGAACCCTGCAGTGCTCCGCAATGTTGCTGGAAGTCCTGTGATATACTGATGATGCATCTGGCAAAAGGAGGCAGGTGAACTCCTGTATTAAATGACAGTAAGATACTTCATAAGACAATAGGGATAATCCGTGTCCTTGAGACTACAAGCCAGGTGGTGTATTTTCCCCACAGAAGCTTCCCTCTGTCCTTTTAGTGGAGTACATTAATTTTTCAAACAGAGAACTGCTGCATATATGTAAACAACATCCTTCAGAAATCCTTGTGTCAGTCATAACTAATTCACAAGTTAAACAGAGGCTTCACATAAGGCATAACTAAGCCAAAAAAACCCACCTGATTTAGTAGGCCTTTAAGAGCTAGCAATCTTCTGTGAGCATCATTACACTATTACATCGCATAAAGATTAAGTTATACTTTTACATTAGTTACTCATGCCTTCCATCCACTCTAAATAAAGTACTTATTAAATAGGACAGAAGTACTGCATTGTATATTTCTGTGCATTCTCTCCAAAATGACAGTGCAATACCTACCTTTTTATATTGAGGAGAAGGGGGACCACAGAGGTAGTCCTTCATCTGGTAGCTTCGACAGGTCAGTACCTTTCCTGCTTGAGTGTGGACATTAACTTCTATTGGGACATAAATGCCATCTTCAACTCCCTCTTGCCTGTAAAGGACATATATTCATTTCATGCCAAATAACTGATGCACCTTTTAAACAAACTATGCAATTTAACATATGCATTTATTATAACAGAATTCAAGGCAGGACACTGGTCTGCACTGTTAACAGACTTAAAGAAAAGCAAATAAAGCAAAACTTATTCCAGTACTTTTTGTGCAAAGTTGTTTCCCATCCACAAATAAGTTTCTGAAGAAGCAGCAGCATTCACTTTTATCATTTCAGCTCTGTAAGGAAGATGACTAGTGGTTAACTCGCACAGTTAGAGAGAGAATACACCTTGTGATTTCATTACTGTGCAAGTCTGGTAATCTACAAGAGAAATACAACCAAGATTATCAGAATTAATGAGCCAGGCAGATATCATTCACTACCTTCCGCTCAGATAATGAAACAACTGCAAAGTTTTATCTTGCCCATTGTGTTACATTTGAATAAGGGGAAACTCACACAACTCTTTTGATGCACATTCCAATGAATAATCCAAGACAGCCTTTAGTTTGCACAACACGTGTACAGCGCCAATAAGCTAGATCAGGGGAAAACCCATTTTGTTATTTTTTTTATTGGCAAATTCATGCTGTCTTGGGAAAACAAAACCAAACTCGAGAACAACGCTGCTTGTTGTCTTTAACCATTAGCATTCAGCCACCAGAAGTCTGAAGAAATAGAAGTAAACAAGAAGCTTAAGCAATACAAGACAGGCTTTATAGCACAATTAACTTTAGATGTGCTTTAGATATGAGTGGTAACATGGCTTTTAACACTGCTCGTCAAAACATCATTCTGACAACTTATCTTTTGTTCAAAGACTACCATTTCAAGTTACTTAACATACATAGCATAGGACACATTATGTGAGCAACTAGGTTAAGTGCAAGTAGAGACTGGAAGCTAACTGCAGATTCAAGGCCAACAGGCTGCAAAATAAGTCACATGGGTGTGTGAGAGCAAGAAAGATGTTATAGTTAAGTAACATCCATTGCTAGGATATATTATCGAAAGTAACGATTTAGTCCGCAACTTTTAGATTTGTGAAGTGCAGAGGACAAAGGAAAAAAAAAAAAAAAGCTGACCACAGGACAGCACCAAAATGCATTTGAAGCCAAAGAGCTCAGCAATCTAAGCAAAAGATTCCCCTCCCATACTTGTTTTCTATATGTTACATTATTTTACTAGTATTTCAACTAACTACACGCAGCATCAATTACATATTCCCTCCTTTGCTTCTGGAGAACAAAGCAGAGACTTTACCCAGACTCGGGGGGGAAAAGCAAAAAGGGGAGAGAAGGGGGGCATAGCAATTATTTTTTTTTTTTTTATTGATACATGGACATTCCAGGAAATAACTTGGTTGAGAACTTACAAATATATCTGCTTGCACACAGCCAAAGAATCCCAAGACCTTCAGCAGAAAGACACACAAGCTCACTTGAGTTGGTTAGAAGTAATCCTTAGAAAAACACTATTGACTGTCACTACAAAAGCCAAGAACTGGAAATGGATGTGTTCACCTTCATGGCATCAATGAGGCAGCTGGAAAAAAAGCAATCTTTGCTGCTAGTGTCCATCCTGCAGTTTTTGGTGACATTATAGCACTCAAGTCTCTAACATCTTAGCTAGCATTAAGGTTTATCCCCTGTCAAACAGATGTCAGGCATCTCCAGTATGTAGACAACCTTCTAGAAGTCAAAATACAAAATACTGTCCCCACAGCAGGGGGGAAAGGTGCTACTATCAAAGCAGATGCTGTCAGACAGGATCTTTATACTTGTGAAGTTTATGCTTTAGGAAAGCATGGTAAATCAGGAGATTTCAGTAAAGGTCTGCAGAAAGGGGGGCAGGAGGTAAGTGCTAGTGTAAGCAACAGAGGGGGAACTCGGGAGATCATAAAGCAGGGACACGTGAAGCTCTCCCCGACCAGAAGCCTACCAGCCAGATGCCCTCCTGCTTGGGACTAACACTCCCAAACCAGGACATGAGAGTGCTGAGAGTGCCCATTCCCATGATGTGCTAACAGAACTTGGGCAACAGTTTCTGTTGTATTTCAGGTTCACTGTAGGCAATGAAAAGCAAGTTAGAACTTTCAAGTTTCATGGCCAAGGTTACAAGGACGTGTCTACACAGCACAGTGCGGCCATAACCAAAATTGCAACAGTACCCGAGGCAGGAGAACTGTATTAATTTAATGCTTTCAATGGGTTTAATATGTGCTGCTTCCTTAGCCTCACTAGCCCAGATTTCTACTGGAATTAATTGACAGTGATGAACGGCTCTGAACAAACGATCCTTGTGTACCACAAGCACCATGCTGTGCAGGCACATCCCAAAAGCTGCAGTAAGCATGTGACACCAGCCAAAGTTTTGGATATTAAGTTCCAAGTCCTGCCTTAGACCCTGCAAGAAGTTATGCTGCTCCTTGATTTGGTTACCCAGGTGATCCTCCAGACTTCTGCCTGGGAACAACTTGCTCAAGTTGCCTTAAACTTGTCTTAATTATCAGGCACAGGCAGAACATCCTCCACCATGCATTGTAATGGTGCAGGTAGCTTCTCCCATTCAAAGGGAGAAGCAAAACCACCCTAGCTCCCTGTGTGGATCTACCTCTAGTTCACAAAAGTTTGAATCCTTAAAAGACATGCAAAATAACTTCCTCAAAAGGTCCCTTTGCCTGTATTAAAGATCTCCTCTGCAAAGTCTTGTCCTCCTCCCTTCTTTTTCCACTACAACTGGAGTCTACAGATGTATAGAGACAGAAATTGATGTCAGCCTCAAAGGAAACTCTCCCTAAAGCAATGGGAAAAGTGCGACAGGACAAATACAGAGTTTACAGTCATTTAAGGGACAAGACATTGTGAGGACAGGGGTTAGAAAAAGAAGGCTGACCAACGTATCAGGTCCAGATCAAAGTCCACACCTTGTTAAAATACGCCTAAGTAGCTTTAGCTTGAAAACAAAGCCATTTCAGTCACAAATGTGTTAGAAGTGAATACATGTACTGTGAAATGAAATTCACATATTAAAATCCAAAGCATCTTCTTGATTCCAACACCAAAGCTTCCACACAGCTCTTTACCAAAAATTAACTACTACTATTCAATTGCTTGCTAAGGTAGTAGAAGACAGCAAAAGTTAAGTCACCTACTTATCCAGTGAACTTAAATTGCTAGCGTTCATTTTCCACACTATTCCCCATACTTCATCTCCAGGGCTCTGAACAATGGTGGCTGTACCTCCATGCCAGACAGAACTTGTCCTGCCTTGATGATGGCCAAACTCGAGCTTAAAGTCCTGCAAATGAAACCAATGCAGAGAATCAATTTCCACTTAAGATAAGGGCCATTGGCTATTCTTGACATGAAAGGGCAGCTAAAGGAGAGTCTACAAGTAGTCAGTGGAGTCACAGAAGGAGGAACGGACAGGTGGGATCTGATCCAGCTCCCATCTTACAAGGGGCTGAAGTCAGCCTCTTCCACCTCTCTGTGAGAAACAGGAGCATTGGTCTGGCAGAGAGCACTGTTGGTAGTCTTGGCCTGCAGAGACCCGGATCAACATCCAAATCTCTCAGTAGGCTGGCTAAACATTAGCTAACAATTTCTAGCAGTGAGAAGAAAGTGGAGGTAGCCCTTTCTTCTAGAGTAGCACACGTACCCAATTCTTCAGTAAATACAGCAGTGCTGAAGAAATCTCAGCTTGTCCAAGTTGGCAGTGACAGGATTGCCAATGTGCTTCTCTTCAGACAATATGAAGGGCCCTCGGCTGAGGTGTGCCATGAAGGAGGGAACTGACTACTGCCGCCTTCTCATTCCTCAAAAGACACACCTGCCTGGTGCCCATTCCCTTGCAGCATTTGGTGCTGTTAAGACTGCTACCATGCAGGGTCCAGGAAAATAGTAAGGGTAAAGAAGCCTCCAAGATGGTGAGCTTTGGGTCTTGTCCTCATGCACTAATAAAATTGCTCAATTATAAAATACCATCCTGTGGATTTTCCAGTGTTCTGTGCCATCTCATCACTCAACTGGAACATTCTTGGGTATTCTTAAGTCAAGGCATATGCCTCCTTGAGTGACCTTATTCAGGTTTTTGCAACTTGAAACATTGTTTTATAAGAAAAAGAGATGTGATTTCTAAGTAATATCAAATATTACTTTACAGGCAAAAGAGAATAATGGGTTCTTGCATTTTTCCAGGGTAATTTCCCATCTGACTCCATACACTCAGTTTCCTCTCCTACTTGTTAGCCAATTTGTGGATCCTTCCCTAGCAGTAGGGAAGGGAAAGAAAAAACACACCACCACAAAAAACAACCCACCAACTTTAAGGAAGACTACCTGCTTAACCACAACAACAAAATCTGGCAAAGGCAAAAAAGGATTAAAACCAGCAACAAAAATAAAACCTAAACCTATACAACTTCACAGCTTTGCTTATTTCTCATGATCACCCTCTTTAAGCTATTAGATAATTTTTTATTTGAAATATATGCATGCACATATTAACATTCACTTTGTGAAACACATTACCTTCTGGCAGTATGTCCTAACAGATATGGGGAAAAGGTTGCAAAAGTTGAGCAGTTGGAGGCTTACACACAAAACAGCACTGATCAGAACACTAACCAAATTTTCTTTTTTTGTGCATGTGAGATAGTCATCAGCCTGGCAAAGCCACACTATTTACTCCGTCAATAGAGACATCTTCCTACCCCATAAAATGTCCCCCATTTAACTACTTTCACTAGAAAAAAGTTTACTTAAGACACACTAGTCATCAACCATTTGACAAACTGCTGCAGAACAGCTTTGCAGCGTTGGGGTCACCGGATTACAGCGTGAGGACGTCTCTGGACTAGACTCTGCAGACACTCAAGCCCAATTAATTGGCACACAAGTAAACGGTCCAGTCAAGCAGTAGCCTGAAGTTATAGATGTGGACAAGTATTTGCAGGGCAGCCCCAAGGAAATACTCCCATAGACCCAAGTACCCTCACAGCAGCCTAGTGCAAAAAAAAAAAAAAAAAAAGCGCCAATTTTTAGTTTATTCCTCCAGTTATATTTTCTTGGACCTGACCTGCACTGAATATCTGCAAAGGGGTGTATAAAACAGTCAGGTACCACCCAAGAAGGGCAACAGAGACCGTACAGAAATTAGCAATTAGCTCCAGTTCTGGAAGCAGGAAACCCTACATTACACCATGCGTGCACAGCAGGGAAGAAACACACTAGAGACTGTGTTGGGTCAAGAGCTTGGTCTTTGGCCCTTCTTCTAAGTACTAGTGTAATATTCTCTCTGTGCTTGTTACAAGTCCCATTTCTTACAGCTTTTGATTGAAGATTAACAAAGCTTGAAAAAAAAATAAAAACAGAGGGAAGTGAATTTAATACTATAGTTTAGCATCCAAAGTACTCTGTTTACAGGCTATTTTTCCTTTTTTTTTTTTTTTTTTTTTTTTTTTTTTTTTTAAAGCCAGAGTGGTACTACCATAGAGCAATTAACAGAAAAGTGCTCCAACCTTTGTGCACTCCCACGCATGGGTGATTTCCCAGCTAGAAGCAAGGGAGTGAAGCCGCCCGGCGTTAGCAGGGAGCACAGCAATCAGTCAAAGGCCGGCTAGAAAAGCTACCGCCTGACTGCCAGCTAACCCACAGCCTGGAAAGAGATGTTTATTGTGTCACCTGAAAATGTACCCAAAACCCAAATGGAGAGCTGAAGCACAGGGCTTTCTTCTAGCCAAAGGTAAGTGTGCAACAGTACTGCTTTCCTCCTCACCTCCCAAGGCTGACCCTGCAGGGCGCTGGGCTCTTGGCAGGTTTAGCTTCTCAGTGGTATCGGGAAGCACTTGGCACTTTACAGCAGCAGGCCTCAGTTGCCTCAGGTTGATTGTCCCAAGAGACACCAAGTGTCTAACTACACGGAGTTTATTAATTACAAGTTTTTGGAACTTCTTATACTCTATCGTAGCTTGTTTTCTGCCAGTTACCCCAAGAGAACCTTCAAGTCATCCTTAACTGGCATCAATCAATGCTCTGCTCCTCCAAGGACCCTTCCAGTTGCACAGATCCGTACATCAGCAGCTTAATGACCAGGAACTCATATTTCCAAGCCTACATGAAAGCCAAATCGATACACCAACATTTAATAACCCCAGACCGGGCAAAACCGCTGGGTTGAGGGAAGGTGCCACTGCAGTTGCACAGCACGGGGGGGGGAAAGCTTGCATCCTGCCTGATGCACAGCACAGGGAGAGCTCCTCGCTTGTAACCAGCGTGGCAGAGGGGAAGGAGAAGCTTTGATTTATTTATTTTTTTTTTTTAAACGAAGCATCATCCTTTTAAAACCACCTGGAACTTGTCCCATCAACCCAACTGAGCACCTGCTACTTACATTTGCAGATTCATAACTCCACACGCGGGGTCCTGCCTGGCTTGGTTAACCCCAGTAAGATAAAACCCACAGAGGTGGGACTAACGCCAACACTTCTTCGGCGGAGAGCAGCCCCGACAGCGGACCCCGAGCGTCACGCCATGACGTCAGGAGTGACGGTACACCCCCACCCACCCACCTGAACCGTGGTACAGGCTGCTGCACCGGACTCCGTGCAACACAGCCAGGCCCACACGTAGCTCTACCGGGGCAAGGGGACCTCCCCCGCTCCCCACCCGCGACACCGCCACCCCCTCCCCGCACGCACCTGCAGGCGCGCCACGGCGCAGAGCGACGCGGAGGGGTTGCGCAGCAGCAGCCGCTCCCGCAGCAGGTTGCTGCCGTACGCGTAGTACAGGAACCAGCAGCCACTGCCGCCTCCATCAGCCGCCTCCATCAGCCCGGCTCGGCCCGACCCCGCCGCTTTAACTCCCCCCTTTCCCCCCTCCCGCCGCGTCCCGCCGGCAGCTGCCTGGGCGGGGCCTCGCCGCCACTTCCGCCGCCACGTGAGAGGCAGGACGAAGCGGCGCTGTGACGTAGCGGCGGCGGGGAACGCCTTCGGCGCGCGTCACGCCGCCTCCTTGCGGGGGAGTGACGTAAGCAAGGCGCACGCCTTGCCTCCCTGCGGCCTCGGCCCGGCAGGACGGGCGGGGCGCGTTTTGGAGGCGGTGTTTGGCGTGTGAGGGAGCAGAGCGGGAGCGAGGCACGCCTCAGTGCATGGCGTGGGAAGTGACACAGTGACACGTGTCCCAGCCGGCAGCGCTGAGAGCAGAGCGAGCTGTGGAATGCGCAGGAGTGAAAGGCGGGAAGGTGCGGGTTGCGTGGGCAGGCAGTGCTGCAGACCCGCAGAGGCGGTTCCTCTCCTTCCCTGACCTAAGCGATGCCAGAATGAGATGGGAAGAGGCCTTATCGCCGGCAACCCCAAAGCATAAGCCGATGAAGCAATATATACACGTGTATGCATATAATACAGCAAAACAGGCATGAAAGGCTGTTATTAACAGTAGCACACCAATTAATGGTGAGGCACTATTCATTAATGCTATTACAGTAGCCCTCAGCCCACATCAGCTTCCTGAACAGAGGCAGCTCATGCAGCATTTGGCACAGGATCCCTGTCCATGCGGTGCCCCGTCTCTGGGCTCATCCTCGCCCGGGCAATAAGGAGGGGAAAGCAGCAAGCAGGAGAGCCGAAGCAGCTCCTTCCTTTAAGGATGTGTGCGGCACTCTGTTTGAATCCCTGCTTTAGTTTTCCCACCACAGGCGTGGGGCAACTCAGATTCATCATAAAACACATGCGGTGATGAGTGTGGTTCTGATCCTTCACCACTAGAAGTTTTCTGTTTTTAGAGTTTTCTTTTTCTTATGTAGGAATAAATATTTTAGCGTGAGAGGGAACCATCGTGTTCACTTGTTACACAGGTCATAGGGTTGTACTGCAAGACTTCCTCAATCTCACTCCTTACGACAGCAAGTAGCTGACTGTATCTTTTGAAAGTCTGCTTATGGTATATGCTTTTAGTCTCCTTTCCCTAAGGAAACACAAACTCTGCAAGGAGAAGTATATCTCTCTCCTCTTTCTGCAGTTTCTCGACCATTGGCTAATTTCAACCAGATGTGACAGAAAGCAAGAGCTTTCAGTGATAACTAAGTTTCTGCCACTTTATAGAAAACAGGTGGACATGGCTGTGAGACGGTGGGGATCCCATGAGAGAGGCTTTTGGAGCGCCCCCGGCTTTTGACTAAAGCTCACAGCTTCATGTGCCCCAAAAGCAGCCAGCCGCAGGGACCCAGCCTGCAGGAGGGCAGGTTTTCCAGGCACTGGGATGTGCTGAACTGCCCATTTGGGCTTGCTGTGATGTGTCCCTTGTGAGCTGAGCTTGACATTTATTTCTAAATGGAAGAAATCTTATGTTGGAATTGGAATGAAGCGTGTAGCAATTGTCACTTTTTAATCTCAAAATAACCTTCTTCTAAAAAAAAATCCCCAACCAGCCTTTCATAACACTATTTGCATTATTGAAACTTTGGACATTCTGCACAAAAAAATGTCATGCTTTCTCAACACTCAGAGTTTTAATGACTTTGATGATTTTTCTTTCAAAAAGCATGTATATTTTGAACAAGGAGAAACTCTTAAACTTTTGTCCTTACAAATTCAGATGACTGACAAATGAAGAGACTGACTCCCTGATCTCATATCTGGGTTTGTGCATGCAAAGGCCTTCCTTAGCAAAATTACAGTTAAACTTATGGGAAGAGAATTCATTTAAAACACTGCCGCTTGCAATTCTAGGTATTTAACCACTCAAAAAGACATGTTCAAACTAAAATGTGTTGAGGTTTCCATTTTTTATAGTCTGTACTGAATACCACGCCTGTTTTATGACCAAGGAGCGGTAGCCAGTATTTCCAGGAGCATGGTTTTGGTGTGCGTGGTGTAAGTTGGTTTTACCTATTCTAGATAGAGCTAATTCAAATGCTATTGAAGTAAAACCTAGATTTAGGGTGTTTAGATTAATTTTTAATTGAACTGAGTCAATCAATTTGCCCTTCTGAAGCCCATTTCTTCCCCAGCACAGCCCACAGCAATTTAGAAACAGCACATTGAGTCTCTCAACTATTCATGAGGGTGATGGACGTGAGAGTTGAATTGGAAGAGCCAGCACTGACAGCATGGGTCAGTGTCACTGTAAGCTTTGGCTATAAACCATGTCAAAAATATAAACCTCTATTCCCAACATCTTTAAGCCCTTTTTTATTCAAGCCTTGATTAAAACTATAATTGATAAAGCATCCAAATGTGCACTGCGTGCTCTGAGCCAGTGGGCAGTGTGATGGCCAATGTCCACTGCAGAGCAGTGAGTAGCTCATAGAAATGAGGCCTCCCGAGTCTGCAGAATGTGCAAAGCATACTTTAAAGAGAAAATGTTAACTCTGAATCCTACTGTCAGAAAAACTAGGTTTTCGTTGCTAATCCAAAGACGCAAAGGCCAGTGTTTGTGCTCATTAGCAATCAGCCTCTGAATTAATTGTCTGTAGCTTCTCACCATAGCACTGTGAGGTTGCCCAGCTTAGATTGCTCTTTGTTCTCATACTCTCAGGCCTGAGATGGAAGAAAAAAACTTCTGCCATGAGCCAGAAAAGGGGCAGAAAGCCCCAGGCAGGCATGCTGCTGATATGACCCTTGGAGGGGCCCCAGCCTGGGTCTCCCTGGTGCCATCAGCAGCGGTGTGGCCAGTCTGATGGCGAGGCAGCACAGGAGGGAAGTGAATCTAGTCTGGAGGAAAAGCTTTGCAAGCCTTTCCACTGACATACATCCAAATCATGGCTAAATGGCTGTATGTGCATAGGGAACTACTTGGGCACTGTGGGCAGACCTTGCTTTTAAACCAGATTTCCAGTTGAAAAAAAGAGGGCGAGGGTGGGAGGACCTTTCCTGTAGCAATTTGAGTAGAAACCTGCAGGGCTTTGGTGGTACTACTAGATTTCACACTTCTGCTGGCTCATGACCTTTTCAGGTGACAATTAACTCTCCTGGAGGGGAGGCTGTTAAATAAAACTCTTTTTTTTTTAGGTTAAATAATTTCTGAAGTCACAGGCTATCTCCAGAGCTGCTGACATGAGACCTGTTTTAACCTGTTTGAAGCCCCAAACGATTTGGAGGCATTGTTTCCCCTTGGATGTAACTACAAAACCTGCGCAAAATAAGCAGTCAGGAGTACGCCTCCTGTTTGGGAGTTTCCCAAACATGGGGGAAAGCTCTGGATATGCACAGCCGTTTGTACATTGTCCATGGAGGAGGTCAACAGGGTTATTTATGCAGAGAAAACAGGAATTTGTTTCCATCAGGTTTTTATCCCTAGATGCAATATGTTCCTGAGCCTATCCATCTTAGGTTTTTAAGGAAAAAATAAGGAAATCAGGAAAAAATAAGATGTAGTGGGATAAGTTAAACGTGCTAAAATGTCTGCCAGTCACTCAGTGTGCCTCCCCATCACTCCCTCTCTGCCCCATGGTTGTCACAGCATGAGTTTTAATTAACACTGAAGAAAAAAAAGAGAACCTGGAGGAATAATAAGGACAACTGATGCAAATGAACTGCATGTGCAGTCCTCCCTACAGCTTTTCTCTCCTCCCCGAGGAGCCATAGTAGGATGTGCTCTGCAATTAGTATTTCATTGAAATGATACCTTTCTTTGCTGCAAGAAGGTTACGGCTGGTGGCAGCTTCTTAATACAGTGTGCAAGGTGTGGGGGTCTGCAGAGATTTCGTGTTCGTGCAAATGAATGCAAATGATTTTACAATATCTCGTGGTGTTACAGTGCTTGTTCCTTCCCTACAAAACAGGGACCAGGATGTCCTGCAGAAAGCCAGCCTCCTTCCCTGCCCTGCCTGACAGAATAGCCACCAGCCCACGGGGCTCGTAACCCCACTGACCAGGAGGGGTATCATCCATCACTCATTTTGCAATTCTGTTTTTGCATGTTTCGGCAAATAGCATGTGCAGTCATTTAGGAGAGATGAACTATTAAAGTGGCTGGGTCTGTGCACCTAAACACCTGCCTTTTTTTTTTTTCATTCTGGCCAATACCAAAGTGATTTTTGGGCCCTTCCTGAAGTAAACCCAAGCTCTCCCTGGCTGCTGCCCATTCAGCGTGGTCCTGAGATGTCACCGTGTGGTGTGTGCGGTTCAGGGAGGAGGAAGTAGCAAAGGGAAAGGAGAGCCATGTGAATCCCTCCTTTTTTGACATAGCTACAATTGTTTATTACAGAAGTTTTACCAGAGTTGTGGATAGTTAGTGCTCACATATTCCAAAGGTATGCCCCCACCTTTTCCTCTCTAGTAGTATTGATGCATGTAGAAAGAACAAAGTAAAGACAGGGTGTGTATCTGTGTCTCGCTTTTGTTTGTACCTCCTGGAGCCCAGGTCTGTACAGACTGTGACAGGCTTCTTGCCATCTGAGCTCCTTCTAACTCTTGGAGGGGCAAAAGGTGTAGGATCTATTTAGCAACAAACAAACAAAAAAACCAACCCCCCCAAAAAAACTAAAAAAATTACATACATGAAATCTGGACATAGGAAAAGTGGGAGAGCACTCTTACAAACAGATTCTGGTGTATGCAGTCCTGGCATGCAGCTGGCCTTAGTCACTTTGGATTGTGAAGGCATCTGCTCTGCTCACAGACCTACAGGTGCTTGTGAGTGTGACTTCAGCAATTGGTTTCAAAATCTTGCCAAATGTTACATTAGTTTTCAAAGGAAAACCAGGTTGTACTGCACAGGCTGTAGCTGGGGCCCAGTTTTTTATCTTGTATATGAGTGTACAGTGGGAACAGCTTAATGCTGAATTTCTGCTCATCTTTGTGTAAGTAAATTCAAAATCTGGCTTCTTTCCTATGACCTAATGTTTTGCTTCTCTCACTGTAAAGCTCTTCTGAATGATAACAATTCTCTAGTGATACAAAGCAAATGGTTACAGGAGATTTTGTCAAAATAGTTTCCCTTGTTACTGAAATCTCTTAGTTTGCTGTGTCAAGAGAATTTTGTCAGTGTGACATTTCTGTGGTCTGTTGTCTCAGGGTGCATTAGCATCTCCCACTGCAGAAGTGATTGCTCCTTTCAGAGGACAAGTTCACATTGCTGTTCTCTTCTGGTGGGGACTTGTGTCTCACCAAACACCAAGCAGGTTGTCTCTCTGGGCTGTCAAGTACTTGAGAAAATTTTTCCCCCATGAATGTTACGACTATTGAATGTAGACTGGCAGATGAAAGGGATGTATCCTGTTGTCTTTAGGCATTTAGTGTCCATTTACAATTTATTTCTGATTTTTTATTATATTTAATATCCATTATTATTTACAGTTTAATGCTAATTTGCTTTCTTACCATCCTTTTACCTTCTATAGGCTGGGAACAATCTTATTTTCTTCCTCCTTTTGTTCTCTTTCAGCAAAGGCAAACTATCAAGTAAATTCGGTTCCGGATGGTATTTTCCAGTCCTGTATTAACCCTATGGCTTTACATTTGAACCCTGCAGTGTATTTCACACAAAGCAGGTTAGTATTTTTGCACGTCCATGTCTGTAACCGTTTCTATGCTGCTAACCTTCAGCCTGCAGAAGACATTGCATAGCTCCATCCACCATGCAGGATTATGCCTTGTGGACATGTGCTTTCCCAGAAGCAGTACCATTGCCCTTCTTGAGCTCTGAGGGTACTTTTGGCCTGGGAGGTGTTGGGATGGAGAAATGCAGTAGCATTTCCGTGTTTGCATGTGCAGTGCTAGCACTGTGGCAGAAGCATGTGACGTGGATGCCAAAACAGGCCCTGGTGGTACCATTCCTCCTAGTTCTGTACAGACCTCACAAAACATGGCACAAGTCTCCACTGAGTGATTCTTGGCAGAAATGTTTTAGCAATTACTGATAAATTTTATACAGTCCTTCCACTAGACTGGTGGCCTCTGTGGACATTTTAGCTGTGGAATAAAAGTGGCACTTTTTTTTTTCACTTGTTGTAGCCTTGTTTCAGCATGACGTAAGCTAAACCAGAAAAATCCCTGTGGGTCAAAACAAGAGGTAGACCCTCAGCATTGCATCAATGTGACAACAGCAGTTTGAGCTCATACTGTGACTTACCATTGCTGTGCTCTTCTACATAAGCAGATCTTTGAACCAGTGGCAAGACCTGGTCCAGCTCAGTTGCATGGGACTTGGCAGTGGTTAGGGGGTTGGCAGTGTTTCCTCACTCTGGCCATATGATTGCAAACCAGGAGGGGAAGGGAGCAGCCGGAGGGCAAGCTCTGTATCTCTGGAGAAGGTGGAGCAAGAATTTAATGCTCCTCTGCCATCTGTGGGCAGATCTCAAGTAGGAACAAGAAAGAATGAAGCCTTTGTCCCTCAAAGCTGTTTTTCTTTCCATCTTGCACTCGTACATTGTTGCCTTTGAATGACCATATTCTTAGCACTTGTGATGGAGCACTGTGCGTACCATCTCTCTCCCCTCGTTTACCTCTTTCTTCCACAGCCTCTGCCATTGCATCAGGGATGCAACCCTTAGAGCAGGACAGGAGAAAAAACTTGCCGGAGGGAAGGGTGCTAGTACTTGTTTACTTTCTTCACCAGCTGAACCTTCCAGGATAAATCAGAGACGCATCATGTACTATCAGATTTCTGTTACCTTGAGTGTCTCTTGGGTAAAAAAGCCAGAGAAGCCATCCTCGGGCTATACCTGCAGATCCCACTCCATTAAAATTGATTGTGGTGCTCATGTAAAGTCACTCTTTCTTTGGTTGCTGCCTGTGCTGGTGCAATGCCAAACAGGTGGATATCCCTCTATAAGTGCAGTTATGGTGCTTGGGAAGGTGAACCTGGCACATAGGGAAGCCAGCCCTGGTGGCTTTTAATTTGTGACAGTTGCTATATAATTGCTTCATCTTCAGTCTCATAATTTCTCTGCAGAACAGCAGCTGTAGAGGGCTGGATTTTGTTTCATGCACCATCAGACTTTGTAGTTTGTTTTCCTAAGGAAGTGCAGCGTGTGCTATCACATCGTGTGCCTATGCCACTGTGTGCACATCCTTCACTGCCCATCCTAGTGACTGTTGAACATGTTTTGTGACTTCTACCAAACCTGCAGAGAGGTACCGATCTCTGAGACTGTATGTTCCTGTGAATTTTAGGAAAGGGGGCAGCTGGGCAAAAAATGTCTCAAATTGGGAAAGGCAGCAGTTTGAGTACAGCTGGTCTTATGCAGCAAAGACCCTGCCCAGAAGAGAGACAGTGGCCCAGCTGCAGAAAAACCTCCAGCAGGAGTTTAAGTTTGTCAAAAGTAAGGGGACAGACAACCCGTCAATCTCTGATCTCTAATGAAGCATTCATGCTTCAGCCGTACAAAAATCACTCAGCGGCAAGATCTGAATTCAATGAAAACAGGCTCTCTCAGGTTCAGTGCTTTATGTGGGCTTGTTTTTCTGTTCATCTCTCAGACAGAGCCCTTCTGCACCAAAAATTCAGCTTGCCAGACAAGTCAGTGATGTGAGGAGCACCCCTGGCAGAAGTTCTGTGTCAGAGCACATCCATTATTCACAGAGTTTGCAGAGTGCAGGGAGTTATGGAAGTCGTGTCCTTCTGAGGCACAGAATGTCTCAGAGACAGACAGAAGGAGAATAACAACATTTTCTTCCAAGGCACATGTGTCCCTAAGCATCTCTAGGGATGCATGTTTGGTAGCTGACTTGAAACGGGCTTTTTTTTGTCTCTGCCCACAGAGGAAGCCCTGATTTTTATTTTTTTTTTTTAAGCAGTCAGGAAAAAAATGATACATGTTTTCAGCAAGCTAGGAAAGGTCCTCATTCCTTCCTTCTCATTCACAGGAGCATAACGATGAGGGTAGGGAGGCTCGCGCAGCGGCGTGCTGCAAGAACAGATTGTGAATTGGTGTGACTTGCATGACAAGGGGTGACGAAAAACAGTGAATTACACGAATAATTGCAGCCAGCAGTTGTCACTGATCTAGTTAATCAGGACTGCTTTATACAAAGTGCTCCCTTGTCATTTCCACAGTACCAGGCATTCAAAAAAATAGTAATAAAAAATCAGTCTGTGGCTGGTGCGAGGGGGATGTGACCACCAGGTGCCACTCTCGCTCCACAGGGAATACGGAGTGGCTGTAAGGCCGGGCATAGTTTGCAGGAAAAGCCAAAACAGACATAACTCATTTTGTCCATCTCTGGATTTTCCTACAGGCTATAGCTGGGACAGTAGCCTCTCCTCGCCCTCCAGTAAGGGGGACACTGGAAAACCCCCAACGGTGGAAAGACGTGGGTACTGATCACCCCGGTCTAAGTTTCAGTTTTCCAGCAGCTTTTTTGCACAGGAAGGGAGGGATGTTGACAGAAAGCTGCTGCTTGGGGAGGCTGTGGCATCTTTCACCATCTCCTCATTCTGCTGTACATGGGAAAAGTTGGTTCTTCCTTCAGCCCATGTACCCTCTGGGAGGGATGAACACACTGTGGTGTTACTGAGCACTGAACAGAGATTTTGTAGTTGCTTTAAGCACAATAGTTACCTCTTCAGTTTTGGCCATGGAATTCAAACTTAAGGTTTCCACAACATAGCCTCCTTGGTTTTGCTCATCTTCTGGGCACAGTTTTCTCTAGGGAACAGGGTCCTGGCATTTCCTGGCCCTTGTGTTCACTTGTGAACGAGATCAATCCCTTCTGGAGCCACAGCCACTGCCAGACTCTCTGGGGCCGCAAGTACACTTTGGCTTTCATGGAGAGAAGCAGGCTTTCCTACCTGCTCACCCCTGACTGGTGTTACCTGTGGCCCCAGGGAACAGCTCATGATGCTGTGCCATAGTCGCTTTCACTTCTCAAGATGAAGGGGGTGGGAAGGCACAACTTGCGCTTCCACTCTTGGTTTTCTGATCTTGGTGATCTGGGCTGACGTTTGAGTGCAGTGGTGGTTGAGAAGCAAAGGGCTTCTAGTCCTTTTAGGTTCAGGTGGGCACCATGTGTACTTCTCACATGACCCTGAATCACATCAATAAGCTCAATTTTTCCTCTGCTTCTGCTTGCCTTGCTCTGCCTTTCTACAACCCTCTTTTCTCTCCTGTCCTTAAATGACTCACCAGACTTGGTTTTTGATGTAGCCTATAACATCTCGCTTGAGTTCTCTAATCAGATCTCTTTCGATTTGAGTTCCCCATCAACTAAACAAACCTGACACTGCCAGCCTCTCCTTCAGTTTATCCTTTATGCTGTTTACCTTTTATTTTCCTAGATCATGAATAAAGATGTTAAATACAAGGTCATTGGGGGCTGCTGATTTCCAAACCCTGGAGCTAGTGATATTTCAAGACTGATCCCATTATGTGATTAGGTTTCACTTACTGGGTTTTCTCAGGGAAATAATTTGTCACAGAACAGCAGGCTCCAGCTTCCTGTAACCCTCTTAAAGCAATCCCATCATATCACAGAAGCCTTATTTCAGTATCTTCCGTTGTAATTGTTTAACTGTTTGCTTGAAGAGGCCTTCCTGGTGTATTTAGTAGCAATTGGGTTTTTCAACAGATTACCATTTTAAAAGACAAGAGCTAAAAAAGCCCAAACCAACAAAGAAACCTCCAAATAAATCTAGATTTCCTGGGAAAATGATGAACTGAAAAATCTGTTGAAAAGTGTCAGCCTCACATTGATGCTGGTGAGCTCTTTGGGGTTCTTCAAGTGATGAGTAAGGTACCTCATATAGGGCTGATAGTGATTTACAACATTTTACAGGGTGGAGAGTGGGGAATGCAACACCCTTATTTGAATGTAGGGTGGTTAACCCCATGGAGACTTTTGCAAGCGTACTTTCATGTCCCTGTTCTGATGTGCTCCCTGGAGCAAAGTGGATCAGCTGATCTGCAGGACTGAATTTAATCTGCTGTCTTCTGTTTTACATGTGTGTCCTGCAGAACCTATGCTTCTGTTAGGACAGGGTGATGAGTCTGTTAAGCTCAAAGTGATATTTCCTGGGAAAAAAGAAGTGTAGTCTTAAGAAGTCCAAGTCACTGGCTTAGGATCCTGCTTCACATCTGATGTGAAGGATTCATGTCAGCACAGGGGAAAAGCAAATATGTTGCGGCCTTTCCAACAATGTCCAACTGCAACTGTTCGTACAAGGATGAGAAGCTGCTGCTGTTTCTACAATAGCTGTTTCTTGGGTTTGGAGGCAGCTGTTATCTGCGCATCTGTGCCAGTGATAAGGGCTCTATCCTGGCTCCAGCAGGTTTTGATTAGCTAGAACATTTCATTCTTCGGTGAACACTTTCTTTTTTCATATCTAAGATCAAAATCCTTCCACAGGTCAGCCTACTGGCATGTTCTAGTATAGAGAACAGTAATCTATAGATTTGTCTGCACCTGCAGATGGCTCTACCTGTTCTGCAGAACAAGTTCTTCCTGCAGTGATAAACACATCAGGGAGTTTAAAATGCAAAGCTATTGCTAGAATGGTCACAACGCTGATCAAAATTTGCACCTGTTTTCCCCATTTCCCTCCTTTGTTGATAGAAATGTGCTTGTGCAAATGAGAAAGAGAATATATCTGATTGTTTTCTGCACCTCTAGTCCAGCTTGCCTCCTTGGAAAGGCTCTTTGCCCATTTCTGAATCAGGAACCAGGTGATCTTCTATAGCATCAGCCCTGGATCTTCTGCTCCTTTTTAGGCTTCTGATCTCACCTTCCACTCCTGCTCCATGCACTAACAAGTTGGGTGAGCCAACCCTGGTATTTGTCATCAGCATGTTTGTTTTTCATATGGTGTGGTCCCTCAGTGTAGTGAAAGAAAGGTACTAATGGAAAGAACCGCTAATGGCTTGACTGTCTCAGAGATGGGGGAAATAGAGTATGCCATCACTGGAAAGACACAGCTGGGATGTTCTTTCTAGTTCTGATGTTGTATGAAGGTGATGCTGAGTTGTCAAAAGTATCATTTTTGTCCAGGCAAAAATCCAGTTGGGATCACATCACAGGGAAGAAAAATGTGACTGTAACTCCAGAAAAGACCAACAAGGACTATCTGCAAAAAAATAAAATCAAAACTGATGCATGTAAGTGACCATCTGTACATCCAACAATGCTCAAACTATTCTGAATTAACTGCAGTCATTGTCATTTGCTCTATTGAGGGTTATACCTATTCCTAGAGCTAATTTAAATTAGCTGTCTCAACTAATTAAAGCATCTTAATTAATGGAAAAATACTCAGTCTTTATCAGGCAGTCCTTTGCTGGAACACATACGAAGATACCAGAGCTGAGCAGAAAAGAGATGTTTCCTCTTATGCTTTAAATATCTTGCTAATATGAAAATGTGGTTATAACCAAACTCTCATGAGGACGAGGTTGTTTTCCTGCAGCCATAGCCCAAATCTGGATTGTTACTCCATTTCCACTCAAACTCCCACTAACTGCAGAGTGGTGTTACCTGAGGAAAGACTAGTTTTGTGTGGGATGGCTCGCGGAGAAAGCACAAGCTGGGGTATAAGGAGGTGAGAGCATGAAAGCAGTATTACTCCCTTCCCTGCAAGAGGAGCAAGAGGGTGACTCACTGGAAGTGGCTGGCATCCTCCCCCTCTGCCGTCCCAGCCCTGTGGTTATCAGTTTGGTCAAAGATGGCAAGGAGGAGAACAGGGGCAAGCCATGGTCCTCTCCTGTTTGGATGCCTCCTCCAGGCATAGGGCGTGAAGGCCAGTGGTGCCACTCAAATAATCCCACGAGCCCTGCAGTTGCACAGCTGTGGCCAGGCAGTTGAAGCCACAGGTCAACTTTACACCAGGTCTTGTGTACTTGCCTCCTTGTGGAGGCAACATTCTTGTCTTGCTGTTTCCAGATTCACCAGCTGAACAGGAGAATTTTATTTGGTCACTAAGCTTCCTTCTCCTCAGGTTTCCTGGGTGTTTCTCTGTTCCTGAATGTCTGGTGCTTGCTGCTTCTCTGCTGCCCAGGGACATCTGGCTCCCGGCAGAAGTGGGTCTGAGCAGTGATAGGTGTGAACGTCAGAGGTCCCTCTGACCACCAACAGCAAAAAAGAAAAGTACTTTATAAGCACTCACCAGTCTGACAACTGTGATGATACACAGTTTTAGAGGGCACATTTAAACAAGTAAGTGCTATCCAGTTTAATTAGCTCACAATTTAATTACCCTTGCAATTGAGGAAAAAGACCAGAGTCTGTCTGTTTCTAATTTAAGCAGTACAAAATTTCTTAGTACCTGGAACACCAAATAAGTGAATCTATGTACCTTTTTTCTCTCAAATGAGGGACCCTACCATCCTTTTAATTCTCCATTCCACCAGTGACT
Source organism: Vanellus vanellus (assembly GCF_965231255.1). NCBI lineage: Eukaryota > Metazoa > Chordata > Aves > Charadriiformes > Charadriidae > Vanellus > Vanellus vanellus. The sequence goes on along the minus strand of NC_138906.1, from coordinate 47,709,100 downwards.
GCAGTAATCCAATGGATCATTTAAAACAATTGATACTAAACAGGAGTGATTGTGAAGCCCCTTAAGTCCTAGTTTGTGCAATACTTTCTCCAGCACTCTTTTTTTTTTTCTGCTGCCACAGATAAAGAGTTTTTGATCAACCAGGACAGGAGAATCCCATTTCTGTTCCTGCCATGTTTGCAGGAGAGTGCCCCCATCCATTCTGTTTTAGAGAGGGAAAGGGAGGAGAAACGTTCCCTTTGTGAACACTTTGCTGAGCAAACACCATTCCAGATTGATGATTTTTGGTCCATTAAATCAACAAAGCAGATAATTTCTTCCATTATTCTTCAAGTCATGGTGAGCTGCTTTATGCCTGACTCAGACCAGATCCTTCCCTTCTAGTTTGCCTTCATTTTTCTTTCCTATATTGGTTTCTGCTGGGGCTAGAAAATTACCTGATAGCCAGCTGATGCTTTACTCAAGTGCTTTAGGAAAGGAGAGTGAGGAATTTTGGAATGGCTGAACACATTTTGTTTTGCATTATTAGGGACAAGGCCTTGGTAGGTAGGAGCACAATTGCAGCTATTCTTACGTATAGCTAGGCAAGAGAAGAGCATTGAATGAAGTCCAGGAACATAAGAATATAGGTAAATTATAATGCAGATCTGCAGAGTGTAACAGAGGTAGCTAGACCTGCTCTGAATTAAAAAAAAACCAAACCCTAGCTGATGAGGGTCATTAATGTAAAGGTCAGAAAGTTGTATGTAGAAGCAGAGTGGACATTAGCAAAATGTTAAGGGAAACAAATATAATGAAGAATGAAATCAAGTCAAGGATCATTTAATCCAAGAGAGATGTGTGTGATATGCTGCCTGTTGGTATCTGCTTTTGAGTATTGGCCATGACTCAAGGTGTCTTGACTTACTGGTAAGTATGTGCCACTTCTGGGGCCGAATAAAACAACTTTATCCAAGACTGCACTCCACACCATACGAGTCTTCTAACGAGCTGATTTCTTTCTCTCACAGAAACCTTAATTGTAGTCATGTAGCCATTCATATTACATTATAAATGGCTACATATCCAAGCTCTGCCTAATGATTCTTATGACTCTTACCATTTGTGCTTTTCAAGGGAGTAGATATAAGGGAGGAAGAAAGCCCTCAAGTAATACCACATTGCATGGGCTGTACCTGTCATTCACACTTACGCCTTATATCATAAGGTCAAGAGCTTACCTTGCCTTGGGAGAGCTGCCGTGCAGGAAGATTGAAAGAGACTTTCCTCTGAATCACAGTAACTATGGGGTGGCCATCACTAGCAACGGGCCATGGGGTTTGTACTAATGTTACATCTTGGGCCTCTGAACCTGTCAGGATTTTTGTGGATGGTTATGAACCTGTTCAGCTCTAACTGCAGAACACTGCTTAAGAATCAAGAAAGCACTGGGATGCCACTGCACCATCTCCTGATATACCTTAACACTGATTCTGCAATGGTATGCTTTTGCCATTTGTGATAAAAGTCTAACAAAACTAACCAAAAGTTTAACAAAACTAAGTAGTTGTTATAACTAACCTGTGGGCCAGTAAGGAAAGAATGAATGACCACAAAAAAAAAAGAGAGTGTATAAAAATAACACTAAGTGGACATCAAACCAAAGAGGAACAGACACCCCTGCCCACACACATATTGAGCAGACACCTCCCAACAAAACACTTGGGACACTGGTGACTCACTTTAAACCTTCCCTCTTAAGACTGGCACCCTTGACCTTAGGACCCAGGAGGGCATGGAAAGGGTGAGCATTGCCACCAGAGAAAGGACTGAATACCAGAAAGTCTGTGCATAACGATTTTAACTAGAGAATTAATAGGAGTGAGCAACAATTGGATAGCTTGGACTGTATTAATAATATGTTTAGCCAGTATAGTGAAGATTCAAGCCTATATGCCATGCATGGCATCTAGCGCAACACTGTCTTACAAGCCCTACTCCAGAAACACAGGTGAGGAGACCCAATGCACACAGGAATATGTGTATCTATATGAAGAATATACAAATATATAAAAATATGTGTGTGTATATATATATGCATATATGTCTATGAGATATATACAAGCTATTCTCTCATATTTCCAAGAACAGAGATTGCGCGAAGGTAAAAGGGACTATGGAGGATTAAATGCAATGGAGCAATGAATTACCTCATCCCTTCCACCTCTAACTATGTAGCGTTGACACACAGGGGTATGCTCTGGAGAGTGGTATGCCTTGCCTCCCTCCATGACACACAGGTGTTGAGAGTTGCCTTGTCCCAAATAGACACAGCCACCCAGACACGGTCAGTCTGGGAGAAGGAAGGCGGAACAGGCAATCTTCTCGAACCTCCTTCTACTGTGCTGGATTATTTAAAACCTGTTCAATTTTGCAGAACATTCCCTAGGATTAATATTTTAAGCCCTCCTGCAGTGAACATAACAAAATTTGAGAGACATCATTGCTGCCTTGTTGGATATTGATTTCTGTCCCATGAGGAAGCATTTTAACTGGGTTACAAAGTGTTCTTCTCTAAGATGCTTAAAATAGGACCGAGGAACCATTATGAAGTAAACTAATCAGCTGGACATCAAACTCAGAGATGATCCTGAAATTGCTTAAACATTGATTCTTTGTTATCTTTTCCTGTGGAGCATATTGCTCAATTCTGTTAGCATTGAATTGTTGTCTGAAGGAAATTTCAGTGAGCAGCAGCAATACAGAAAACTTAGATTTTTTTTTTTTTCTACAGAAGATTTTAGTATTTTCAGTATTTTAACAGTAAGGGTGTATGATCAGAGAAATTGCAATTTTTGTGTATTTTTATTGCTTCTCAATGGAACGATGGTATTACTTAGGATTACTAAGCCAGTCAGGCATGAGAGAATGGATGTTGCAAGTATATCATGGTACTACTCTTAAAACTGTAAAAAAAGACATACAATTAAAAGACACCAGGCAGTTGATCAACCCCCTGAAAGTCTCATTGAACCTGTCCATGCAAAAAGAGGGTAAAACTGGAACCCTTCTTCCCCCTTTTAACTTAATTCCTATTTGCTTATTAGTTTTGAGAACCTAAAATGAGAGGAATAATCTGCAGCATGCACAGTGTGGAACTTAGCCAAACCTCATAGAAATCAATTGGAAAATATCTTTCTTGGGAGGTGGACTAAGCTTGGTATTAATCAGAAGCTGCCAAACCTTAAGTAGACGTCTCTGTGCTAATGCAACGTTGTCTCCCATCACAGCCCCTGTTCTGATTTAAATATCCTTTTTCTTCCCAGAAGGGGTAGGTTTGTTTCATATTTTAAAGTGCCACTGGCATGAGGTTAGCAGAGGCTCCCAGGAGCTTGTGGGAAAGTCTTCTGGGATGCTTTTTGTATCTGAATACAGTCTCATGCTAAGAGAAGGTCGCAGCACTGATATGAGCACACAAATACAGTTAAGACATTGCAAAAATGTACAGATGAGACATTGCAGAAATAAACGTAGGCAAGGAAGGCTGATCCACTGATCCACTGTTCATTGCTAGACCTGAGCACTGCTGCCCTGCTCTGACAGTTCAGTGGGCAGCAGGGAGATCTGAGCTCCAAGGAGCACACAAGGTTCTAGGTGGAACACAAGACTGATGCAAGGGGAAATCGCCTCTTTCCTGGAGGGGTGCAAGATTTCTCAAAATCGATTTATGATCCATGTTGGGGCAGATCTTCTGGTCTGAAGTAGCTGAAAGCTCTGTTGATTAATATCAATTGAGAATTTTTCCTACAAGTCCAATGCAGAGTTTATCTCCAGGAGGAATTGCTAGGAGCTCCATGACAGCTAATGGCTGCAATTCTCTTTTAAGCCCTTTCATTGCAAGAAAATTTATTTCTTTTTTTTTTTTTTAATTATTCGTTCTGTCTTCTAGTTGTGTTTTCTAACTTTTCCTCTTTGCCCTCTGTGGCTTCTTTTGTCCTGCTTTTCCAGCAGGTTAAAAAAAAGGATCTTTAAATAGGATTGGTTCCTCTGTTGTGCTAGTTGACCACTGCAAAGTAAGATCTGCTTCCTTTCTCAAGCTTTTGTATATATTATTCCCAGTCTTCTTAGTACCTGCTGGCATATGTCATGGGCAGTGCTCCCTCAGTTTGTTTTCCTGACTGCAGTGAGAATGCAAATTAAATCTGCATAAGTGAACTGTCGCGTTGGAGGACCCCTCTGCTGAGCACCAGATAGATGGATGTTGAGACAGAGATATGGTCACTGCGATCTAAAAAGCACAGGGAGGGAGAACTAGAGTGGGGAAAAAAGCACAGATTGCTTCTCCTTTCCCATGTTCTGCAAGTAAATGGGAAATATAGAGAGATGCACACAAAGCAGAACTAGTCATACCCTCCCTTAAAATTCCGCTCAAAAGCGAACAATGTTTTCCCTGCATTTCTCAGTATTAATGCATCTGAGAGCATGTTTCACCAGCGGAATTAGCGTCCATCAATGTTCCAGTGCAAGACATGTGGCAATGTGTAGAGAATAACAAGGAATTTTTTTTTTTCAAACTTACCCCAATACCTTAGTCTAAATAACATTCCAAAACCAGCAGGGAAACTACTTGGAAAGAAGCAAAATCTTTGTGTTTCTTAGCTTGGCTCACTGTCCTACCTGTGTTTGCTCTTCCCACCTCTTGCCTTGAATGCATTAACCTTTTTTCTCCCCCTATTTCAATCCCCAGCCTGGTAAGTCACAATGTAGGCAGTGTTGTGAATAGCTTGGCTGTATTTTAAGCACAGGAAGAGCTGGGGCTACCGTTTTAAGTCTCTTTTACTTTCCAAAGTCTATGAAATAACTGGTCACCCGGGTGTTCAGAGAGACATGTCTCTGTCCTGGCTGCATGTATTCTTCTACTGAAGATCTAGATATAAAACTAATGCATTCACAAAAAGCTTCTAAGAATAAATACTTGCAAGGCGAGTATTTGTTAGGAGACAAAATCTTGTTCACTTATTTAAAAATAGGTGTTTTTTCCTCTTTGCTCAGACCATATTATCTTGCTTTTTGGGGTGGGACTAGCTGGCAAAACCAGTCTAACCCAAGAACTTAGACCACAAGCCCTGGGAAAGAAATGAGGTTTTGCCATAGCTATTACCTTACCACCTATATCTAGAGAGAACATACTGTGGTGCCAACCTCTACTGTCCTTGCTCAGTCAGTGGTTAAGGGTAGAAGTTCAGACCCAGCAGGGAATATAGATATCTGCCACCCATTCGCCTCCAAGTGAAGGGTGCAGCCATCAGTTTTTCCCCATGGCTGTCTAGGTTGTGCATGGAGGAGAAGAATTGCCTCCAAACAGGATTCATGATATCCTCTTCAGAAATGTCAGCCACAGATAATGGAGGAGATAATACTGAGGAGTGTGTCTAAATTTCCGATTGTCTCTGGGAGGGAAGAGCCTTACTTGGTGTCACAGAGAAACGCCTTGTTCCACGCAGGATGAGTGGCTTGTCTCCTTCTTTCCTGCAAGGGGGTGTTGAGGTCCTTTTTGGGAGACAGCAGAGAAAAATCACCTTTTAAAGCTAAGCAGATGGCAGGTGTTTTATCCTTCTTGCCAATAATAAGGTGTGTTAAAAGCTCTATTCCATGACATGAGAGACACAGATTTAATTCATGCCTTCTTCTGTGGGGATTCACATACATGCTTTCCACTTCCTACAACAGTCTTGGGACCAACAGGCAGTAAACTATTGTGAGGGTAGGACTGGGGGAGTATTTTTGGTCTCTCCTGTTGAACTGAGCCTATTTTCGCGTTTTCACTCTTGTGTCTGTGGACTGATTTAATGTCAGTCAGTGCTGAAATAAGCTGAAGTGGGTATTTTTGTTTTGGAATGAAAATTCTAATCAAAAATACCCATTCCGTTGCCAAATTTTCATCTTCGAGCAGCAGACATTTTTAAAAAACTTTTAGATGGGGAGGTTTTTAAAAGTCTCTGCAGAAAGTGGATTACTAGTCAATAACTAAATTTTCAAATTATGGAGAGTCCCAGTGTGTTATCTATGTTATAAGTGAAGAATACATGAGACTCTTCCTATATGTCTCATTTCCAGCCTTAGAAGGAGACAATGTATCTTAAAGCAACCTTTGATATCACTAAAGAAAAACAATATACAATTTGTTGCATGAACTAATCAGTTCACATTGTTAGCTTCAATGTATGAAAAAAATCTGCAAAGAATGAGTTTTGTCTGCAAAGTTTAACTTTGTAAAATTTATGACTGCAGAATTCAATTAATGCCAGTGGAGCTGAGACAATAGAGAATTTGACCTCACAAGAATAAATATCTTTCATGGTCTCAGTAGACCAGTTTGTTAAAGGGCTGTCAGCTCCTAGAAGTCAACTGCATTTGCTCTGGAAAACAGGAATAACTGTAAACAACTCTAGCAGAAGCTTTAAAAAATATGGTATTCTTTCACACCTAGATTTTCTGTTTCACTGTGGAGCAAATGTACCCAGCTCTGAATTGGGCAAAATTGCTATTCTGACTTGGAAAGTGTATTGGGATGTCTCCAGGTAAAAGGGATGAGATGGGCATTACTTGGAAGAGGAAGGAAAAGGAGTGAAATAACTGAGTGAAACAAATTTGCTGTGTATTTTCTGTTGTTTTTATCTTAGAAATATGGGGTTCTTAATGAAAGCTGCTTCTCATAATGCCATGTTTCCCTGCTCTTGGCAGCAGTACAGAGGTCATATGTTCACATAGAACAATTCTTTGGTGACCTCTCTGATGTGCTGAGCACAAACACTTTTCTTTACCCTGGGCATGCTGTACTTCTTCTGTTCCCACTTGTTTCTTCAATAAACATACATACTGTGTCAGCTATAGAGAACTGCCACTGGCCTCATTTCTGAAAGCTGCTTCTGTGTCTGTCTCAATATATCTCACTGAGGAGCCTGGCAATTCGGGAGAGCACTTCATTTGAGTGGTCCGCTTAATTTCCAGCCTTTGGTGATTAGTGGCAGGAATGTGGACAACCCCTGTGGGCAGACATGACAGCAGTAGGTGTAATGTTTGTTAATTTTTGACCATTCCCAGATGACAGCAGCAAGTCCCTTTTTTGAAAGAGACCAGAATGGAATCATTGTGGTTTTGCTTGAATGTTTGAACTTTCTCTATATTCTATTTTTTTTTTTTGGTTTGTAATTAGGATGAGGTGGCACTAACAGTTACTTCTCCTGCTGGATTTTTCTTATGACTGTATGCAGGTATGGATGCGATTTCCTTATAAGGTTAGGTTGTTCTGAAAGTCTGTGCAGGGTCATGCAAATGTATATCAATTAATGCAAAAGTGAACTTTATGTTTCTTGGAGTGTATAGGCTGGACTTTAACTATTGTTGGTTGTTAAATTCTGACCCTGAAAGCCTCTAATTCAGCTAGTTTTCTCATGTGTTTGATTGTCCAAAAGTCTTGCAAAGTTATACCTAGTGCATATTAAAGGTCTGCTAGAAACAGGAAAGAGGGGCCAGAGGGACCTGTGGGAGGTGGCCTGTGGGTCACAGATCAGGTCAAAGGCAAGTGTTGACAGTCAGACTCCTGAAAATACTTGAAGTTTCAAATTCACGTCTTGGTCAGAAAGCTCTGCCCCGGTCTTGCTGTAAAAGTGATACATGTAAATAAGCTGATTACGAGACAGTTGATAGTGATGAAATTCAGCTTGTGCAAGGACCCAGCAAAAAGCCTCTGTACCCCATCACACTCCCATTAAGCTCTTCTTTTGAGTGCTGTATGCTCCCCATGAAAAGACATTTCATCCCCAGCAAAGACCATATATACACACTGAGATTTTGTCTGTGATGCTGTCAGAGTCCAATATTTTCTGACCAGGCTCTTTCAGATGTTCCACAAGGAGGATTTAATGTTTAATATCAAATTGAATTATTCAATATATTTGGCTGTACATGTAATTTTGATATAGAAGAGCAGTTGTAGCAATGTACTGAAGGCACAACACAACCATGGTGTCACAATAGTAATGCACTGTGGGGTCACCATACAAACATGGTTCCCTGTCTCTGCATGCTCCACTGTCACCATGCCGGGTGTCTCCAGTCACCCAGCCTGTTTGGTGTTAGGCTTTGCTGCATGCACAGCCTGACCTTCAGGCATGTGTTGGGCTGCACAGATCCCTTGGCCTCAAGATAAACTTTGCAGTTAATTGTAGTGGAGGATCCTGCAGGCAGCTCCTTCCTGACTTGGGTGATTAGGCCTCCTCCGTGTCCATGCCGTTATCTAAGTGTGCAGCAGCAAGTTCTCATGTGAACATGCTTTATGATTGGCAGTGGAAATGATGAATAGAGTTGTTTCTTGTAGGAAAATCCTGTAGTAGCTCAAATGACCAAAATGGAGGAATACCTCCTCTACGGAAGGCGTCTGCCCAACATGCTGCACATGGATGGGAGGCCCACTTGATGCTATACCACCTGCGGTTCCCACCAGCTAACAGGACATAAGATTATCTATACCATTCTCTCCTTATAGAGTTAGCTATAATAAGTAGCATTTAAAGTTATACCTTACAGAGTCCATGTGCTTTTTTAACTCTTATCTTAATGGACCTGCACCTCCTGGTGCAAAACAGGAGAAAAGGCTGGGTGCCTGCAAATTTAGTAGTTGTCATTTTTACCATTATTACTGCCCAGGCTTTTCTAGTCCTCTTTGGGCTTGCACATACAGACTTAGGAATTTGAAGCAGTAACATTAGAGCATTTCATGTTTTCATTTTACATCATTCATCACTAAAATTAGTAACCTAATCATAAGCATTAGGCAACCATAAATATACTCTAAAGAAAACCCCAGCAGTTATAACACTGGGTAAATATACCTCAGTTCATAAAAGAATTAAGCATGTTGAATAGAATTAAAAATAGACATTTTTGGCCAAGGTTTCCCTATGCAAGTCTGGAACATACTGGGACAGCCAAGGCAATTAAACCAGATTGCTTCTGGCATTTGAGCTGCCATTGAGCTTTTAAGAAACAGACTGGCACCTTGTGGATTTGCCTGCCGCGTGTGCATGTGCTCAAAAAGCCATCAAATACATTCAGAGGCTATTAAAGTGGATACGACATCTGGCTCAAGAAGTCTCTGAGGTCTGAGATGGCAGCAGCTGAGAGGGTATTTCAGAGGAATTACCCGTGTGTGGTAGCCCAGTCCCAACAGCCTTCTCATAGACATCTGCTCCTACCGATGTTTAGAGACAAGACACATCTACCTTCTGATCCCTATGACTGTTACTTCTCTTGTATTAGTCTCGGGAAAGCAGAGTTGAATTACTGAGGTGAAGAAAGAGAAGCAAACTGAAAAATAGAATATTAAAGTATGCATAGGCATATTCCTGAAATACAGTTAACCTTGCTCAGAAGATAGAGGTCAAAGTGAAAATGCCTGTTTGGCAGCCTCTCACATTTAAAACTTTGCATGTACAGGTTTATGTAAAAAGCTGTATATCTACAGTACAAGATGAAGATAATTTGTTCTTGGCAAACAAAATAGCTTTGAAACCATAGATAAGTGATTTGGTTTTATGTGGGTGATAATGGTTTGCACTGATGTGAAGCGACCCGAGGGAGGTCAGCTTTTGTGCTCATGGTTCTTAATCAAAGTCAGCTGGATTTTGTGCATGTGCGGCTTCATGGAGCCCTGTTTCAGGTTTATGATGATTAATCTCTTTTGTCACAGTTCTGCCCTGTACCCTGGCCAAATGAGGGCTCCACTGTTCTTGGCACCATGCCTCTTCCACTTCAGAGATAATCCCTTCCTCAGAGAGCTCACAGGACAGACCACGACTGGGGGGAGATGGGAGGACAGTGCCCTGTCTGTTGTCACAGAGTAACTGACTAGGGTTTAGGCCCAGTGCATTGAATCCTGGTTGGTTATCCAGTGCTGCCAACGTTTGTAGACAACCAACCATGGCTCTCATGACTATAATGAACCAATGACTCTTAGGACCTTTAGCTGCTGGTCACCTGGTACTGAGCAGTCATCCAAAAATTTTTTGTAATCAGGCATTCAGTAGAAAAGTTAGGTTCATGGCACATTATTGTTTCCTTCTACCTCTCCTTGATACTCCGTATTCTCATATCTCTTATTTCCCCAGGAAATAAGTATTCTGCCATCTATCTTCCCCCTACTAATGTCTGCTTTAATCTTTACTACTTTACAAAGAATTATCTTTGCTTTCAGAAACAGTCTACCTGGTACTTAGCTGCATAAAATACAAGCAATTATTATAAACTTGTCTCTGGCTTTGAAGTCTGCTGTTACTATTTCAGGCCAGAAGAAGGTCTGGGGGGCTCAAAACTTGTCTACTTTTTCCAACTATCCCATGTTTACACAAGGTCAAGTACAAGATACTACCTCCATCTACAGACTTGCCCTCCCCATGTCCTTAGACCATCACAGCTTCAAGGGCACTCATATGTATCTTCACACTTACTCAGGATACAACAAAAAATATTTATTCTCACCATGGTGACGTACAACATGTCCCATTTTTCTCTCTTCAACTGTCCACAGAAGATAAGCAGAGTAGATATGCTTTTTTAAGGAATGGATTTTTTTTGTCCTGAATTTATGTAGAGGAATCTGCCACCACTGGTAGATGGAAACATTTTTGAGAGAGACCTTATATGTGTGAGTAATTTGAGGAGGAAAACCATTTCACCAGAACAGCACAAGAGCTGAAGAAGACTGAGGCGGGAGAAAAACAAGACAGGTAAGAAGGAGCAGAATGACTGTCATCCTGAGAGGCCAACAGGTGGATTTAGCTTTGGAGGACAAAAGGTGGGACAGGATACCATTAGGCCTGACTTGGGGGGAGAGAGGAAGAAACAAATACCTAGGCAGAACAACAGCAGCTTTCAAAGTGTTCATACAAAATTAGCACTCTTCTTATTTTGTGTTCATACTGCAGACATGGACAAGCAAGTAACTGCAGTGTTTGTGTTTGAGAGAGACAGCACTCTTGGCTGGTCCAGACATCAGCTGCCTTTAATACCTCTGGCTTTGCTGCGCATGTACAACTAGTCCTATAGTTGACAGGACCTATTGCTTAGGTCTGACATAACAGGCCCCAGCTGCAGGCAGGACCTCTGTCACTTAGATTTTATATTGTCTTTGGCATTCGTACTTACACCCAGGGCTGACTCAAGGCACAAACCTGCCTGACTTAAGCCAGAGGGTTCATAAAGTCAGTGAATGCTAAAACAGCATGTGTGATATGCTCTTATGCAGATCATAAATATCCAGGGCACCAAAATGGAGACAAAAGAATAAACAAAAGAAAAAAATCAGATATGCCAAAATTTGATGCATTTTTCACATCAATTATTTACCATTACTATCATGAACTGGAGAGATGGTACCGTACTTATGACCAAAGATAATGAAACACAGCCAAGACTGTAGGAACATCCCAATCAATGTGAACCTCACGCCCTCCACCAGACCCAGCTTTACACTCTAGTTAACAAGAAGATCTCTTCCCCCATACTGGGTAAGAAAAAAACTTTTCAATCTGTCAGAACCAAAACTGTGATTTCAGTAAATCTCTCTATATTTATTCAGTTGATGAGCAAACAAGCTTATCAGCTTGTTTTCAAGCAGGAACTGCATAAGGGTGAGTCTGCAAATTAGAAACAGTTGTTATGATCACTATTGCTGGGATCATTCTGCTGCTTCGTGTGCTCATTGTTTTCTCCCACAGACTTCTTGTTCTGTACAACTGACTTTAATGGCTATAATTGCATTTCTGAGCCTATGAATGATCCCAAACAATTGCAGCTTAATGTTAGTGCATAGAAAGTGTGGGAAAGTAATGGAAGATTGTTGAGGAGGATTGTAAACATGCTCAAATGACTCACACCTGGGGTGCTGGACAACACATATATCATACTAATTGTTGTTCAGCCTTGTGTGCTCGCAAGTAGAACATCTGCACTTAGGTAACCTAAGCCTGGGATGGACTCAGGGACACCTTACCTAGCATATGTGAGATCACTGCCTTGTTGTCAAAGAAGATCAAAGGATGGTGGAAAACTACGCCTGCTTGAACCCTTGAAAAGTAGGTGAGAACAGCAAGTCGGAGCTCACACACTCCTGCTAATGAGGACTTTCTCCTGCTCTGCGGTGCCTGTGTTCTCTGCCTGCATCCCTCTGCCCAGGTGTTGCTTTGCAGATTCCCCAATTTGTGAGGTATTGAGATTAAATTTGTTCTTTGTCTTTCATCTGTGGTCATCTGTGGTTTTGTGGTTGTTCTTGCATCCTGCCTGAATCTGCTCACACAGAAAGTGATAAAAAGAACTTGTTACATTGACTCAGAATTAGTGAAGCAAAGCAACAGTGAATAACAGTACTGGCAGTTGAACTTGCAAAGAGTTGTAATGGAACTTTGTTCATCCACAGATCTTGTGCTCAAGGAGATAAACTGACCTGCATGGAATTGCAATGGAAAGGATCTTACCTAGGAATTTTAGAGTTACTCGGCCAATTTGGCACGTTTCTAGAAGAGCACAAAAAGATGATAGAAATGTTGCTACAAGGACTATTTCATCCTTTTTTGAAAACATAGGGAATGAATCTCTTCTCCTGAACTAGCAATTTGTCTGAAATTACTTCTGAACCAAGAAAAGTGAAACATTATTCATTTAGAGTTGTCAGCCTCTAACAGTTTTTCACATAGCAATTTTTAAAGGATTAAGTCCCAAGGAGCAGTTTCTGGAATTTATCCCCATTCACTGGAGATGGTGTATTTCTTTGAGTACAACAGTAAATTTATTGTAAGAGCATGATATTCCTTTATCAGATTGCTGTGGTCAGTTTCACAACAATGGAATATATATGTCAGGACATAACAGAGGTTTGCAGGCATGGCTAAAAAAATGGAACAAGTTTGCTGTAAAGCTCTGTGAGCTTGACTTGCAGCTTGAGGGTAGGGAACAAGAAGGACGGGAGCAGTCACTGGTACTCCTGGAGAGCTCCTCTCCTTCCAGCAGCATAGCATGGCTGTCCCACACCCTCTCCTGCCACCGCAGCTAGTTTGGCTTTTTAAATCTCAGGCATAGCAAAATAGACAAAGGGCTGTCTTTTTCTGCTGTCCCAGCAATTTGCTGCCCTAATTACGTGCTTATTTTGCCTGTGCGTACAACTTGTCCCGGCTCATAACCATGTGATCAAGGCTGTCCCTAAGAGTTTTTAGTTGATTAAAGCAGCTCTTGATTCTTTGGACAAGAGATGCGAGGTATACAGCTTTAAGTCTCAGCAAGGGAAATAGATTAGAATATTTGTTTCAAGACCTCACAAGCAAAAGATGTGGAACAGAAAACTGTTATTACTACAGTCACACGTATGAGACATAAGATTCACAGACTGAATCTAAGACCCATCATTAGCTTTAGTACTACAGTAAATGAATAAAAACATAATCTAAAAAGTAGCTAAGGTATTTTAAAGACACCATCAGTGAAACTCTGAAAGAGAAAAAGCAATGTCTATATCCAGTTATTCAAAACAAAGAGGGACAAACGGAATTTCTCATGCCATAGCTGTGAATTTGCTTTATGGTTTGGTTTGGTTGGTTTTTGTTTTTGTTTTTGTTTTTGTTTTTTTTGTCAGTGATGATAGAAAACTATAGGGCAGCAGATGCTTCTAAAGATTACTAAAAATTAGTTTTGGAACTGCGTAAGAGAAACAAAAAATTGCATTCTTGATCTCTGAGGAGAATCACATCTGACATTCTTCAAAATGTAGATTTCAGATGTGGTTTGTGACTTCCATGCTTGAAAATCTTCCTAAATTTGGCAATTAACAAGGTATGCTGCTATAATCATAGAATCATAGAATCATCATTTAGGTTGGAAAAGTCCCTTAAGATCATCGAGTCCAACCATTAACCTAACACTGCCAAGTCCACCACTAAACTGTGTCCCTAAGCACCAAATCTATAGGTCTTTGAAATACCCCCAGGGATGGTGACTCAATCACTTCCCTGGCAAGCCCGTTCCAATATTTGGTAACCCTTTCGGTGGAGAAATTTTTCCTTGAATATCCAATCTACACCTCCCCTGGCACAGCTTGAGGCTGTTCCCTCTTGTCCTATTGCTTGTTGCCTGGGAGAAGAGACTGACCCCCACCTCGCTACAACCTCCTTTCAGGTAGTTGTAGAGAGCAATAAGGTCTGCCCTCAGCCTCCATTTCTCCAGGCTAAACCACCCCACTTCCCTCAGCCACTCCACCTGAGACTGTGCTCTAGACCCCTCACCAGCTTTGTTGCTCTTATTTGGACGCTTAATATGTAGAATGTTTGTCTGAAACAAATAGAAAAAGTGCTTTTTGACTTGGAAAATGTTTGTCACAAAAATGGCCTAGAAACTGTTTAATTTAAATGTCCTGACTCCTGCTGGTACAGAGAGTCCCAGATTCTTTAGACAGTTCTGCCTGCGTTGCCAGTTCTCACAGTTGATCCTGAAGTAAAGAAGTGAACATGAAGAGAGGTGGTCGTTGGGAGCAGAAACCTAGTGAATGAGGGGGTTTTGTCAACACTACTGGAAAGTCCCAGGAAGAAAATGTCCAGGAAGATTGATGGAAGTGACAAACTGACCTAAAGGGCATCACACCCATCTGCAGACAACACCACCAATGGTGAAAATGCCAGTGAAAGCTTCGGAATAGGAGAAGCCCTCTGTTTACTGGACCTTGCAAAGAACACACAGAAATGGGGGACGGATCTCGGTCCCTGTGAGCTGGTGAAGTACCGTGCAAGAAATGAGACTCATCTTACTGCAGCCACCAGTGTCTTCTTACCTCCATTTTTTCATTAATATTTTTCTCCATTTCACCCTATTGCTCTCTCTGCAGAGGATATTTTGAGGCCTCTTAATATTCCAGCTTCAAATGCTGTATGATTATTACACATGGAGCAGATGCTGTTCTGTGGTCTCTTGAGATGTATAATCATCCATCCCACCTCCTGATGTTGCTGTTGTCACTGTATAAGGAAATCGAGCAATATCTGCTGTGTATCCTGTGTAACTGTGATACCATAAATGCATTGCAGAAATGTGTCTGTAACAAACACTTTATTCATGTCCGTAATATTTTAGTCTCTAGAGATTTGCTATTGATCATAGCAACTGGTATTCTTATATGAATCTGTGAGTATCAGTCATTGTCTTTTAACTCCACATATTCACGCTCAATGGTAGAAAAAGCAATAAATTCTTCCTTGGGGATGTCAGCAATCCAGCTTATTTGTCATTTTTAAATGGACACCTGGGGCAGATTCTGTCCAAGCAAAACAAATCAATACAGTTAGTTACACTAAGTGCATTCAAACAAGGATATTTGAAGGGGAAGAAGAAAAAGGTGCTGTAGCAAAGGAAATGGTGGAGAGGAGAGGTATGCATGCCACACAGGCTGGGTGAAGGCTGGGAAAATGTAGCAAGGTTAATCTGCACCTTGTGCGCAAGGAAAGGATCGAGGATCAGGTGAAGGGAACTATAAAAGGGAGGATAGGGCTAGGGAAGAAACTGAAGAAAAGCCTAGGGAAAAAAGAAGGTAAAGTAGTGAATCTAAGATGGATTCCCAGGGCTTTAGCTGATCACACAGGTCAGACAGGTGATGGGAGAAAGACTTCGGTGACGTTGCTTTACGTATGTTTCTGGGCATGTGCTAGTTCCACTGAGCAGTCTAGGTTTGGAAGGAACTCCAGCAAAACTACAAAACAAGTGGTGCCAGTGCACTTGAACTTCAATGGAAAGGTAGTCCTGAGACTGGAGGGCTACTCACCTCTGAGGGCTGAGAAAAGCCCTCTTGAGAAAGCACTCATTCCTTTTAGAAGAGGCAGCGATATACCATCCTTTCATCCACAGTGTCAAAACCCTCTTTCTGTCTTTGCTCTGGAAGGGAACTGAGGAATATGATTCACGGACAGCCAGCAGCACCCTGCTGTACCAGCTACGGGCAAAGACAGCTCTGCGCTTCCGGAAAGAGAAGAGCAGCCGGTGGAGGGGTAAAGGAGGGAGACACCGCCGCGGTGCGGGAGTTCTTGCAGGCGGATGGTTGGTACCAGCACGACCTGCCCCCTGCCCCCGCTGGAGCCTGTCCAACCGCGGCGGTGCGGGAGCCGGGCTGACAGGAACGGCACCCCTTCCCGGCCCCCCCCCTTACCCGGCGGCACCTCCCCTCCCCCCCCTTCCCTGGGCACAGCCTCCCCGCGGGCACCCCTGTCTCTCCTCCACACCTCAGGGTGCGGTAACGCTTCGGATGCGCCGACTCGCCACAGATCTTCCCCTCCACTTGAATCGGTTCATCCGTTTTTTTTACCTGCAAGATTTGGGTTTTTTTTTTGTTTTTTTTTTTTTTTTTTTTTTTTAATCTTTTTGGAGCTACGGGAGCAGAGGGCGAGCAAACACCGAGTGACTCTCCACAAACCCCCTCCGGGCCGAGAGGCGCTCGCCACCGCCTCCGCCCCCTTCTCCTTTTTACTCCTCAGCCCGGGACGGAGCGGGGAAGCCGCGGCTTACGGAGGTAGGTTGGGATGCGGTGCGGCGCGACGCGGCGCGGAGCCGGCAGGGTGCGGGAGAAAGGCCGACGGTAGGCTGGGGGTCCCTCTGCCCGAGGCGGGAGCCGGGGCAGGGGAGCCGGGCTGAGGGGCGCTTTCCCGCCCAACGGCCGTCGCGCTGAGGCGAGGCTGTGGGCGCGCGCTGCGGCGGCCGTTGGTGGAGCGGTGGGGCGGGCGGGGGCTCTCCTTCTCCCTCCCCCCCTTTTTTTTTTGGGGGGGGGGGGGGGAATGGGGGAAACTTTGTGCTTTCTCGCAAATCTCGGTCTTTGTGTGAAGCTTTCTCAACCCGTGACGGCGGTGAGCTTGAGGGAAAGCTCTGAGGTTCAGCCGCTAATTTTGGGTCCATGCGCTTGTCTTTACTTGATTTCTCCTCCGAAGGAAGGCCTGTGAAACCTCCTCACAGGGTTTTAAAATGCTGTGGGTGTTGCTTTTTTGGTGTTTTTTTTTTTTCTTTTTTTTTTTTCAGCACTCGAAAAACATTCATCTGTAGACCACTTCTAAAATAAATGCTAATGAGTTTGTATTTCTGTGGTTATAGTGTGAAGAAAGATATTTATGGTGCTTGCCCATCCACCCCATGAACAAACAGGTTAGTACCTAAAATAAATGGGTTTGATGTTTCAGGCAACGTGGGAAAAGGAATTTTGACATATACTATGCATTGGCATTCATACAGATGTGTATTTAACCTGGTTAAACTCAAAATGTTGGTGGCATGAAGAATCTAGTTCATTTTCCTTTGCAGGCAGGTATTCTTTTTGCTTGGAGTGAGGTGTAGAAAATGATCCTTCCAATATACTCCTGTGTGGCCCAGTGTACTTAATTGGGTGTGGAAAATACATATTTATGCTGTTTCTTGTTGATGTTGTTTTAATAACGGAATGCAAGTGCTTTTGGATACTTCATTAAATTTTTCTTTTATTTGGCTTTTTGCCAACGAGTGCAGAATGTTAGCTAGAGTTACTTATGATACAACTCTTTAAACTGTGGAGTCAATGAACTCCTCTCTGGTATATCTACTGATTTCAGTGAATGGGAAAGTGTGACAGTGTGTCCTGGTATGTGTGTGAATCATAGATGAGTGTAGCTAAAAGTAAATACAGCCCTGTGCTTCTAATCCAGTTACGTGGAATCTTGCAGTATCTTGCACAATTCAGATAGCAAAGATGTCAACTGTGTGATGACTTCAAGCGGGCATGGAATGTAAGATGTCCTTCTGGCACAGAGGCTGTTACTTAAATCAGGATTTACAGATTATTCTCTGATGAAATTGTCCTCATTGCCAATAGGACAAGATTGCATTAGGAATGTCTTAAGAGATGCTCCCTTACCTAGTGTGCTCCCTGTCAAAAAAGCTTTTTGAAAAGATAAATCCCAATACCAGGGAAGCATATGAGAAATTCAGCAAACCAAGATTTTAGTTTTCCCTTTACAAATGGATGCAGCAGAAAATATTTCAGCAGTCATCATGGGTGTTCTTAAGTGTTATTGCTTTGCTCTTTAGTAATGTTTTAGTTTTTCAGAGAGTCATTTGCCCTGAGTGTTTTTTTCTTTGATAATGACTTTTTTTTTCCAGCACTGAACGTGAGTGCTTTGATCTAAGAGTGACTGGTATATATTAGGTTGCAAGCAAATAGTTCTCTTTCAGTCATTTTACAATAATAGATAATTCCATGTAGAGTTGAAAGCTAAAGAAAAAGATTTTTTCCTCCCCCTAAAGACAAGGTTATTCATAAATGTATAGGTAAAATCTGCTGTTTCTTTTAAAAAATTAATTGATTTGTATAAATGCTTCTAATTAGGATGTCCTGACATCATCCACAGGTTACAGGGAGAATTCATCTTGGGTGTTAACATATTTTCTAATAGTAAAAATAAGATTTTATTCTGCCATTTATGCATTATGTACATGATGTTTGAGTGCCTCAGCATTGTAAAACAATGGACAGCAGTAAAAGAATCATCAGTGTGGCTAGTTGATTAAGATAATAAAGCTATTACCAACCCAAGAAAAGAAAGTATTGGAAGACTAGATTGGCACTAAACAAGGAGCCCATATGGATTCAGAAAAGGGGGTTAATGAGTGTAAAAAAGTGATGTTCTGGAAGTGAGATGTGTCAGGCTGAAATGAAGAGTTTCCAAAAGCCAATCTGGGTTAGATTTCACAACAGAAATCAGCAGACCTGGAAAGCAGTGGCAGTGGGCAAAGCTCAGAGTGAAGCCAGTCCCAGAAGAAAACAACTAACTTGCTTCTCGTTTGAATGTGAATACATATGTTGGACCATGGGTACACAGGCTGAAGAACCCATGGGGTTTAGTACATGGAAACTGCATGAAGAAGCATTTGTTCTCCTTTTTCCCCCAGCCCTCTGGCTCTGCTTGGAGCTAAGGAGAAGACCATGTGTTGCAGGTACAATAGGGCTGACCTAGTGTGCTGTGGCCATGGCCTGTAGACCACCTTTTAGCTCCTGTCCTCAATATAGATTGGCATTGGTGATTGCTGAAACAGCAGGGCAGCTCCACCATCAGTATGAAATAATTATGAGCCAGGAGTCAGGATAGATCATGCCAAGCTAGCTTGATATTTCTATGCCAAAATAACTGGTTTCTGAAAATGAGAAAAGCAGGAAAGCTCTCCTTGTTGTGTTCCTCTGAAACTTCTAAGCTTGCCACCTCCCACCAGCCACCTCTTTCCTCCTCAACCATAAGAAGGAGCATAAGAATTTTTGATACGGGGATTGTCAGTACTTTGAAGTACTGAAAGGCCTTTTGGGGTGAAGAGCTGTCTGTCCAGGGACATGTAAAAACAAAGGATGAACAGAAATTACAGGAAACCTAAAACACATTTGAATTCTAGAAAATCTTTCATCCTTGGGTTTGTCTAATATAACTACACTTTAAATTTACTTAGCTTTAGTAACTTTTCATGGCAAGATCTGTGAGTGAAACTGTATATTTTATGTGTAGTGCAGAGTGATAATAATAGGCTCCGCATTAATATGCACACACACGCACACAAAGATACTTCATGAACACATCAGCAGTTAGAAGCAAGATGCCTTCTTTAATGTTCTTAAAATCTTCTTTGTTTCCTGCTGAAGTAACCTTATAGACACCAACCTTGCACCTCTGGCAGAAAGACCCAGCTAGTACTCAGCAGCTGCCAGCATTGTGTCTACATGGCTGTGGCTGTGTTGTAGGCATACATGGGATCACTGAGTGTGCACTAGCCTCAGCCTGCCCATTGCTCTCATTTCCTAAGGCAATGGGAGATGGTGAGCATGCATCTACATGTAGGCACTGTTGGAAATGAGCAGACTGGCACCTGAGGGTGAAATCTAGCATTTATTAGCATAACAATATAGACACACCCTTTCTAGACAATAATAAGCTTGTGGTAGCAAAACACCAGGCAGTTCTTGAGGAGATCACAGAGTTTTCATGTAGCGTAATCTAGTTGATGAAATGAGATTTTTATGAGGAGTGTCAACTGATTCAGGGCTTCAGGCCTTAAGACAGAATCACTGAATCCTTTCACATTTCTGAAGTGTTTCCCTTTTTATTGTTTCAGGATGCTCACCAGAACCCCAAGTGTTGTTGCCCAAGTGTTCCTTTTTCTAAGCATAGTTCTTGTTATTGCTATTGCAGTGATTCAGATAAATCAGCAACATATCCTCTCCCCAGGGCTTAAGGTAAGTCTTGGAATACGTAAGGAAGGGGAACAATGTTTTGAACTGATATTTAATAATGCTCTTTTCTAAACTAATTTTTATTGGGTGATTCAAAGGAGCTTAGAGCCATAAATTAGTGTTTAATCACATCTTCATCATGGGAAAACTGAAGCTGAGAGAAAAAGAGAATTGGTCAAGATCACAGAGTCAGTGGCAAAGCAGGAAAAGCATTCCTTGATTGCCCTGTTTGTGATGCCTATCGCACAATGTCTTCTCCAAGACTGAAAGGCCAAATGACGAGAATATGCCACTGCTTTTTTATTTTTGCCAGAGACTGGAAGTAATTTAAAAACATTTTTGAAGTGGGAAATACCCTGAATTTAAATTCTGCCCCGAAGCACAGCTAGGAAGTTTATGCTGAAATCTTTGCAACTGTTCCTGTGTATCAAAAGTATTTGGGCTGTAAGTGTGCACTTTATGATTTACCTCATGTTGGGACTTGCTGGATATTAACAGGCAAAGTAGCTTCATGAGGAGGAGCAGAGCAAACTGGAAAAGACAAACTGAAATACTCTGGAATTCAGGCTTTGCCTTGCGTTGCTGGAGTATGTGTGCAGATTCTTCAATGACACATGTACACAACTGAGGACAAAGCTGTAGAAATTAACCTTCAAGGGAAGCTCTGCAGTCTGGCATTTTGAGTTTTCTGTTTTTTCCCATGATAGCTACAAGCATATAAACCTTCAGATCCTTCTTTGAAGTTCTTTCTACCTTTCCCTCTGTGTATGTGTTTAACTGGATAGTTCACATACTGATAGTGATAGGCTAATGTGTCATTACACTTCATAGGATTATAAACACCTTTGGCTTTGTCTGAATCATTTGGTGGTGTATGAGTCAGGCAATAGGATAAAACTGTATTCTGATACCAGTTTAATGTGTGTGGTGTGGCAGGGTGTGTATGCTGGGATCTTGCATGGGGACACAGTGCCTCAAATTTACTCCCTGTTGTGCCCCAAATCTCTGTCTGCAGTAGCCTTGCATCCTGCCAGTTTTCATGCAAGGCAAGACTGGACTGACATGCAGGCTGAGGCCACTATCTAATAAAAGATTTACACATCACCTGTGTTTGTCATTAATTCAGTTTCTCATTCCGAATGACAAAATTGTATACCTTACTCTTTGCTAACTAATCCATTGAATAGATGGTGCAGTTCTTGGGTATTAGTGAATCATCTGGCCTTTATTGCTTTCCACTGGTGTTTGAGTACAGACGATGGAAATCCTCAGTGGCAAAGTTGAAGCAGAGAGGAAAGGAGGGAGAAAAAGTTGTTCTGTTCTTTACTAGCTGCTAGCCCAGGATAAGGGTTTGCCTGTGCTGTCAGTCCCATGCAGTGCATTTCAATGCAGGAAGGCATTGCTAGTCCTTAAATTGGCTAGTCCTTAAATTGGCAGTCCTTAAATTTCAATGCAGGAAGGCATTGCTAGTCACCAGCCAAAGGTGATCTGACTTGCAACTTGGGCAGAAATGTAATGTCACCAGAGAATTTTAATTCAACCAGTTTATCTTAGGCAGCAGGCTGAGACAAGGCATGTGGAAGTCTCTTACCCTCTTAAAATGCCGCGTGCTTTATCATTTCTGGGTTTTTGTTTGTTTGTTTGTTTGTTTTTTTAATTAAAGATTAATCTTAGTCCTAACGTCTAGTAGACTTCTCACTGATCACCACTTCATGAGGCTGCACAGGCCAGTTCACACAGGGTGAACTTATGTAAGTTTTGAGGACCTTCAGGAATCACCCCGAAATGGGCCCAAGCGTCCTTTTCAAAAACAAGCATCTCTTTTAAAGGAAACAGAAAGCTGTATAGAAAAATAGGAGGAGGAAGAAAATAAAATTGTCAGTCACACATTAGTTCAGAAAAGTGTACCACTACTCTGAGATAGAAATCTGTTACTTTCAGGAAGGACTCTAGGAAACGCAGAGGAGGATGGAAGTAGGTCGAAAAGCCCCACAGTTAGCTGAGGTAAAAATACTTGCATTGTCTTCCAGCTCTACCTGGGCATGATAGTTAGCTCTAAAAGTAGCCAAGTTAAAAGCTTATGGTTGGCACTTCGAGCTGACCGAGACTAGATTTAATTGATAGCCCTTGAGCAGATTGACCATTACTGTATTATGTGTCTCCAGAGGGCTCATCTCTCTTCCAAGGAGGGGGAATCCACTCAAAAGTATCTTTGCTAAAGTAGTTACTTGAATGGAACCTGATGGTGTAGGGGTTTGATACTATCTGTGGAGCCTTCTACCTCTTAGTTGATCAGGGTAAATTTAATCTCGATAAATATAAATGAAACTTTCATTATCTAGCAATCCTCTAGGAAACAGACCAGACTGGTATTGCTGGTAGTTCTTTGGCATCCAGGAGTTGGTAGGATTACAGTGGAAGCTGGGAACTAATGAGATGTGGAAGCTGAATGGTTTGCCACCTGAAGCAGTGATCTTTCTTGGTCAGACTTGAGGCTCCCCAGGAAAGCAGTGGGATGAAATTTATTGGCATGCTGCAGGAGCTGTTACTGCTTTGCTCTCATTTTTCAGTATTGTCAGGCTCCTGGGCATCTGTCTTTTTTTAAAAGAAAAAAAAATTGTCAGAAATGAGCCCTACACTGTGTGTTTCCTACCAATTAGATGACTTTGGAAGAGGGGGGCAGCTACACATAATTTCAGGGATCATAAAGAGGATAAGCAAAATAGCAGTTTTCTTCCTTTCATGCAGTTTGCCTTCCCAGTTGCTACAATTTGCTGCTGCCATAAAAGACAGGAAAGGGGGGAAGACTGGTCTGGTGAGCAGTGGAATGGGATGGAGAAACCAGTCCAAGTGGCCTGGGGCAAGTCACTTAAATATTTCTAATTTATTTCATAAATAAACATGGGGTAATATTGATTCTCTTTCCCTCTTTGATGTCTTATGCTCTGACACAGCCTGTTTTCAGTGGCAAACTCTCAGGTGGACTGCCTAAACCACTCAAAGGGAGAGGTTTATGGGGCAATTAGAAAAGAACTAGACTTGTTATATCATTCTCACTGTGGGCTATTATGTACTTTACCTCTTTGCTTGTAGCTTTATGGATCCCTTGTGCATCCTTGAATCTAAAGCCTGTGCTTTAGGTATCAAACCCTTCAGTGTCCAGCGAGTGGAGCTGGGATAATGGGAACTGAACTTGCTGCAAAATCAGGTCCTAACACAGTGTTATCTATGTGTCAGTGTGGATTTTGAACCTGATGCTGAAAGAAGATGATCATTCTTCATCCCCACTGAATTAATTGTTGAAGATATTTAGTGTGTTCTTTGTTTTGCAGCCAGATTCATTCCGTGCTTGGATGCTGGATTCATGCCTAAGTGCCTAACACTAGAATTAATCTCTCTTGTAAATATATTTTGCATACATTTTCTGAAGTGTTTGATGGTGCAAAGAAGTACAGCTGCATATGGGCTTTTAAGCTGTCACTGTGTCTTGTGTGTTATTTTTTTCTCCCCAGTATGGAATAGTCTTTGATGCTGGATCCTCTCGGACTACAGTCTACGTCTATGAATGGCCAGCAGAAAAAGAAAATGACACAGGAATAGTAAGCCAGAACTTCAAGTGCAATGTGAAAGGTGAGTTCAAATGGAAGTCCCTTATTTCTTTCTAGCCTCCAAGAAGAGGTTATCTGGAAGCCTATACTGGTGGATTTTTTCCGCCATGTTCCCTTTTTCAGTGCTGGGGAGCAAGAACTGTTAAGACTATGTCTGTATCTGTCAGCATCAGTCCTTCTCCTACAGATACAGCAGGGTGCTCTAATCTGCAACAGAGAGAGGAAATTATAGCTAAATTTTATTTACTTCATTGCAGAGCATGATTGGTGCAGACAGAATTCTATCTACAGAGAATGTAAATGTTTAGTCTTTGTGCCCTGAAATAATTTCTTTTAAAAGGAAAGTATAAAATATATTTAAAAATAGGTTGGAGTAAGAAGTCTTTCACAAGAATGGGGATCTAGCCCTTGTTAGATGTTAGCCATTAATTTTGACGGAGGCAACAATGGGTGTCAGCTGTGCTATAGGAGTTTGACAAATTAGTTTTTATTTTCCAGAAGCCTTAGTGATGTTTAAAAACCCCCTCTGCTGTTTGAGTCAGGTTTCTTAGAGAAACAAGACTTACACAGTTCATCTGGAATTGTTCTGTAATTACTTGGAAAGAGGCAACAGAGGGGAAATTATGAAAGGCATGCAGAAGGTGAACAGGAAGAGCTTCTCCATACTACAGAATTAGGGAGCGTCTAATAAAATGTCCTGGTGCCAGCTGGTGACGTGATTGTCATCTCGGGAGCTTGATACGGTTTTGTATATTTTTCATTATTTCTTTTTATTTTATTATTAATATTTCATTAAAGTAGTTTAGTTCCTTCTAAACTCATAAGTCTCTTTTTCCTCCTCTGCCTTTCTCCTTGAAGAGGGGTAGAGGGGAGCATCTGTCGGTCCCATCTGGGGTCCCTCAGGTCCCCAGTAGTGGATTTTGGCATAAACCACGACATAAAATTATCAAGTAAAATAGCTAAGTTGCAGAACTGTTTCTGACAGGATGTCATAGTTGTACCAAATGTGGAGGTCTGGCCTTTGGCTCAGGAAGACCTGTAGTTGTATACTCCAAGAAGGCTGAGAGACCTGGGTCTGTTTAGCCTGGAGAAGAGAAGACTGAGAGGGGATCTCATCAATGCTTATAAATATCTAAAGGGCAGATGTGAAGAGGATGGGGCCAGACTCTTTTCAGTGGTGCCTGGTGTCAGGACAAGGGTTAATGGGCACAAGCTGGAACACAGGAAATTCCATCTCAACATGAGGAAAAACTGCTTTACTTCGAGGGTGGCAGAGCGCAGGAACAGGCTGCCCAGAGAGGTTGTGGAGTCTCCTTCTCTGGAGCTATTCAAAACCCTCCTGGATGTGTTCCTGTCCAACCTGCTGTAGGTGAACCTGCTTTGGCAGGGGGGTTAACTAGATGATCTCTGAAGGTCCCTTCCAACCCCTACCATTCTGTGATTCTGTGATTGTATGATTCTGTGTCCCACAAGTATCACTGGCTACTTGCCTTGTCTTTTGTCTGAGGTTTTGCATTGATTCCTCTCAGAGAGAGGATGCTACTAGACTAGGTTGGCTTTTGCTCACAGTCCATATGGTTAGGTATATGTTCTAAGAGCTTATTGTGGTTTCCTTCATAACAGCTTTTGAATCTCTTAATCAACTTCAGTGACATTTGACTAAGCATTCAAAGGTACCAAAATTTCACACATTTTATGAAGGCAGGTGGCCAGGCAGGGGAGAGAAATCCACATTATTAAACAGTAGCTAATCCATAAGGGATTTCTGTAGGAAGCCAAACTTCGTAAATTCTGCTACTCTGAATTAAATGAGCTTTAGATTATCCTCTAAGATACTGAATTCAGCAGTATTGCTTTGTTTAGTGTTATGGTTTGGGTTTGCAAGTTAGGTAAGAGGAGAAGGTGGGGCAACTCAGGAAGTTTCAGTGCAGATTTTGTTGATCTCTGATAGTAACTGGAGTTCAAAGAGAATTTTTCCCTTTCCTTCTCTCTCAGTCATGATCATGCATCCCTCTTTGTGCCTGGAAATAGATGCTGGAGATGTAGCCATAGAGGTCCATGAGTAACGAGGAGATAAGTAGAAGACAGTGGTTTCTTAACAGCACCAACGTTTCTATCTTCAGCATTAAATCTATGTGTGGACATTCTTAGCAATTTTAGAACAAGGAAAGGAAAGCAAGTGTAATGTGCACAGAAGTGATGCACTGTCATGTGCCTGATGGTGTGTCCTTATAGACTGCAGGAATGGCGGCTAGCCTGCCAAGGTGGGGGGTACACTCTGCTAGCTCACGTCTTGACTCATTAGGAATGTTGCCTTTAGGAATTCTGGTGTGAGAAAAACGCACAGAGAAACCGCATTATTTTCTCCTCAAAAAAATGTCAGAGGAGTACTTTGTGAATTTGTTTTAATGGTTTTAGATTTTGTTTTACCTATGGGGAATACAAAAAATTTCAAAACAGAGTCCAAATTGCTGTGAACTGTTCAGGTCCACAGGGGCCTTAACCATAGTCAACCAAAGTACTCCTCATCCTCCAGTGTACAAAATCACCAGGGTTCACTGCTGCGGTCTTGGGTGACTCTGCATTGGACAGAGGGCTCATGGGAGAAGTCCCCAACTAAGCTGTGGGGGGCAGTGGTGAACAGATCTGTCGGTGTTTCTTTAGTGACCCTGTAACCCATAGCCTTAAGCATTTAAATTGGGGGATGGTTCTGGGCATACTGAGAGGCAGACTTTCACATACCTACTGAAACTGCAAGTCAGATGATCAACTTCTCTGTAAGTTCCATGGTGGTTTTATGATTTTATTTCTGCCTTTATTAGGTACCTCTGCCACTGTGTGTAGGAGCCAGCCCCAAACCAAAACCCTTTCTATATAGTGCAAGTAATCTGTCCTGGTCAGGCTCTAATCATTGGCAAAGCAGGCAGTTGTCCAGAGCAAAATGGTCACTGCCTTGTGACCTGCTCTTTCTGAACACTGGCAGATGGAGGTTGCTGCCACCAAGGGAGTGTGAGGCAACAGCAGCTGCTGAGGATGTAAAACTGCAGTTGCAGTTCTGTTTTCCTCTGGTAACAGCTTTCCTTCCAGCTTCAATCCTGCTTGTACTAGACTAAAGACGTTTAGAAATACTTATTGCAAACCAGGGCTGTGAACATCTAATGATGACATGGTAATGTTTACGTTGAAGTTCATACTGTGGAAAAGGGAGTGGTGGAGCATAGAGTCTTTTTTTTTTTAACACATTTTTTCTTCTGTTTTTATCAACGTAATGTGGCTGAACATAAATGGTTTCTCATTTTAACACCATAAGGGCCACCTTTTGCTTAGCTTGGATCAGCTTGTGAGAGAGATGGTTGCTACAGGAGAACTAGATGGATTTCTGGCAGAGTTACTCTCTGTGGTGCAGTGGCTTCATGGGAATGTCTGGATTTCTCCCTGTGCAACTTCCTCACCTAGGGAATTTTAGCAAGGAATGTTTTTATTCACACCCAAGTTGAGCCTGAACAAGTTGACAATCTGATGGTCCCTGAAGTGTTGAGCAAGGGAGGAAAGACTTTGATGTTGATTGTTCAAATAGTTATGCCTTATGCAGTGTAACTCTCATTCCTGTTATTTGAAGGCTTTGGAAATTTGGAAAGCTGTGAAATACTTAGTAGTTCATGCACTAGCCTAGACTTATACCTCTATGACTTCAAGAGCCATTTGTGTACATCTTGAAATTTCTGCAGCAATTCCTTGCAGAAGCTTCTTTGTTTTCTTTTCAGTTGAGAGCAGTTAGCTGTAGAGGTGCCATGGTGTCCATGACAGTTGTGGCAAACCAGATGAGGAAATCTTTGTCTTAGGTTGTAGAAGGAGGGATACTTTAGCAGATCAGAGAAATTTTACATCCGTTAGACATGCTATTTTCTACAACACCTGCCATGAGTAAACCTATTTTCCTCATGAATATAGCACTGCTGTCATTGTGCTGTTATAGGGTTATACCGTATATCTTACTGTAGGTATGGTACTATAGGTGTATATGTATACACACAGAAATATAGGCGAGCAGTTTGCAAGTATCTTCTCTGTCTCACACAGCTGAAACAGTCACTACATTGTTTATTCTTTAGGCACTCATAGTTTTCAACTATGCTATCCTTGTTTGCAATTACAGGAGGGAAGGGGGAAATCTCTTTCTCTTAACATCTGTTTGCTAATTGGGCTAATTTGTGGTTGGCAAAGCAGAATGAAATCAATGTACTTGTTCTCTTTTAGGCCCTGGTATATCCAGCTATGAGAGTAATCCTGGAGCTCTTGCCAAACCCTTTGATGACTGTCTGAATAAAGTCAAGGAGAGAATACCGGTTCATCTGCATAAAAACACTTCTGTTTATCTGGGGGCTACAGCGGGCATGAGACTACTGAGGTATGGCAGAAAATTGAACTCCTCTGTATGCATACTAGCGTAGCAGTCCGTGAAAACAGAATGTGAAAAATGGACTGGACACATTTTTATCCATTAGAAATTGTCCATCTCAAAAGGAAATGGAGCCCAGCCAATTTAATTTAATTAACTTTTTTTTATAAGGGAAGCAGTGTTGTATAAAAGTCCTCTGTTATGCCATATTGAAAATAAATGCTTGCTTTATTTTGGAGAAGGCAAGAGTTTAATTTTTTCTTCCATACCTGTCTTAAAATTGAGTGTTATGCAAAAAGATAACATTTGTGTGTATCTGTGGGTAGCAAAGGCAGATTAAAGCTAGATACTGCAGAGTTTTCTGAGTGTGAATGTGGTGCAATGTGGCTTTTGGGGTGTGTCTGTGGCTTTAGCCCTGGCACAAACTGGCTTTTTGTGTTTGTTCTGTGGCTAAACAGAGCAGGAAGAAAGGCTCCAGGACTGTTTTATCCAGCAGCTGTCATATAAGCACTCAGTTCACTAAAGAGAATATATATAAGAAACAAAACACCCGTGAACTTGTATGATAAAAGGGTGAAGTTTGTACATAGTGGGGGAGTTCCTTGCTGAAATGATGCTGGGTACTTGGCCCTTCCTTATTATAAGCTTCCCCTTTAGGGAAACGTTGTCTGGTTTTTGTTAGGTGCTTGTAGGAGTTTGAATTGCTAGTCAGTGAACAATAAACATGAAATTGCCTTTCCAGATGCTCATTGTCTCATGTTTTGTGAATTGGTTAGGTTGCAAAATGAAACGGCAGCCAATGAAGTCCTTGCAAGCATTCAAAACTACTTCAGAGCACAACCTTTTGAATTTAGGGGTGCGCAAATCATAACTGGACCAGAGGAAGGGGTGTATGGATGGATAACAGCCAACTATTTAATGGGCAATTTCTTAGAGGTGTGTGGAAAAAACTGCATGCTTTTCCTTTAACTGTTTCTTTCTTATAAATCAGAAGTTTGAGAGGACATGCCTGTCAAAACATCATAGCTATAACTTCCATTTTGCACTGAAATACATAACAGGGTCTTTTTGTGGCAGTAATACAACAGAGCAAACATAAATCAAAGAATATGATGTTACAGGAATGTGATATGGCAAAGGTAAAATTGTTGATTCACAAAACAAGGCTCTTCCCTAAATGACATCAGATGCCTTACCTAGACAAAGGGAGGTTGCATTGCTCTTAAAGGCATTGATGTTAAGTGTTGACAGGTGTTGATTGTCTTGACAGTGGTGCCAACTAAAGATGTTTTCCTCTGCTTTTCTGTGACTTCCTCAGATGATTGCTGCCCCTGCAGCTCTACTGGTGAAGAATCTGAACAGCTTAGGGGACTCCGAATTGTTTGGCCATGTTGGCTCACTTGTGTTAAGCAGACAAGATTGAAGCAGTGAAGGTGGTTAAGTTGATATGGCCAAAAGTGTCTCTGCTGAGCCAGAAATCACTCGTATGTTCATTCCAATACTGGTGAAAAGTTGCAGGCTATGAGCAGTGGACTGTGATACCAAATGTCTTGTGCAGACAAAGTGATACCAATATAAAGATACTTATGCTGTCCTTGAACTCAGAATAGGGACAGGCAGGAGCCTCATAGCAGAGAGGAAGTTAAATGTGTTGGAAGATCCCTTTTTATACATAGATATTCTGTACAATTTCATTCCCAGTAAAATCTGTACCAAGGTGATCAGCAACTGCTTATCTACATTCATGGCAGCTGTGTGCTGCCCTTAGCATTAACTGCGCTTCTTCCAGATAGTCTCACTAGGTTGAAAGAAGTTTCAACCAAACCCCTGAGTATTGTTAGCTGTCCTGGTTAAATGGTTTCTGTTAGATCATGGCAATTAAAAAGCAGGAGTTAGTTGTTGGTGATCTCTGGGCAATAGCTCATGGTGAATATGTTGTTGACTCTTGCAAAGTTAAGAAAAATGGTATTGGAATCACATGTTCTGGAAAAGTTTTTCTCATTGTGTGCATTCCATGCAACAAAAATGATGTAATGAACTTCAGGGTGGTGTCAGTCTTCTACCACATGAATCCTAATAATCCAAATATCGAACTCCACATGGCAGATTCATAAGGACTACTGAAGGCACTGCAAGTTGCTGTGAAGCCAGTTTAGTATAGAGTTGTGTGAAGACCTACATGTGGAATATCACTAGTAGGAGAGAGAGAAACTTTTCGCCATTCTTGTGACAATGGGCTAAGAGTCAAATTCTGCTAGGGGCTGTTAATGTGAATCTTTCACTGTAGAATTTTCTTGTGAGTATATTTGCTATCCCATAGTTTCTTTTCCCTTCTTGTGTATACATTCATGTCATCACACTGAGTAAATAATAGTACAGTAAATATTGAGGTAGATAATCATACAAAATCCATATTCTGCACTATGACTGTGTAGATCAGATACAGAATTTGGGGGATCTTTTGGGTAATAGGGGAAAATGCTGGTGGAATGGATCAATTTGTTGCTGCTGCAGTTTCAGTGAAGGAAATGTGCAGATTAGGGGTACTTGTTCTTTTGACTTTGATGGAGCTTTCATTTGACTTCTCTGTGTTTTTCACTCTATTTTCGCTCTTTTTCTGTGTGATCTCTTAATATTCTATTCCTTTAATAATTCTTCTTGCCTTGAAACAAGCGATTCTTCATATTATTTCCATCCAGATTTGTTCAAGATCTCATGGGTACCTGAACTTCAAT
Source organism: Vanellus vanellus (assembly GCF_965231255.1). Lineage (NCBI taxonomy): Eukaryota > Metazoa > Chordata > Aves > Charadriiformes > Charadriidae > Vanellus > Vanellus vanellus. Next base: position 47,678,059 of record NC_138906.1, on the reverse strand, counting down.
TCCCTGCATTCTAGTACAGATACTGATCTGGGCAGTCCTGTGCTTTCATCATTGTGCTCTCCTCTGAGTTGAAAGCTACATTGCATTCCTTTTTCCATCTTTCTTTCAAGATCATTTCACTCTGTGAAAGTACATCCCTCTTACATAAAAAATATCTGCATGTTTTCCTTAGAGCTAAGAGTTTTTGGAAAGGGTGCAGGACAAAGAAGGGGGGGGAAATCTCAAAAAGTTAAGAGTAGAAAAGCTTGAAGAGAGAACAAGCAGATGATATTTCTAATTAGCCTTGGTTTTATTTTTATGTGTAGAGAAATCTTTGGAGGACATGGGTGCATCCTTACAGAAAAGAGACTATGGGTGCACTGGACCTTGGAGGAGCTTCCACTCAAATTTCATTTATCCCAGAGGACTCTCAGGAGAACTTCAATAGCATCTTGGAAGTGAATTTGTATGGTTACAACTACAATGTCTACACTCACAGCTTCCAGTGCTATGGAAGAGATGAAGCTGAGAAAAGGCTTTTAGCGTTGCTGTTCCAGGTCTGTTTAAGACCATTTGCTATGTTGTTCTTGCAAGTGTTCAGTAATTGTCTGAGCAGGTTCTTAGGCTTGTGTTTGCTTCCCTTTGGTGGAGTTTGGAGACCCCAGTAAGAGCTCTGTTGTGGATAAACGCACTTAGGTTTCATACAAAGATCTTCATATTTGTTAAAAATTGGTGAGAGTTTTATACCATTTGATAAAAAGGCCCAACTGATCCTGTGTTTTGATGATGATGATTTTTTGGAGAAAGGGATTTCTGTGAATTACAATGATCCACAATGGTGATCAGCCATGACAGAGAAGAGAAAAAAAATGCATGCATATGTGGTTTAAAATGACTCCTGTAGTTAATGTCAAATTATGTCTTTCTTGCTTTTGAGTAGCCTTTATTGTTTGGGATTTTTTTTGTTGTTGTTTGTTTGGTTTTTTTTCCAGAAATCAAACACCAGTTCCAATGTGGATAATCCATGTTACCCTCAGAATTATAATACCACATTAACGATGAAGTACTTCTCTGGCAGCCTTTGTACACAGTCTCTGAGACCAGCAAATTACTACCCAAACCAGCTTGTGAACTTCCATGGAACAGGAGACCCAGGTCTGTGCCAGGAGATGGTTTCTTTATTGTTTAACTTCACTGCTTGCAGAGGCAGAGAAGACTGTCCATTTAATGGAATCCCTCAGCCAAAAGTTAAAGGGAATTTTGTGGTAGGTTTTCAAACACAGCATTTCCTCTTGAGCTTGCTTGCTTTTGATTTCTGTCATTCTTAAAGTAACAGGTCGGTCACCTACTCCTTTTCTTATAGGCTTTCTCAGGATTCTACTATACAATTAATGCATTGAATTTATCTGGGCACTTCTCCCTAGCTGACTTCAATTCAAGTATGTGGTTTTTCTGTTCACAGAGCTGGGCACAGGTAAGTGGGTTGGTTGGGGTTTGTTGTTTTTTTTTTTGTTTTGTTTTGTTTTGTTTTGTTTTGTTTTTTTTTCATCTGTGAAAGGGAGATATAAAAAGAGTATGGACTGCAGAAGTATTCAGAACTTTTCAGAAGGTCTGCATCAACCTCAATATTTGCTCTTCCACTTTGCTTCAAACTATGTATTATTTCTAGCATGCTTAAAACTTGGACTATGTTTGAAAATTTCATTCCCTGTGATTCTAAGGTGAGTTTCTAGCCTATACTGAAATGTGGCCAAGCAGTGCATGTATTTTCCTCTTTTTATCTTAGAGCTTTGTATGGCTGAGATGTCACAAAGATAGGAGTGTTGCAACTGAATATATGTGGGTGTAAATTCATGCATTCCAGGGGATTGGAGATTGCCTTAATGAAAATTTTTAGAAGGATGATAGAACAGGTAATTTTAAATTTTAAAGCAAAACTCTGCTAGACTGACATTCATTAACAACACACTTCAGTCACACATATTATCAGCATTATCACTATATGTTCAAAGCAGTTAGTACTTAGCAGTCGTATCCTACATTATCTGTGAGTGCACAGTGCTGATGCAGTGTAGTTGGAGCTGATGAAGTGGAATTAGCACAGCTGCCTGAAATTTTTTTACTGGTGGAAGGCAAATTCATTTTTTTTTATTGTCCTCACAGAGTTCATCTGAGGGAAAGATATGGTCTCATGTTTTTTGCTATTATGCTAAGAAAAACAAGTAAAGCATATTGTCTCCAACTGGCAATCCATGACCTTTTCCAAACAGCTTTCACCCAGAAGTTCTTAATCTTTCCAGCTTGCTTGATCTGTCTGTACACATATGCTGTGATATTCAGATCCTGATCTTATTGTAACCACTGGGACTCGCAAAAACAGTTTTGGATCAAACTGGGAGATCAAAGGACTTTGCTTTGGTCTGTGAATTCCAGCTGATACTCATGATCCAAATGAGCACCCCAGGTCAGAACTGACATCCAAAGAGCGGTCTCGTGATACAACATGTTCTGTGTAACTTGCAGGCATCTTTATTTAATAGAGGTTTAACTCTGTATTTTTCTAGTCCTGCAGTATTCCTTATGCCCTGTTCTGATCTCAGCTCTGTTAATGTGAACCTAGAATAAACTGACACACCTACTTTGAATTTGCAGGAAGGTACCTCAGATCACTACACTGGCTCCCTGTTTGCATTAATTTTGTAACTTATCATCATCACTTGATAGCTGCCTGCCACATGCAAGCTTGACTCTGTCTGTGATCCTCTTAAAGAGATTTGTGGCAGTGGTTTACTACCACAGTTTTAACCATGCTGTAAAGATGACGTGGAAAATTTAGGAACCATAACATTCTCAATCTTTTATGCGCAGTTTTATGTTCATTTTTAACCACATAAGGTATATCACTGTCAGGGTCTTTCGTTTTCTAAATCTCCATATCTAGTTGTCCACAACTTTACTTGGTGTTTCTGAAAAATGCTAATAAATTCTAATTAGACTCCAAAGTATTCTCTAGTTATAAAAAACAAAAGCATTTGTTTTTTGTAATTTACATGTTTTTAAAAAACCTTTTGCTTTCAGCTCCAGTTTATGCTGCCTAAATTTGAAGAATTATATGCTAGATCCTACTGTTTTTCAGCCACTTTCATTTATTACTTGCTCGTACATGGTTACAATTTTGATGCAGAAACTTGGCCACAGATACATTTTCAAAAGGAGGTGAGTAATAATCATTTCCTCTTACTATTATTTTAATCCAAAGAAGTTTAGAAGGACACAGAAGATGCATCAGCATACAAAAATATAGCAATCGTAAACAGCCTTTGTAAATGATTGTCAAATGTTTGGCATAAGACAAAGCCACTTTTCAAGCCTCAGTGGCAATTTCAGCCTGGTTCCAGGGGTTGCAGCATTACTTGGAGATGCTGCCTAGATTCTCTTGAAGAACTGTAAGAAAGGATCAAACAATTGTGTTTTAAACCTTGCCCCAGTTTGTTGAAGTAGTGGATTGCTCTAGGTGGTGATCTGCCTGAAACGCCTCGCCAGTCAAGGTCAGTTTGAGCTAACCCTGCTAAGCTGGACATGAGAACTCTCGCTTTTCTGTCTGCTGGCAGAGATGGTTTGTAGTCAGTGAGTGGTGATGAAGCAACTAGGGCAGTTTCCATCCTCAGCTGGCACATCCGTCTGTGCTGGAATCTAGTTCTCTGGACTAAGAGTGTATATTGATGGAGTATTGGATTTCAGTTGGCAGAGAGAGAAGGCTTACAATGTTTGTGTAATAGCTAAATTTCTGTCTTCCCTGACCTCAAAAATTTTCTCCTAAAAAACTCGGAACGAACTTGTATATATCCATTCTAAAGCTACTCCTAAGAAATCTTGGCTTCTAAATCAGAAAGCATGGCCACTGTCTAAGCTTGGCTGTTACACAAAGAAGTGCAGTCCCCACAAGTGCTCTGTGACTCCATCCTTTCCTCTCTGCTACTGTACAGAGCCTTTTTCTAAAACCTTGTCCTAGACTGTCTCTTAATCTCTGTACAGTTTGGAAATGCTTCAGTGCTTGCATGCAAAACCAACAAAAGAATAGGTTGTAGAACTTCATGCAGTATTTTTAAATGCAGGGTATGATGGCAAGCTGTGAATGAGAAACTGTAAGCAATGTTTTCTGAACAGTCATAGTATATTACTGGTGCTCTAAGAAATCAAGTAGCATTTTCTTGCCTTATTTTGTCCTCTGATGGACAACCATTAGCAGCTGTGGAGGAGTGTGCAGAGTTTAACCCTTCTACTGGGAAACTGGCGTAGAGTTTACTTTGGGATCTTAATCTGGACCTGGTGGGGGGACAGATTTGTCTTGGTATTTACATGTATCTTGTATTGTCCCCAGCAGATAAGAGCAGCCCAACACAGCAATGTTTTTCTGTATTTAACCAAGACTTATATGAAAGTACTGAGCAAAATGAACACTCAAGAGGCTTATTTGGAATTAACACCTTTGTTATGTAGATCTTGCACTAGGGTAATTACGAAAGTTCAGAAAGAAAGACTACATTCTCTTAATAAAATCTGCCCTTCAAAGAACTAAAAATAATAAGATCTAATGTAGCTGATCAGGTGAGCTACCCCAGAGATAACAGCACAGTTGCCTCCAAGAGTGGAAGGTTTTTTTGGCCTATGCTAGAAGTATATTTCCTTTTAATACACAACCAGTGAAAAGAACCTTAAACCACTGCTAAGATCTAGGTGAAATCTAGAGCTAGATAATTTGTAAAAGTTCTAAACCTCAAAATGAGAGGTTTTTTCCCCTCTCTTAGTAATGAAAAACCACCTTGGTCCATGTTACCTCTTTGCTCACCTGTTGTATTCCAGTTCCTGTTGCTGTAGCTTTCTTTTTATCAGTTAAACAAAAGGTATTAGGATACACACAACTACAAAAAGGACCAAATATTATAGGCCCTTATGGTCTCCTAGATCCAGTGGCTGACTGCTTAAAACTGTTCATTAGAGACATTAAATCATTTATTAAAGTGCATCCCTCAACTTCATCCAAGAATAACCAAAGAGGTTTGTTTTCCCAAATTTGCTTTCCTAAATTTAAGCAAACTACTTAAAGGGACAGCCATTCAGGCAAACTCACCTCTGTAGTAGCAGAGTGGGATGACCTGTAATAAAAATGGAAAGCCACATGAGTTTGGGAGAGCTGATTCGTTGTAGAAGAGCACAACTTCAGATTTGTCTGACCTGTAGCGTACCCTAGAGTTACCTGGAGTGATTTGAAAGTGGTGCAGGCCCTTTGAAAAAGCAAGCAACCTATGCTAGAGTATAAACTAAACATGTCTTGTAGCTAGCCCTCTAGGCTAGCCCTTGTTTAATGAGTTCTCCTGTTTTCTCTTTAAATATCCTCCCCTTATTTTTTCACTCTGTTTAACAATAGATTTTTTTTTTTTTTAAGTTATCGTTTGATTTGCAGGAGGCAGGGATGTGTATTTATGTTTTATATAAATAGGCAAACCATTATTGGAGCCTGAGAATTTGAGAGGAGGACAAGGGGAACTCTATCTTCTCCCTTTGATCCTGTGCTTATCAAGTGGCAGGATGATGATTTAATGAAAAAGGCAGTGGAAAATTGGTAAACTCTGCTCAAATTAGAAGTTGGGAAAGACAGCAAAGCGCTAGGACCATGGGGCAAATGCAAATGTACCCCCTTTGCTTTTATTTACCCTGTTCCTAAGTAATTTTCCACTTATATTTATTTTTTAAACGAAAGAGCCTACTACTGGTTCATTTGCAGGTACAGAACCAACCATGGAACAAAAGATGATAAAAAGAGTTCCTGCTTTGAGGACTTTATCCTGGCTTCCTCTTTGTTCGTGTTGGTGGGACTCTTTGTGAGGTTTTTTTGTTTGCTTGAACTAAATAACATCCTAGGATTTGGCTAAGATGACAGGCTGGTTGTAGAAATTAGCACAGTAGTGCTGATTTTTTTTTTATTATTATTTTTTAAAGTGTGTTTCTTGCCCAGAAAATCCCGTAACTGGTTGTCTGCACATATAACACACGTCCTCGTAGCCATCCAGTACCTGTGTCTCCCTTCTTTAGCCCAGTGACCAATTTTATTAGCATCCTCTGGAACTACAAAAAAAGGGTAATTTAAAATGGTTCTGTATCTTCTTTGTATACTCCATTAAAGTTTCTCCTTGCTAGCTTAAAGGGCAGTTGCCAGCATTAGCAGTTGAGCTTTTGGAACCTCTTATCTTTGGCTGAAAAGTCCATGGGAATAGGACTGACTCCTCTGTCTTTATTTCAGGTTGGTAACAGCAGTATAGCGTGGTCACTCGGTTACATGCTAAGCCTCACAAACATGATTCCAGCAGAAGGCAAGCTGATCCAATTACCTCTGAAACCTTCTTTGTTTGCGGGGGTCCTCGTCTTCCTCACAGCTATGGCATTGTTGTGTCTTCTCTTCCTTGTTTACTTGTGTATTATATCACGTAATCAGAATATCAGTCGTGTTGAACATGTATTTATTCCAGAATGAGCGAACTGTACTGAAGACAAAACAAAAATTGTATAGTGCTATTAAGTTAAGTAGGACTTTATTTTTGAAAAATGGAGGTTGAAATAAAGACAGGCAAAAAGACTTCAGGACCAGAAGCATAAATAGAGAAGAGACACAAAAGAATCTGTGACATGGTGAACTGGAGTGCTTTTGAAATATTTTGGCAATTGTTTCTGTAAAACTGTTTTGTCCAGTGTGCAGCAGAGAAAACACGGGCAGATATGTCACTTTGCTTGGTAAGGGATTAATAGCCTTTTCCTGCCAGGTACATATTATTGGTTTTGTTCACTAACTCTGCGCTAACTGGTGAACTCAAGTGGTGATGGATTTGATCATGGTGGCAGTTGTTAAGATAAACAAGTCATTAGGAACTGTGGGAGGTGGGAACATGATAGCTGTTTTTGTGTGAAGTGCTGGCACTAAAAGCTCCCAAATAATCTAATTTCTGAAACTGGAACTAGCACTGGGTAATGACAGGAACTGAAAGAAACAGCTGAAATAGAATTATTTTTATTGCTGTTCGAAATTGATTGATGCCCACCACATAAAGGTGTAATAAACTGCCAACACCTCTCAGGACTTTCAAGCCTGTCTTAAAACTGAGCTGTATCTTTCAGTACCATGGAGATCTTGGAATGCCTCTGCTATGGTACAAAAGATTTGCTTTGAAGGTGGAACAAAATGCTTTCATGCTTTAGTAACTGAACTTAAATTTCAATGTCTCATAGTTACCTTCACAAGTCACTAGAATTTTCAGTGTCCTTTCCTTTAACTTTCACAGGAATACTTTTTGTAGGTTCTCATACTGAAACACTGACCTGTATTCCCCACATTTTGTTGGTCTTGGACAGTCACAGTCAGTATTGCCTTGTCATGTATGTATTATTTCAACTGTCTGGACAGAGTCGCAGACCTGGGATCTTCTGAAGCATTAACATGGTAAGCCCTTCATTCAAGGCCAAGAGGAATAGGAGCCAGTCTGCAGGCCGGCAGAACACCCTTTCTGTAGTGGGTTTGGGAACATACTGCTGGAGCTGCAATCACGGCAGTAGCGCCTTGTTCAGCCTTTCTGCTGTCCTGGCCTCAACGTTCCTTCAGCAGTACTGGGATCTACCTAGCAGATGCTTCTGTCAAATGCATGAACTCCAGAGCTTTCCTGCAAGTGCTGCTGCCTTCATGCTTCAAAGAGCTGACTTCCTTGAAAGCACAGGCATTCTTCACCAAACCTCTCATTTCCTTACATTATAAGACTACAATTTTACCCACTGCTCAAGGAGTTATTAATGGTCAGTGCCCCTTTTACAGGCCTGTCTTGTATAGCTTTGGTCTTCTTCAGCTGTCTTCTGACATAACTGTTGAAAAAGCTTCCTACCACATCATCTGCCATCTCTTCCTTTTGTACACTGTTTCTGTTAATTCCTCTTAAATTTCAGTACCTACATGGCGCTCCATATTTCCCCAAATGTCCTACAAATAGCTGCTGCCAATCACTTTAATACATTCCTCCCTCTCCATCTTCTCAGGATTGCTTCCCTCTGTGTGTAGTTTCCCTTGCTTCCTCTCTGAAGGAATGGTTACTCATTTCATACACAGGGTTTTCCAGCGTGAGAAAGTGAAAACTAAAAAGGAGATGATCGTACTCAACATCTATTGTTAAAAAGCTGAAACCTGTGAGGCCACCTGAGTAGTGGTTTCCACAGGGGTGTCTTGCATGTAAGAGATCTACTTGTTGATGCATACACTCAAAAGTTAACATTGGATTATGAATTCTAATGGCATGTAATGTGTTTTCTAACCCAACTTCATCTATTCCCTGTATTGATCAGGTTGTGAGGTAGGAGAACAGTGACCAGTATTTTTACCCATGAATAATATTTTCAATTTGTCTTTTGTTTCTGTATCACCTTCTTACTTTCAGGTTTCGTTGTGGGGTTGGGGTTTTGTTTTGTTTTTCTCAGGCTGATAGATGATTTGAAAAGAACTAAATAAGTTTTTAAATGGAAAAAAAAAAAGATAAAAAAAGTTAGTGATTTTTCAAGAGGATCAGCAGTGAGGGCTTTGTCCCTTCTCTGTTGGTATACTATGTCCTGTCAGTCTTACTGGAGTAGCAGTACTTAAAATAAGGCAGAAGGTTTTAGAAGATGATGAAGTGCTCTGTGGCACTCAAGTTACATCTGACAAAACATAAAATTTACTTCAGGATGCATGGACATTACAGAGGTTGGCATGAGACAAAAGCTTTATCTTTTGTGTGATGGACCTGGAACTGCAGTTAAGGGTTAAAAAAAAAAAAAAAAAGCAGTTGGATGACAGCATTAAAATGTTTTCTTCAGTTGCCAAATTTCTGTGGAAAATGGAATTCTGGAATATTACTTGCCTACGAAACCTCTGCTTTGCTTTGTTTGTGAATCGCAGGGCCATTCAGACGTGGTTTTCCATAAATGGAACATGCTTGGAAGTTAATCTCCTTAGAGTTGGCAGCTAAAGAATGAGTAACTTTGTTCAAAAATTGTTTTGACTTCCAGGTGTACTTGGATAGAACCAATATCTGATCAAAGAATGCCCTCCCTCCGTGAATCACCTTCTGTTTTCCTTTTTTAGTAGTTCCCTCTTCTCCCTATGTGTATAAGCTCCCTCCTGTACCACCAGGATACCCACCTGCTCAGTCTTATATCTCCTGTCAGTTTCAGCTGGGAAAGCTGGAAGTACTGAACTTCCAGCCAGGCAGCTGCACCGCCATAGCTTACAGCTTCTTCCAGGCCAGCACCACAGCTACAGTTCAGCGTTACAGTAAAAAAACCCCAGAGCTCGGACAGGCAGCAGCTTGGCTACCCTTGGCTGCAGAGGTTGCTTCTGGAAGGGAGGTGAGGCAGTGAGGATGGTGATTGCTTCAGTCACCCGAGCTAAATCCTCCCCTGAGCGTGAGCCAGAACCAGAGCCACTGGTGTAACATCATCTTGTCATCTAGAACTGGTCTCTGGGAGAGCCAGTGAAGTCAATAGAATTTGGGAATGTGTACAAGCTATAGGTTATTTATCTTTTTGTACTTTTTACTGCCTGCTTATGAAGATTAATAAAATTAATTTGTGAAAAGCTAAGCCAAATGTACTTCCCCCCCCCCAATACCAGTATCTTCATCCTGGTAGACAAGTTATTCTTATCGGAGGGATAGGAAATCTCTGAAATGCTTTCCTGGGGGATGCAAATTTGCATGCTGTGAAACTGATCTTGCAAGATTCTGGAATGGACAGTGCTCATTATCTCCAGAATCCATATTCTCAGCAAGGAAACCCTGATGGTTAGAACCAAACCAGTTCTCAGATTTTTTGTTTTTCTATATACACAGCACACATAAACACATATAAACAACTTCTACTTTTAAACACTGTTAACATTTCCCTCGGGGAGACCAACACTTTCTAGTGCTTCTTTCAGGTTCGCTGCCATAACAGAGGCAGAAGTGCATGCAGGCAAGTTAGTTACGTAGAACAAATGCAACCCTCATCCTCAGCGAGTCATCAATGCAGTCACTACTGACATTTGAATATCTCTGCCATAAAACATGCAAAGGTCCTTAAAAAGGCCAAGATTTTAGGTAACCTCCTTTCCTTCCTCTTAAGTAGTACTAGAAAGTAACATTAGATCAAATGAAGAAAATGAAAAAAGATAGGAAGAACCAAAAGCCATTGCCTTCTACTGACTTGACCTACAACATGTTTAAAAATAACTGATTTAATATAGGTATTAATATGTCACTATTGTAAAGCACAGTAAAATAATATTGCTGTAATGGTATTCTGGATAGGACCTTCAAAAATACCTGGAATTAAGTGCTCATTAACCTTTTAATGTCCATTCCCTGGGCACTTGCATACACCACTTAAAATGGCTTAAGTGTGTTTTTTACTTGCAGTTTTTGATTATAAAAGCAAAACTGTACAAACAATAAACACCATGCTTTAGGCACCTAAATTGGGATCTTTTGCTCCACTGCTGAAGGTCAGATCTATTTCCCAGCAGTGCTCTGCAGGACGTTTTGCTTACACTTTACTATTCTCAAAGCTCCTCTTCTCATACCAAATGTTTCGGCTGACGTTTCTGCGAGCAAAAATCCTGCAAAATGCAACCCGCAGGCATGTCAGTAACTTGATGCATGCCCATCGAAGCCAGCCCACGCCGTCTCTGCCGCTCTGCTCGAGGCCGGAAAGGTCTGTCCTTGTGTGCACTGCAGAGAGTTTGCGCTGTGCATTCACTCTGTTGAACTGCTGATCTGCTGTTCGTGTGCCAACAGGTACTGATCAACGAAATCAGAGCCACCCTGCACTCACCTCTGGAGCTGGGAGAGAACATGGCACGAGAACAGAACCAACACATTTGTCTGGCAGCATGCCTGTGCCTCAGTGATGGCAGGGCTGCCACGCCGCCTGCCAGTCACAGCAGGACGTGCCATGCCACGAACAGCACAGGCCACATGCTCGACTACTGCATATGGAGCGCTGCTACCTGTCCCTCTGTACCATCGCAGAGTCGATTATTGTTGCTCTTCTGTAGATTAGATATTAGGAAGAAATTCTTTACTCTGAGGGTGGTGAGGCACTGGACCAGGCTGCCCAGGGAAGCTGTGGATGCCCCATCCCTGGAGGTGTTCAAGGCCAGGCTGGATGGGGCTTTGAGCAACCTGGTCTAGTGGGAGGAGTCCCTGCCCATGGCAGGGGGGTTGAACTCGATGATCTTTAAGGTTCCTTCCAACCTAAACCAGTCTATGATTCTGCTTGTTTTCGAACCACGAACTTTTCACCGTCAGGTGGCATCACCTACTGGGCTGAATTATAACGCCGGGTTTACCCCCTCCTGAAGCTTGTTCTGAACGTGTACTTCTCCCGTCTCCTTCCCAAGCCCATATTTGTGTGTTCTGTTGTACCCAGAGCACCGCCTTACCTATGCCAAGCTACTCTTGCAAGTCAGGGCCAGTTCTGCACCGTGACACGTGCAACGCTGCGGTGTTTTTTTACTCCCCATTAAAACCTTCTGCCTTTCGAGAAGGGCAATTTTAACAAAATGAGTCAGAGCGTGTTGGCTTCGCTCTACCAGCTTTCCCCTGAGCTCACACACGACCATCCTTCCCTCAGCACGGACACGGCCTCCGGCCCTGCGCTCCTCTCCCGTATCCCCCTGACACCACGACACCTTCTCACGGCAGCTGGAACCAAAAACCGGTCCCTTGCCCGCGGTCCACGGCGCCGGCTCGAAGCACGGAGACTGTCCTCACCCCCCATCCACAAGCTCGGGGAGCATTCGCAGCTCGCTGGTTCGAGCGAGCGGGACTGGCCAGAGGGAAGCCCCGCTCCCCCTTACCCGCCACCGCCCCGCCCCGCGCACGCGCGCGCTGCCCACACGGTCCTCAGGCCAGACCACGCCCCGCCGCACCCACCACGCATGCGCGTCCAGGAGCAAGCCCACAACCCCTCCCCGCCGCGCGCATGCGTATTGGCGGTGTCGGGTTTAGTGGCGCATGCGCAGTGGCGGCGCGCGGGGGGCGGTTTCCGGCCGCCGCCGGCTCCGCCTCTCCCTTTCTGCTCGCGGGCGGCCATCATGGTACGTGCGGGCGCCGGGGCCTCCTTTCCCCACCGCCCCGGGGGTGTCCCCCCCCGTCCTGCCTGTGCCGTCCCACGTGTGTCTCTCTGCGCCCGACTCGGCCGTGGCGGCGGGAGGGGACAGGGCGGCGGTGGGGGGGGGGAAGGGGAAAGGCTAAGGCCGCCTCAGGCGTGCTGGGCTGGGAGCGGGCCCCGCGTGCGGCCGTTGGGCGGGCGCCGATGGTGGCCGGGCAGGGAGGGACAGCGCGTGGCATGGCCGGAACCGGCGCGGCCGCTCCTGGCTTTTTGCGGCCCGCGGGGTTCGGCGCTTCTCCTCTCCGCCTGCCTGCGGCCTCCACGCGGGGCCGGGACCGGGACCGGGAAGAAGTAGTGGTGGGCCTCACCGTGGGCCTTTAGCTCAAGCTGAAGGGATTTAGTGCAGTTCGAAACTTGGGAACCGGCTACAAAGGCAGTGAGAACCTTGAATCTGGCAATGGCCTGGGCTGTATTACCGCCTTTTTCCTTACAATTCTTGCTGCTCCCAGGTGTTCAAACGCTTCGTCGAGATTGGCAGGGTTGCCTTCATTTCCTTCGGGCCGCATGCTGGCAAGCTGGTGGCCATCGTGGATGTTATTGACCAAAATAGGGTAAGCTATGAGTGCTCTACCTTTGTTTTCTTCCCACCTTCACAGAAGCTTGTGCACGAAGTGTATCAATTTTAAAGGAAACTTACTGTGAATAGGTTTAAGCAATTGGCCAAAAAAATGGTATTCAACAGGTGTTGTATTTCAAATTTTCAGTAGCAATCTTTTTTTTACTGGCAAGTGATATATTCCCCTCTCTGCTGTGTTTCCTAGTAGTAGAAGTGGACAAGTGATGTTGGACTCTAAAACTTATGAATGGGATGGTATTAATGTATGTTTAAAGAAAATGTTTGGGCTAGAGGACTCTTTTTCACCTAATGTTCCTTAGAAAGCTAGGGGAAAAAAAAAAAAGATAAAGTATGTCATCTTAGTTCTGTGTGGTTTTAAAGTTGTTTGTTTTTCTTTTTGAAAGACATAGATGAGCCCTTAAAATTCTTTCTGTAAAGCTTGGGCTGTGTACGTGCTTGTCAATCTTGGGTTTTGTCTGTGTCACACTTATTTCAGTCTTGGACTGTTGTTGTCGAGATACTGTTTATGCATTATGAGGAAGCTTCTGTCTAAAGTGTGATGGGAAAACAGCTGCAAAACCCCCGTGTTTGTTTTCCTTTTTCAGGCACTAGTTGATGGCCCCTGCAGTGGTGTCAGAAGGCAGGCTATGCCCTTCAAGTGCATGCAGCTGACTGACTTCGTTCTCAAGTTCCCACACAGGTCAGTTGTTTGCATTTTTTTTTACCTGTGTAAAAAATCATGCTGTAATTTTGTCATTTGATGCCTAAATTGTGTGATCTGATGCTTGCTAAAGTTCATACAACATTTAGTCAATGAATTGACATGTGTGCACAATAAAAATTTGGCAGACCTTGTTATCACAATTAAATACATCCAAGTTTTTGTTATCAATATTGGCTGATAACCGCCGTTCAGTTGCAAAGGAAGTAGTAGGCTAGTCCAGACAACTTGCAGTTAGTGGTGGGGTCGATGGTGTGTGGGGAAGCAGTTGCAGTAAATACTGTGCAGTTCTGCTTTTACTACTGTTTAGGTCTCCTTCGGAAATTAAATATGTTCCCTGCTCGCAGTGGAGTTGCAGGAGGCTGAACTCATTCTGTTCTCTTTAGCTTAGTTACTGTATGAGTTTCTGTAATTTAGAAACAAAAATCGCTGACTTTCTGATTCTGAAGCAGTGCTAGGAATAGTGCATGAGTATGCTTCTTGGAGTCGCACCTCTGTTCAGTCCCAGCAAAGCATTTGTACAACAAAATGTTAATTAGGCTACAGAGATGTGTGTGGCATTGACTTAAAGTGTCTGAAGTAATGTAGAAGGGTGGTCTTCCCTTTATGAAATTTGGTGGGACAGCATCAGAGAGAATCTTTTCTTATAAAGACTGTGAATATAATTATGTGACTGTTCTAATGCAGTGCCCGTCAGAAGTGTGTGCGACTTGCCTGGGAGAAGGAAAATATAAATGAAAAATGGGCAGCAACAAGATGGGCAAAGAAGATCGAAGCCCGAGAAAAGGTACAGTTTTCCAGTGGATGAATAATGCTTGTTGTACTGCTTCTGCTTATTAAAATTAGGTGAAGTCTAATAAACTATATATTTTCAATTGCAGGCTAATATTAAACATAGATAAGGCATAGATTTTAAAAATTTGCTACCGATCAGCTGCAACTTCTTGTATTTTAACAGTAAAGGTGGTTTTGTTCAGTCATTTCTATAACCACCTATTTTGTGCGTCATCAATTCCCAGCAAAGGCCTTAAATAGTGAACTAGTTCCAGATATGCAGCTAAGCCTAATTTAGAGATGATCAGAGTTACTTATGGAATGCTTTGAAACACTGAGTTTTACTACTTGGCATATGTATGTATGTATCAGAGCTTCACGACTGATTCTTTTCAAACAGAAAGCCAAAATGACTGACTTCGATCGCTACAAGGTTATGAAAGCAAAGAAGATGGTAAGTGTTTGAGTGTCACTTCTTTTGGGGGTTAATGCTTGTAGCTTTCACTTCAGAGTCACATACAGATGTTAGTAGTGTTACTCTTATAGCTGGCTTAGGTTAGAATGATACAAAGTCTATGAATGCCTTGAATTTTTCATGCTTCTTTGGCCACCACTTTCTCTTCAGTAGTTGATCAAACTTGAACCATGTGATCTGTGTGTCAGTCCTCTGAGTTAGCGCTGAGGAAGGAGTTACCTGCTGATGAAATCAGATATTCTTGATGAGTTACTATGAGTATTTAATTCTGTAACGGAAGTCGTTACACACGAAACATTGGCATGCCAAAGTTACCAGCCAGAATGATGTTGTCCACTTGGTAGATCATAACAGTTTTAAATATATGGTAAATCTTTTGACTCTATAATATAAATATAATGGTTTAGCAAAGGGTGATTATCAAAAAGGGCAGAATACGAAAGCTTAGAATTGAAATCCATAATATTTAATAAATATTTATGAAATATATCAAAATAATTCATAGATATTATTTCATAATATTTATGAGCTGTTGCTGTTTTCATTCTGATGAATAGTAAACATTTTCCTTTTTTACAGAGAAACCGGATCATCAAGCATGAAATGAAGAAGCTCCAGAGGATGGCTTCTAAAAAAGGCAAGAAGCCAGAGAAATCAGAGAAGCCAGAGAAGGTAGAGAAGGCGCCGAAGTCGGCGAAGGTGCAGAAGGCACAGAAGGCGCAGAAATAAAATGAACTTCTAGTTATGTATGACTTGGTGTCCCTGTTCTGATTCTTTAACAAATGGTTAAACATCTGAGTTGAATTGTAATCATAAGTTCACTTTTGCTTCTAACCAAGAATTGTTGTCTGTCTCATTTGTTAATGTCGAAGTGTTGGGTTCTAATGTTTCCCTGGAACACGCAGGTGTGTTTTTTTGTCACGTTCTCTGAAGGTGACCATACAGACCACGCAGTACTCGATACGCAATGACAGTTGAAATATTTGCATACCCAATTATTTGAAGTAGGTTGGATCCTGACATTTTAGAGCAGTCTGCTATTGAAATGGTTGGGAATGAACAGAATTACTTGCACAGTCTTAGGTGTGAAAGATGAGAAAATAATCAGTTACACTAATTTTTCTGTATAAATTAAGGCATAAACTGAAAGTATGTGTTCTGGTTAGACTGTAAGTACGTCAGTGTTTGAAAGACTGACGGATTACTCTTCAAACGCTTTAAATTAATCCATATTTTGTAAAAGAAGCGTCTAATAACCCAGTTGCCCTGTAAGTGCAGTTACAATAATGAGGGACGTGTTAACAAGATGGAAATTGGTGAGTTCTGTTTAAGCATGCTCGCTTTTCAGAATGTTTAAAGTTGAAAAAGTTTATGTCGTGACCTGAGCCTAATTGCAGTTCCTTAAACTATACGGCATATAATTCCTGCTCTTTAATCAAAACCTTTAAGTAAAAAGGGACATGACCTAAAAATTATTACTCAATCCATCTGAAACACTGAAGTGCTTGATTTAGTCTTTGCACTATAAAATAGCGTTTATGTATCTCTGAACGTCAGCATACATATTTTCCTGTGTTTTCTCCTATGCAATTTGTTGGCAGGGGATATGTTTTCTTCGTATTGAATGAAAAAATTGTGAAAGTCTGAGGTCTCTTGTAATTGAAAAGAAAATTATTTTTACAGTCATATAAAATGGGGGAGGGAGAATATATATTTTAAAAAAACAAAGGTTGTAAGACTTAAATATATTGTTAAGTACACTGATAAGCATGTGCTTTTAAGTAGTTACATAGCTAATGTTGCTTATTTTAGCCAGAATTAGGCATCTCAAACACTTAAATTTTTGAGAATTAGGTATGCTCAAACCCTTAAAACTGTATAGTGTTGTCTTGAGCTATTTGTATGGCTTTGGAAATTGAGTTCAGGCACATGGTTGATAGGAATGAATGTAACAGCTACAGGGAAAAAAATCAGAAACGATGCAAACTGGGATTAAAACCCATGTTCAAGCATCTGGAGATCTTGAGTTTAAATTGGATTTTTAAGTGATTAAATCCACCTACTCTGCAACTCTTTAATGTGAAAGTGACTTGAAAGGTATATCAACCTGGAGGTTCTTTAAGGTGAAAGAGTTTTTCCTTAGGGTTCTTTCAGGTTTTTTATGTGGTACTGTTAAGCTCAGTTACATAAGACTGGCAAAAAATTGGTAAAAGTGCCTGTAGAGAAAATAGATGTGCCTTCAATCATAATGAGCTCCCAAATGCTTTTTCTACATTTCCTCGTTTTTAAAGGTACTTGCTTCCAAGGAATAACTTTGGCTATGACTACAGCAAGTGGTCCAGTGTTCTCATTCCCACCGCTACTACTCGTCAGCTACTGAGGTATCTGAAACGTTTTGATGATGGGAAGTGTGCTGTACCCCGTCAAGCTGCCTTGCAGCTGGCATTTGCCTTAACAGGAACTTTATAATGTGCCTGGAGGGAGGGAGGGCTGCCTGTCTACCTGTGTCAGCCCTAGTGCCCCGCCATCGAAAGAGATGGACTGGGGGAGATGGATATTAAAGATTAAGACACTGTTAGGGCAAGAGCATGTTATGTGTCTTAGGAGAAAACGTGGTTCTGTAACACCATGTCTGCCATCAGCTGCTTCTGTGAAAGTACCATTTTTTTTTTATTTTTTATTTTTTTTTTTTTACAATTTGGAGGGAAAGGGGAGAAGGGACATAATGCAATGTACCCATCTTTGGTACCTGTGCTGTCTTTCTGGCAGCACGTTCCGCGTGAGCAGCATCTGGTACTCCTTTTTCCAACTCACGACACCTCTCTGAAACCTTCTGCAGCTCTGTATCCTGTCGGTAGTGCACCTTCCTTTCAGTCCGTGAGAGCTGTGCCATCTGAGATGGTTTGTCCCGGTTTTTCAAATTACTGGGATACAGAAAACTACGGAAGTTTTGTTTCTGAAAGTTACCACGCGATGGCGACGTTAGCTCTTTACAAGGCTGTTCTTGAGGCTCATCCAAACCAGGCGCCTGCGCTGCCTCTCCGTGCGAAGAACAGTGCCAAACAAAGGGCACGGCACAAATATTGAAGAACAATGGACACGCTTATCCAATTCTTTATTTTGCCTTTATAGCTGACTAAGATGTGCTTTGCTAGACTAAGGATATACTTCTTTAATTCACTTTGTGGGGCTGACTGTGAAGAAATTGGATCTGCTCTTTAGAAAAAATGTTAAGTGAAGTCCCAGTGTTTATTTTCTCTGCTGATTTCATGCCGAACATGTAGGGGGCTTGCTGAGGGCAGAGAGGGGAATGCACCCTGTCCCGTTCGCTCCCGAGATCAGCAGATACTGCTGTACTTCCTAAACTTATAGCAACAGTAGGGACATGCAGACCTAATCTCTGTGCTGCAAAGTCTGGGAGACACAAGCAATTACAGCAGTAGGATTGGACCCCTTAGTGGAATCTGTAGTTAAAAGGTGTAAAATCTGCTGTTACTGTGAACCAACTGCAGTTCTGGCCCAAGTGATTTGCTGGTGATATATATTTCTTTAAAAAAAAAAAAAAAAAAAGGGCTATATTTAAATGCTCTTGGTTCTTGTCTAAACATGCGTGATCCTGGTTTTGGCATCTGAATGTGGTTCAATTTTTTTTGAGATGCAATAGACCTGGAAGAGGAATCTCTGGATTTACTGATCTTCCTGGTTTTTAAATACTAATGTTCAAACTGTGCTTCAGTCGAGGTTTGCTCAGTGAGGGCCATGATATTTTCAAATTATTTGGTCTTGTAGTTACCTGTATGATAACAGTAGATAATGCTGTCAGTTCTGAACTATGTCTGCACCACTGATGCTGACCGTGGACCTGTGGTGGGTCTGGTCCAGTTTACAGCTGGATTCCCTGTTTGTTTTGTCTCCTTTCACGTGTGGTGCCTGTTAAATGTTTTCAGCCCTGTGGGTTTCTCTCCTTTCCCCCTGCCCACGTTAAGAAGGTGTCTCTGAGAATTCCAGGTGCCTGCCTTTCATTGAGATGAAAAGGTGCTAATTTCTATTCACGGCATTATTGGTTTATGAGTAAGTACAGCTTACAAGCAAGAAGTGGTAAGTGGAGCAAATTACAGGGATGGCTTAGGCTCTACTCATTTCAGGTCTTCACGTCTTCAGCTTTTGGTTCTTTTTATAATTTCTGTATTTTTTTTTATTTATTCGGAAATAGTTTCTAATGTTGTTTTGAACTTGAAGTTGCATATGCTATTGTCGCACTCAGGTACTTCGAGTTTATACTGGGCTTTCCTTCTCTGAAGCAGAAAGATCTGCTTTCACCTGGTTAAGCACAGCATCCTTAGTTTTGCTGAAGAACCTAAACTGGGCAGTGGCCCTGTGGAAACTTGTGATGTCCCCACACCCTCTCCTTTTCCCTGAACAGGCTTCATTCTTGGATGCCGTTCTTGGATAACCTCCAGTTCATTGTGTCCTTGAGTGGGAATTTGGCCCAACCTTCCCTTTGTGCAGCTGACCCCTGTGTCATATCCTTGTTTTAAATAAACGAAGAGTCGGGTATTTTTCCCTCACCTTACTTTGAGTGATCAGAAACCAGTCTGAGTGCTCTCCAGGTAAGTCTTCATAGCAAACCCTCCCTCCTCCCCCAAAAGACTTTCAAACCACTATGTGCATCCCAATTAGAGAAGTCTTCCACCTGCTGTCAGCCATTTGTGCTGATTACCAGCCTAGAAATTATGCCGTTGCCACCAGCGCAGAGCCACTTCCTCCTGCATAAGTTGCATTGACCTAGTTCTTGTTACAGGGGAAGTGCTTTTTAACATTTCCCCAGTGGTTTCCTGGTAGGTGGGTATTTTTCAGGCTATTTTGGTCTGTAGCTGTTTGAGGGGCATCACTCCTTGCGTACCGTGAGGAGAGGCCCTGGCCAGCTCATCGCGGCTCTCGGCAGAGCTGAGCTCTTCCCTCGCGTCTGTTTTTTGGGCTGCTTGCGGAGCGCAAGTGGTGTTTCGGGGCACTGTGCCGCTGCGAAAGGTTTATGTGGCAGGATCTCATCAGGAAGCTCTGCTTTGATGAAAATGGTAGATGCTTTGAAAAAGTAACAGAATTCATATTTAAATTGCATGAAAGAATATTTTCTTTGAGATCAGCTGGAGCTTTACCTAAGGACACCCAGTGGGAGGGCACAACATCTGAATGTTTTTCACAATAATAACTCAGCAGCCAAGACTTTTTGGAGCCACCGTTTGAACCTCATATTTACAAAAGCCGTCAAACAAAAGAAGGGGCTATTTCTAGCTGTGTTATTGCAGTCAGATGCTGCATAAAGGTGATCTAAAGAAAGGATGAAAAACAGGCTTGCAGGCTTTTTCCTTTCCTTTTTCCTTCCTGGACCCCCTGTATAACTTTAAAGAGATTTTGTTGTTGTCGTTGTTTATCTTTTATTTCTACTGCTTGTCTCATTCGCATTGGACATGTGAGACTTAGCTCATCCTGGAAGTCTCTGTGGATAATGGAAAAAAAAATCAGAGAGTTTATGGCATAATGATGTAAATCAAGTCTGACTAGCTGAAAGTGGCATCATTTTTGCTCTGGTTGCTTGAAGCATTTTTCAAGGTCCAGGGGGAGGCTGGCAAGCTGCTGCTGTTGGTGATGCATGTAGGTCCCCGTCCCAGATGTGAACAGGCTGCCTCGACTGCCAGCCACCTGAACGTGACCTTGGAAGGAACGGTGTTCACGCAGCGGATATGCCTGGCCTCTGCTGGCGGTGCCACAGTCCTGCTTGAGTGGGAGGCAGGCATCCAAGGGATAGGCTCCACGAGATGTCGGGGTTGATGTGCTTCTCCAACCATGCCAAGGGGCATGGTCCCTGTCATGGCACAGTGGTGTGGTCCTCTGTCTGCCTTTGCTCTTTCCAGTCCTCCCTGCTCACCATGTGGTTTTGGGTTGCTCTTCAGAAGGCAAAGGTGTGCACAAATGAGTTGACAGGTAGAAATAGCCACTTGGTTGTGGCTGCACTGACCTTTCTCATTGGCACCGAACTACATGAGGCTCTGCTGGCAGCCCAGTTGGGGGCATAAGCAGTGCTCTGCTGGGTTAGACCAGTGGTCCATCTAACCCCAGCCTTGGTCTTTGATGCTGCTGATGGCAGATGCTGTGTAGGGAGAGGATGCACGTGTGGTCCTTCCTGTTGCAGTTCCCCAGCATTTACAATAGCAGGATTAGGGGTGCTAGAGGATACACCCCTGCCCATTCCCCTTAGTATCTCTTTTAGACCTACTGTCTGGGAATTTGTTCAGTCTTTTCAGTCTGCTCACGCTACCTCCCTCCACAGTCCTGTGGTGACACGTTCCAGAAACTCACTGCCACTGTGTAGAAAACTGCTATTTAGTGTTTTAAACCCAGTCTCCTACTATGAGGACTAACCAGTGTTTGAGACAGGAGCTACTATTCAGCCCCATCACGCCGCATGGCAGGCATCCTTGCCAGCTGTAAGCTTGGAGATGAAGGTGGGAAAACGTTATTTCACAGAGGAGTCCATGGAAAGGAGGTGAGTTACAATGTGTCCTCATTCAGAGTGCCATGACTTGGTATTTGAAGGACCATCAGAGCCGCCATTAAGTGTCAACGTGAGCAGTTGTGTCATAGGACAGTTATTCCACCAGGAGACTTAAAAGCATCCACGTGCTGCATGGTGCCAAACGCTCTCTAGCATCCTATAGCAAATTTGAGATTGGGAGCAGAAGGAAGTCCCAATGCCATGCCACAGGATGAGAGCGCCCAGGGTCACAGGCACTGCCAACAGCCCTGGGATCACTGCTCAGGCAGGAAATTTGGTGTCCTTATGGTCCTTGGAACGGAACCTACAGCCTGGAGCAGGATAGCCCCCGACAATCTGACCTTTCTTTCTGGCCATCTGGGGCTTGTTGCTACTCAAAGACTGAGAGGAGCTCAGCTCCAGGGCTATTGCTTTGTATCATTAGGAGATGATACAAAGCAATCCCTGGGTGCGTGGACTGGACAAATGCCCCAAGCATTCAAGATTTCTCCTCTCCTCTCCTATACTGCTCCACGGGGGTGCGACAGAAGTTCCCTGCCCACTCCCTCTCCTGTCTGAAAGTTCCCAGAACTTAATTCCTCCGATTATTAGAAACTTTCTAATTGTCAGCCTAAATTTATTCATGACCAATTTATAACCAGGAGGCTCCACTTTTTGCTTCTGTAACTGCAGGGCTGTCAGGAAAGATTCATGAGCCCATATGTTGGTCAGGCCCTATTTTCAGCAGCCACAATTCAAAGCTTTTGGATTAAATACTGCCTGATTACTCCATATGTTAATGCATACATTTTCTCCCGTCCTACCGTCGCAGTGACAGAGGACTTTCCCTAATGCAAAGGTATATAAACAGCCAATACAGCGTCTTTGTGGACCCAACTCAAGCATATGCCAATAACTCCTTCCAGGAAAAGAAACAGATTGCTTCTGTCTTGTTTTCTCACTCTTTTCTGAGGGGAGAAATGTTCTGTACATCAGCTTGTGTTCATTTTTTTTTTTTTTTCTTGTTTCTGCCTGATCCCGCAGGTTAGAGCTGGACATGTGCTGAGACGCTCTGAGGGAAATGAAGCCGTATTTTAGCTCGATGCCAGGCAGGGCTTGGGACACCGGCGCATCCGCCATGAATCCAGGAGGGCAGGCTCTGTCCCCAGCACCTGCTCTGTTCACGCACAGAGGTAGGAAGCGAATTTTCTGTCTCTGGCGAGGTCTCGGAGAGAGCTGCCATCACGCTCTGCCGGGAGCCAGGGCGCGCGGCACCCATGGAAACCGCACCAGTTGCACGCTAACGTGAATCGCAGGCAGCCCCGCTCTGTGCTCCTGCCTGGCGCCATCCGCGCTCCCTTTCAGGCTCCCTAAAAGTCGTCCGACTGGAGCTTTAAGCCCCCTGTGGAGCTGTGGATGGTGCAGGAAAACCTGTGTTGGCTCTGGCCCTGCCTGCGAGGGGTGAGAGCAGGCGGGGAGGAGCTGGGCTGTCCCCCGCAGAGCCCCACCGCATCTCCTCGCCTCTCCCAAAGCACCTCCTGAGTAAGATGAGCTGGGACAACTCCCGCTCAACTCCCGGCCAAGGGAATGAGCCGAGCAGCTCTCTGAGCCACCAACGCTAATTCTTAGCCCCTCTAAGCCCAAATAATTTAAGAAGTAATTTTGCAACTGTCCAGGATTTCTTTTTTTTCTGTGATGCTACGCACAGTTTCCAGTGGAGTTTTCCCAAGCTTGTCTGTGGCTTTTCCTTGCCACCTTCTATGAATGTGGTAGCACAGGTGGACGGCTGAACAAAGTCTTCGTCAAGGAGCGAGGAGCGAAAAGTGCACAGCTAATGTGGTTTCATGGTCAGACAAACTCATTGCCTTCCTGAGGAGACCACGGCGTCTGTGCTGGCAGGGCACGTTTGGGTGTCTCCAAGGCAACGGGCGCAGCACCATATGCCATTTTGATTTTGAATATGGTGTCATTTAGAGGGACTGCTTTACATATTATATGAGAAACTGTCTCAACAACACATCTCAAAATGAGACATCGGTGCTAAAGCTTTTTTACACTGGGGGCTGGAATTGTTCTTCATCCAACATCCAGTATTTTTAAACAATGATCAAGTTAAGGATACACAGACACACACGCATTTATTTGCTAGTCAAGTTTGCAGATGGTGCGGGATTAGGGGGATAGTAAACAACAGAGATTTGAATCCCCCAATTTACATGGTCATGGTCCAAGAAAATGTTGTTTCTGATTCATCTGAGTGCTGGGGGTTGTATCTAGAAAGGAGAAAGAGTGGAAGAAAAATTAAGGCTTGCATTGAGGGGGGTGTGTGTCTTTGCCTTGGGAAGGATGTACTCTGAAGAGGACAGAGGTGTCGAGTATGAGCTACGGGTAGAAACTCCGCATCAAAGTTCGAGCTGCAGTAGCAGCTGCTGGGAGGGAGGGAACCCCAGGGGATGGGTGTCATATGGGGCACCCATGTCGTGCTGCACCGGTAGGTGGGCTCTCAGCCACTGTCTGCTCCCACAGGAGACTGAAGTTCAGTCATTTCCAAAGGCTGGTGGAGAACAGAGGCCAACAGACCCTTGGGAGTGTGGGGCGATCACAAAAGCTGCTTTTTCTTGGCAGACCAGGGTAGGAAATGGTTGCTTCTCTAATAACGCAGTAAATGTCTCGGACATGGGACATGGGTGGTAAGAACTATTTCTGGCTGAAGATGGGAGAGCTTTAAAAATAGCCCTGAGAAATTAAAAAAATGAAAAGAAAACCCTAACTCATTTGAATTGTCACAGTTTGTGTCCTGCAAAAACAATGCTGCGGTCTGACAAGAGATCCAGAGTTTCTAGTGTTTATCTAAAATGTAAGCCGGAGGAATGAGTAATCACCTCTGAAGGACTTAATAACTCTTTGTCCCTTCCTCCATATACTTGCATTTGAGTCATGATAGCAAGGAGGATACAATAGGTATTTGTGGGAGGCATAAAGCCTGCGCACTCAGGGAACGCGTGGTTCCTCTGCAGATGTTACTGTTTTCTCTGGCATCTTAAACATTGCTTATAAAGGATTTCTCTCCCTTCAGGATGTGACCCCCTGCCTTTTGTCTTGAGTCAGAAAAACGGTGACAAAACCATCCTGGCAGCATTAATTTACTCTAATTATTGGATTGGGGGTGTGCAGCTTCTTCACAGTATTTATGAAAATTCAGTGTGTTCCATAAGTGACCTGGGTGGGCTTATTTCCATGTGAATAATTAGGAAAACCTGAGACACAAGAGTCTGTTCCCACACACAACGCTTTGAAAGAAATCACCCCCGCCCAGCATTTTCTCTACATTAGGGACTCGGGGCTTGTCCCGTTTAGGTACAGTGGCTGGGGAAGTGGGGGACAGGTACGTGCCACGCTCCAAAACCAGATGCAAAACTCAATTTTGCAGCTTATCTGCTTCTCAGCATCTTCTGGGTCCCAGCACCAGACCCAGACTCACAGCACTGAGCAGGAGCCCATCTCTCTCCCCATTCAGCTTGATCCCTATAACCTTCATTTCCATTGTTTTTCACAGCTGCGGCAAAGGAAGGCTGAAGTATCAGGGTTTCCTCTATAGCCTGTTCTTTAGTAAAGTGTCGAGGCCCATCACCAACAGATATAAGGGACAGCATGGGGGGAAGAGAAATTTGAAGGCTCTCTGAGCAGCTCGTTTGTAATCAGTGGTTGATAGGCAGTGATTTATCTGGGTAGGGTCTGGGTCTCAGAGATCCATTCAAGCTTATAATTATTTTAGCGTATGTGGAAAGTCATATTCATAGTCCCTCAAACCCATTAGAGCCTCACACTTTCCTAAAAGGGAGAATAAAAGTCTTCAACTTTACTTTCTTAAAGGCAGAACAGCTTTCTGTTCCTTGCCAGCTCTTGAAATCTGTCCCCTCTCCGCTGCCTCTCTTTAGTTCCCAAGGGAGAAATGAATACAGGTCCGCAGGGGTAGAAAAAGACTGAAAAAAAATATTTCTGAGGAAAAAAAAAAAATCAACCAGCCTATTTCCATTCTTCTGCAACAGGTATTTCTTTATTAGGACAAGCAAGGGGAAAGGTAAGTCAGTCTATGAAATAGAGGCAGGGTTATACCAGAAGTCTTTGCTAATGTCTATAGTGGTGGCATTTTGGGGGGCACAGAGGTCCCTGTGCTGCTGCGGGTACACAACACCCATGGCTGCCTTTGCTCTCCATCAGTTTCCTTTGGGCTCTGTCCCGTTTCTGCTTTTCCCTCAGGGTTACTAAAGGTCTCAGCTCTCCTATTTCATGGCTAAGCCGGATCTGCCCAGTGATACCAGCAAATTAAGAAAATGTCCGTATGGTGTAGCGTGAGCCTCAGGGGACCCCCCCTTGCTTCTGCCCCGTGCCCTGCAACAGGGGCAAAACAGCTTTTCCTCTTGCCTCCCTCAGTCTGAGGTGAGAGGGAGCAGGCTCCGGACATCTTTGATATTGGAAACGGTAGGGCTTTGGAGGTTGTATTTTGCCTGTAAGCTGGTGGCAGTGCCACCTCCCTGCTTTCCTCTGTCTCCCTTTGCTGCCTACACCGCATGGGAGTTTCTTGGAGTGGGGACCATCCCTCGTCCTGCAGAGGTGGCATCTGTCTGATCAAAGGACCGGCCTCAGCTAAAATCAGGGAAAACTCAGGGAAATCTGCATGTGAGCGAGTGAGCAAGCTCCGTTTCGAGCTGTAGGCACGGCTGGGAGAACGTAAGCAGAAGTGGTCAGGGGACAGAAAAGAAAAAAGAGAGAGAAGAAAAGCAGTTTCCACTCTACCTGTAGTCACTGATTTTCCAGAACGAAGTAGCAGGGACGCTACCGATGGGGGCCGGGACTGTGCGGATGGGTTTGGGACTACCCAGATGAGGTAGAAGGTAGCAATGGCCCTGTGGATTTGGGGGGACCTCCTGGGCATCCTCAGGAAATGGGGGTTCATAACACACTTGGTTCTCCGGTCTCTCTGCCTTTTTAATCTGATTTTTGCACTGTGAACATCATTAAAAAGCTTCTCCAGAGGAAAGCGGGGTGGGGGGTGGGAAATAAAATTAAAATTTCAAAATGCCAAGATCGGAGCATTTGTTTTGAGGCTCAGTGGATTTATCACAGCGGTTTGGCCGCTGATCCCTTAAGTCTGCCTCCCACGGCAGCCATCCACGCCTGTTTCTGATGGCAAATTCCTCAAATGTCAGGCGTGCATTTTAAAGGGTTATTTGTACGGAGAGGCAATCCGGAGAGACCAGCCGGAGCGCTTGGCCTGTCAGTCAAGGCTCGCAGTGCCGCTGCACCGACAGGGATCATTTTGACAGAAAATTGCATATAAATTGAATGATTTCAAAATTAAGAAAGGGAGATGAAAGCAAATGCTTCCGAAATGAGGTGCCACCGGCGAGTCGTGACGCACAGGATTGAGCCTCGGGAGCCCTGCGGATCCCTCCTCCAGCGCTCGGCTGCGGTGTGCCCGTGTCTGCGCCGAGGCTAATACCAGGTTATTGCTAATTTCCTAATATTACTAATTATATTGGAAATATTAGGTTATCAGCTGCCCCAGGGGACTGCCCTCAAGGAAACTGTTGCAACATGTCAGTCCAACGCTGCAATGCCTGGGACAGCCGGGGGGTCAGCGAGCTCGGCGGCAGCAATGAGGGGGCCCAGGGCTTGGTTCCCGTACCCCTTTCTCCCACCCAAGGCTTGCGTGGAGGGGGGTGTGCTGAAGCCGAGATCAGACTGCTGAAGCCCCAGCCAGCCTGGTCTTGAACACCTCCAGGGATGGGGCATTCACAACTTCTCTGGGCAACCTGTTCCAGTGCCTCACCACCCTCACAGTAAAGAGTTTCTTCCTGATATCTAGTCTAAATCTACCCTCTTTCAGTTTAAAACCTATCCCTCGTCCTATTGCTACACTCCTTAATAAAGAGTTCTTCTCCATCTTTCCAGACCCCCTTTAGGTACTGGAAGGCTGCTATGAGGTCTCCCCAGAGCCTTGAAGAACCCTACCTCTCTCAACCTGTCTTCATAGGAGAGCTGCTCCAGCCCTCTGATCATTTTTGTGGCCCTCCTCTGGACCCACTCCAACAGGTCCACATCTTTCCTATGTTGAGGGCTCCAGAGCTGGACGTGGTTACTCCAGGTGGGATCTTACCAGAGCAGAGTAAAGGGGAAGAATCACCTCCCTTGACCTGCTGACCACACTTCTTCTGACGCAGCCCAGGATACAGTCCCCTGGCAACGCAGAGTCAGGGTCAGTGAGCTGGAGTGGGGCTCAGGGACACAGGAGCTGCTTCCTGGGCTCTGCCACTGCCCTCCTGTGCTACCTTGGTCAAGTCACTTGTCCCAGTTTCCCTCAGCCTCATCCTCTTTTTAGACCATCATGTCTTCAGCGTCCCTCACAATAGTTTCTACTGTGCCTTTTTTTGACTTTTAAAAATGATCAGTAAAGAATAATGTTGATCATTTGACTTACAGTTTCCTGGCTGAGGCCGTTGTACAGGTTGAAAAGCTGAACCCCTCCACCCCCCTAACTGAGACAGTTTTTCCTCCTGTCCCCACGCCGGGCTGGCGGGGGCTGGAGACAGCACAGCGCTGGGGCAGGTGACGGCATCTCCTGACACGATGCGGGGACTGATGGGTTTTGCTTGGCCATAGCCCAGGGCCGGAAGGGGAAAGTTATATGGAGGAAAAAAAATAATAAATGCTTTGCAGCCTGGCAGCTGCCTGCGTGCCCTGGAGGGCTGGTGACACGTGTTTGCTCCAAAGCGATGTCTCCAGCCTCCTCCTCCTCCTCCCTGGGGCCTGGGGAAATGGCCTTTAGGATGCAGCCTACAATGGGCAGAGCTGCAGCGCTCCCCGTGCCGCAGACCTGCCATGCGGTGCTGGTGGGTGCTGCAAGGGTCTCCCTCCTCTGCCCCCCCCTCCTCTTCCCCTCCCCGGGGGTCACCCCTCTCCTGGCTGCCTGCAGGCAGTGGGTGCCCCGGGTACCTTGGAAAAGCAGGGGCGCCTGAGCACCCTAAAAATGGTTTTAACGCATTAGTGCTTTTTAAGCGGATAAGAAATCTTCTCTCAGGGCTGTGTCCGCTCCAGGCACTGATGTGGCACAGCTCTTTGCTGGGCTGTTTCTGAAAGGCAAAGCAACGGTAATAAAAAACTGCAAAGAGCGTTTTCTCGGGCACCCGTGAGCAGCGCTGGGCTTCGCTTTCCCTGCTCTGGGGCTGACACGGTCCCGGGGGCTCTGCCTGTCCCTCTGCTTGTCCAGCACCAGGGTAACCAGCAGCAAACGGGCTTGGTAGGAGCAATTGTGTCTTCAGCCTCCTTTACCTGTGCCTCCTGGCTTAAATCAGCCCTTGGTATTAAAAAAAAAAAAAAAAAAAAAAAAAAAAGCAGCAAGAAGGGCTTTTATTGTGAAAAAGAGACTCTTCAAATGCCCGTTCCCCCCTTCCCAGCCTCTCCGCTCCCCTCCCCACAGGGAGGTGGGTCTGGGATGAGGCAGAGTTTGAAAACTCGCAGCTGAAGTTTGAAGGGTGTCCTCCCGCCGGAGGGGGGGACACACCAGAGATGCCCACCGGCACATTGTGGCAGGGACCTGGCAGCCCCCGGAGTCAGCAATGCAGAGTCAGCCGGCAGGGATTGAGGAGATGATGGGGGGGCACCCCCAGGTGACAGCCCCCCGGCTGTGATTAGTACTGGAGGATATTTTTATCATTGCTATTTTATTTTATTTTATTTTATTTTTGTATTTTGTGTGGGTTCCTGGTGTCGTATGGAAGTGAAGTGACCCCGTGCTGCATCGCCTGCGGGCAGTGAAGCACACGAGGAGGAGCGCGTCGGCCGCCACTGCAAGACATGGTAGGATTTGAGGGTCTCCTTGTCGAGCTGGTGAAGGGAAGCGACACCGGGTCTGCTCAGGGACACCAAACCCCATGGGACGAGGTGTGAGGCCATGTCCCGGCTGTCTCCATCCTGGGGACAAGTCCAATGGGACCCCTCGAAGGGTTGGCACATGGCGAGGCAAGCAAGGCACAGAACCGCTCCGGCATGTGTCTGTCCTTAATATCACCAGGGGTGGACAAAGCAGATTGTAAGGTTGCCTGTAAAGGCAGCGCAAGGTGATTACGCTTCCTCGGCTGAAATCCACCTTTTTTAAGAGCTTGGCTGGCATCGCTTCAGGCAGGCGAAGAGCGTGGGGCAAAGGCAGCAAAGTGCAGGTAGGTTTGGAGAGCACAAGGAGCCCCTCCATTCTTTCCCTTTCATCCTCCCAAAGCGCAGCGCGCTTTCAGGAAAAAGTCACAAAACCAGCCAATTTGGCAAGGGAAAATGCCTCCCTCAGGAGAAACGGCATGCTTCCCCAGCAACAGCAGATTCCCCCACGCCCACAGCACATTTCAAACCTTAGGGTGATTTTTCACGTCGTCTAGTTTTGGCACTCAAATTTGGGACAGCCCCTGGAAACCGACTTCCAGACCCATCTAAGCAAGCACAAGCCAGCTGAGCTGGGATGGGGTCCCCACCGCTCCTCATCACCGTTGTCCCATTGGGGGATAGCCGGGGCATCACGCCGGGGGGTTCACATGGGGGGCGAAGTCATGCCGGGGCAGGGGGGGGCTCCGTCTCTGCTCTGCCGTCTCAGCCCTTGCAAGGCTCTTGTCGGGCAGGGACTGCAAACACGCGTGATGGATGAGCTGCTGCCAAAAGCTGGTGCTTTGGTGTCACTTGTGTTGCTGAAATGTTTTTATGTACTCGAGAGCGTGGATGTGAGTCAGAGCAACTCTGGGGGCAGTGGGGCCATGTCAGCCTTCACCAGTGTGTGTGTGTGTGTGTGTGTGTGTGTACGGGGGATGCTGATGTCGTACTTTATAGTTTCCATCCTACAATTTGCACAGGCTGTTTTGAGTTTCTTAATGCATGAACTTCGGTAGCAGGAAAACCAGACAAGACCGGGACTTTTGTCACCCATTTTGGGGCTGGAAATAATTCCTCCCTGTCAAAGAAAAAAGCAAGGCTGCTTTCCCCGCACCAGCCTCCCGTCCATAGTAACGCTTTCCTGTACGAACCTTCACTATGAAGCCTTTCAAAGAGCGTATAGCCTGTGCCAGGTACCTGGTGTGGTCTCCCCTGCGAGAGCGGAGTATTCAGTTTTGGCCAGGATTTCCATTTTACCTTGGCAAGCGAAGGTCTGGTTCTGCAACCCTTTCCCCTTTGTGAATTCACGTATTTGCTGCTTTGATTTCACCCGTAATCCATGTTTGCTCTGGGCACCGCTCACCTGTGGGCAGGGCAGTGCCTGACGGTCAAGAGGATTAAATTCAGGCTGTGCCCCTAAGCTGATCGTCTTGTTGCTTCATTTGCAGCAAAACCCTAAGCGAAATGCTCAGGCAGATTTTTGACTTCTTTCAGAATCACCAGGAGGGTGACCGACCACTTGCAGAAAGCCAGAGAGATCCCAGCTGTGAGCTTCGCTGTCAGTGGGGAGCGCGCGCTTACGGCCGGCTGCTTGTCGGATGCGGCCGCTGTACGTGCCCGACCTGCCGGAGCAGCGAGGGCTGGGGGATGACTGCATTGCAGAAACATCTTCTATCTTTTGGTTTCAAGATCTGCCAGCAAGTAATTTCCAACTGCTCTGTCGTTCGCCTAGTATGAGGCAGTCTAAATAAGAGGGGCTGCTTACACTTTATTAATCCTCCGGCATAGACGCCAAACGCCCTAATTCCCTTTTCTGTTTCAAATGCTCAATAACTCCAGTCCGCCTGCAGCTATTTCTCTTGCCCTGAAGGAAAAGTTCTTTTTTTCTAGGAGCCAGGTCGCACCGGTGCTCTTGCCGGGTATGCTCCGCTCACTCGCCCCATGGGGTTCGCTGGGACAGGCAGAAGTGGGTGGCTGCCGGCAGCTTTGCCTGGGACGGGATCTGCGGGACACAGGCGGCACTCAGAGCCAAGCAGCGAGCAGCTCTCTTCCCCTTTTTTCTCTCTTTAAAACGGGATGCCTTAAACGGAGGAAAAGGGGGTTACCTTTCTGCAACTGAGGCCAGGGCTTGTATGAACAATTCTGTTTTGAAGACAACCCGCAGGGGGCTGAAAGGCCCCGCTGTCCTCCTCCTCCCTCCCCTTTGGAATCCCACGAATGCGCTTTCCTGCTCTCCAGGAAGGGAAAAAAAACCTGACAGCCAGCTCGGGGAAACCCAACCGGCCGGCTTGGGCAACCTCCGCTGAAGCGCCAACGAGGGAGTCTGGGGCTGCCCCACGCCAGCACCCCTGCAAGCGAGTTTTGCGAGCCCCCGCCGGGCACCGAGCAAACGCTCCTCCTCCGTGGTGCTGGTCCACCAGCTAGAAATGAAAACTGAATATAAGTGGACCAAAATCCCCCCCCCCTTTCCAAAATATAGAAAAGACGTGACACCCTCCCCCAGAAAAAGAAATAAAACGGGACTGGGTGCCAAAACGTGCAAGAGAGTGTTAGCAGCTTTACAGGCACTCGTCAGTGGGATTGGTAAACTCATCGAGAGTGAGAAGGAAATAAAATTTGGTTTTATTTTAACGTGTTCCTCCCCTTATTAAATGCAGCCCAGGAGGAATCAGACGTGGCTTTCTAGCGCTTCTGCTCTTCGCTGCGGCTGTGTGCAGAGGAGCCAAAGCGGTGCGGCCCCACTGGGGATGCTGAGCCGAAGCTGGTGAGCGGCCCAGAGGCACCGGGAGAGAAGCTGTTTGGGGTGGGGGGAGGCTGTGAGGAAGGGGATCGGCGGTGGCTCCCAAGTTCCTGCTCTTACTTCCCCCGGGTCTGGGAATCCCACAGGAATCCTTAGCGTGAGCTACTTGCCGCGACTGGAACCGAAGCGCTGAGGAGCAGGACTGTCGATTCCCGAATGCCGTAGGGAACAAAGCGTATTGTTTCCCATCGGGAGAAACCCGGGTGTTTCGAGGCAGTTTGTGAGGGGGACTCGAAGGGAAGAGGTCCGGCCCTGCGGGCCGCGGGCTGCTGCCCTCCTCCAAAGCATCCCCTGCACAACCCCTCACGAACAAAGGCAAGACTGTTCAAAATGAGCGGGAGCGTGAGGCACAGATGTTGCACAAAGGCGAGCCACATCTGTTTCGCCGGGGAAGGGGCCCCTTTCTCGCTGTTTCAGCAGGCAGATGGGAAAAAACTGCTCCGAAAACCTCTGGAGCTGAGCGCGAGAGGCTGGTCGGGAAACTGGGACGAGGGGAGGGGGGAAAAGGGAAACCTGGCGGGATCCTGCGCGGCGGCGGGGGGAGCGAGGGAGCAACGGTCGCCCGAAACTGCTGCTCTCCCTCCTGGCGGTCCCTGCCAGGGTTTCTAGGTTGTGCTGCTCTCAGGTAGGCGGGAGGGTTAGAGGAATGAGCAGACAGAGAGGAGGGAAGCTGAGGAGGACCTCCCTTGTCCCCGCGATGCTGGCAGGACAGTCGTGCGTTCGGGGCTGCCCAGATCCTCGCTGCCTCCTGTGAACACGAGGTGCTGTTTCGGGTCTGCGGTGACCCAGATGGTTTGGGTGCAGGTTGATATTGCTTAATATAAGGCTTTCAGTGGTGAAAAGTAACGGAGGTGTTTACACATGTAAATGGCAGTAGACCCATGCGGCTTGGTGACAGGTCCTGAAAGACAACCAGCAGTCTCTTCAGAGATGTGTCTCCAAGAAGCAGAAGACCCAGCTAAGTGCAAGAGTCTGTAGTAAAAACCCTGTGTCTGAACTTAAGCAGGAGAAGGATGAGGCATCTGAAAGCTTTCAGTTTGCTTGCTTTACGCAAAATGAGTATGGCATCCTGGAGACCGTTTATTTTTGTGGCGCTTTGTGTTGACTTCTGAGATTAAACCAGAGGGGTCCTGAGCTGCACTGTACGTAGCATCGGGATGAAAAGCACCCTGTCCATCCCTCACTCAGCTGAATATTAAATTCCTGCAAGCCAAAAGATTTACCCAGTGGGAGTAAGGAGAATTTTCATTTTTTCTCAGTGAAAATTACACAATTTAGGGGTAAGGACAGTGTCATCACAGGAGGAGCAAGTCCCTGCCGGTACCCTGCAGGGCTTTAGTCCATCCCAGGTGCAGGACGTGGTGTGTGTCCTCTCTGGGTCCCCCTAAGCAGCAGCTCTGCCCACATCTGCATCAGCTGCACCCTGTAACGTGGTGTCCTCCACCCAGGTGATGGCCATCCATCTCCTCCATGGTGTCCTCTGTCGCCTGTCCCAAGTCCTCTGTAAAGATGCTGAACAGGATGTTTGGGATTAAGCCTTGCTGCTCTTGTAGGCTACTCCTGGGGGGTTTTGCAAGCATGGGTTTCAACTGTACTTTGTTCCGTAACTCAACTGGAACCAGCCAGTGCAATGGGAAAAGCACTGTTATGTACTAGCTGGGATTTTCTCGTTACGGAGAGCAGTTTCCAGCACTGACTGAAGATTTTGTTCAAAACGGTTCTTCGGATGATGGGGTATGAGGCTAGAGCCAGTGCTCAGCCCGTGGCCGGGCAGACAAGCACCTCCAGGGTGAGGGGCCTCCCAAGAACAGAAATAGCATGCCTGGGCGGGGGGAGATCGAGCAAGAAACAGGGACATCTCACCCCTCAGAAGCAAAAAGCTCAAGGAGCTGGTGCAGGGCCTTAGAGCCAAAGATGCGCCGGGTTATTACTAGAGAGAGGCTGTAGAGCTGGAGGGTTTCAAGGTTTTTACAGTTTGCCGCCCCAAGGCTGTAGCAATAACTGGGAAGAAATACGAAGGCAACATTATTTTAGAAATTAAAGGAAGCATGTTGGCATCATCGCTTTAAAGCCAGTGCTCAGAGTGAATCAACACCATTTCATCCCTTTGTGCTGCTGCTGGAGTGTTGGCCTATACTACTGCAAAGCACGCTTGTCGTGCAATTAGACTAGAAATTATCCCCCAGAGGCAGAAGCTTTGCAGACCGTCAAAAATTTAGCAAAGTACAGCATGTTTTAAAGTTTCACCCCAGGCAATGTAACTCGGTCATTTTCTGGTTTGGTTTTGGACACACTGGTGGGAAGCCTTGTGTGCCAGCTATGAGGACTTCGCTGACTCTGCAGGGAAAGACCCAGCACTATGTGGCGATGGATCAGGTTTCCATCTCCTGGGCTTCAGCCAACCCATCATTTGCTGTAACTCCCTTGCATAAAATTTGTGGGAGCACAGTCCCCCTTCCCACCTCTGCGGTTGCCTGGCTTCAGATTCCCAAGCCACTCGTGAGGAGCAACACGCGGAAGTGGATCTGCAGGGGCACGTTGAGCCAGCAGGCAATGCCTGCCTGCCACATCCCTGCCCGGGCACTGAGCAGGGTGTCCTTGAGGGTGTCTGCAGTGTGCCGAAATGCTGGGAGGTCATGGTAATGCCCCCTTGAAGGGCATTTTGGAAGAAAAAACCTGCATCCCTGGTGGACACAACCCCAGACACACAACTGGTGCAGGTCGGCTAGGAATTACGGCCACTTTGATGGATCATGAGGTCGTGTGAAGGGCTGTCCTTTCTTCATGCCCCATGGTGGCACAGGTGCAGATGGGTGGTGGTGGGACCCATGTGCAGGGGGAACATAATGGCCCCTCCACGGGGCCATCTGTGTGGTGTGAACTCAGCCCCCTGCTCTGAGCCAGAGCTACCTTCGAGGCTGGCAGTCATAATTTAATAGCTGTCTTTAGTAAATTCCTGCTCTGCAAGCCATCCATCTTCCCTGAGCAGGATGATATAGGAAGGCACTTAAGCACTTGAATGATGGGCAACGGACACTGCCCAGGATTTCCTTCTGCTCAGGCTCGCCCAGAGTCACTCCACGGCTGGAGGGATTTTGTCTCCTTCCATGTTCTCAGCACGGTTACGGGTCCCAGCAGCAAGCTTAGCCCATGTACCATCCCTTTACAAGCCAAAAAACTCCTGGTTGAAACCAAAATGAAAGGGCTGATCCCCTCCTGGACCTGGTTGCCGTACCTGCTCTCAGCCTCTATCCCTGACACGCCGGGAGCTGCCTGGAGCACCACGTGTTGGGCGCAAGGTTCTGGAGACATTCCTGGAGGCGGTGGGCAGCCAGAGGAGGTTTCCCAGTTGCTTTTCAAGCAGCCTTTGTTAAAAACTGGTCACGGTGGGCTGCGTCTCCTGCTGCCCAGGCGGTTTTGTGGTTCATCGGGCGGGCAACGAGCGCGGTGCTGGGAGGATAAGTACAGTTCTGTGTGTTGCACACCCTCCCTGCAAAATATACCCCGCAGGGTGTGCGTCAGAGAAATGCACATACCTGCTTTTAACCTGCTCGCTGGTGGCCTGTGACAAAAGCCCCTGAGCTTGGGAGTGTAGGGTGGGCAGGCAGATGAGAGGGACGTGGCCACAGCTGAGCCATCCTGGCTCCCTCAGGCACCTCTTGGGGGTGATGGGATTTGCTGCTGGAGGGGTCTGGTGGTGCCAGTGCAGGGGCGGGACCACTCTTTTGGATGCCAGAAGAAAACGGGGATGAAACCCACTTTTAAAGGCCACGTATTTCCATGGCATCTTTCTAGTTTTAGGGCTGTTTCTTACATTCTTGGATAATGAAGTTTGGGGTTTGTTTTTCTTTTCTTTCGGGCTCGACAAAGCCAATTTGATGCACTTTGAAAAGAAATTGAAAACAGGCTTCTCTGCTTCAAATTCTGCCAAGGTTCAAGCGTCCCGGGAATACAATGTTAAGGATAAAACCCTCCCAACCACACTTAGAAAGTTTTATCCCCGAGTGGCCAAGGCTGCACAGGCTCTCCCTGTGCCTTCGGGAGCCAGAGAGGTGCTGTATGTCCCTCTGATGAGCGAGGATATATATTTTTTTACTTATTGGCATCCTGGAACAAGCAGTACCTCTCTTAAGCCTTTTTATGGGTTTTGCCCGTAGCTTTCCCCCCTGGGACTTGGACCTAATTTCTGGAGAAGACGTGCTGTACTGTCACTATGTCAGACTGGCAAAGCAGAGCTGTGCGTATGGTTTGCATTTCAGGCTGAATCGAAGCCATAGGCTAAACTGCAGCTTTTTTTTTTTTTTTTTTTTTTTTACAGCATGGGCTCAGAGAAAGCCTCTTTGGAAAAGTATTTACCCTAGGCTTGTAAATACAGTATTATTTCTGCAACGTTATTATTAAATTCGCAATACCGACCGCCAGAAATAACACAGAGACTGCACTTGCACTTTTTGCTTTTCTTTTTATTGTTGATGTGGCAGGGAAACCCCGAACGGGGCTGGGGAAGGGCGCCTGCGGTGGCCCTCGCCCAGCTTCACAGCGCAGGGTTTCAAGCTCAGGGTGGGAAAGAGAGGAAGCTCTAACTTGCCGTGCCCAAACCCGAACTCACTGACAGAGAAGACAAAGTGCGTTTGGACAGTAATGACGCTTTAACCACTTGGGCTGTAAACTGACTTGACGTTAAAACCCAGCAATCGTTGCCATCCATTTGGCATCCACTGCTCTCCAGCTGTGGATGAAAAAGGATTTTTCCTGCAGTATTTCCAAGGTTCTGCAAATGGCCCCCACGTGCATCCCCACCCCGCACCCCCTCCCCGAGGATACTTGGATTTTTGGCAGCCATGTTCCTTGCACACCCAGAGGTGGTGTAAGTGACCAAAGCGTTATTATCAAATCCTCCATGCAGAAGAGGCTTACAGGGGGTTTTGCTGAGAACGGGGTGGGCTGCGTCTCTTCAGAGGGGTGGGATGGGGGAGGTGCTGGGAAAAATGGCCCAGGGAAGCACAGATTGGGAAGGGAACTCGGCTGGATGCAGATGGGAGTACTGAGATTTACAGTTAATCCTGTCCATCGGGATTAAACCCATAGATGTCATGGCAGTTAATTCAGCGTACTTTGAGGTTGGAGAGACAGACTGCGAAGCACTTACGGTGATGACTTGAAAGGAGTATGGGTATCAGGATATAAGGATCTGGCCTTTTTATGCCACAGCGTTATTTTACTATGGTTAAAATATGATTTAGACGTTACACCTCCCCTAAACTCCTGCTCAGGATGCTGGACATGGGTTACAGGTGCTTGGGAATAAATATGTGTCTGCACTCTGCAGGACTTGCTTGAAATGCAAGGCATGTAGGTTTTGGGTAGCTGAGCTCGGGTGCCGCCTCTGTTAGTTGGCATTTGGCTACAGGACAGCAGCAAATCGCTATCCCATCCAAGTGAGGAAGAGCTGGGAAGGCATCCCAACCAACCACTTGCCAAAAGTTCTGCTGCTCCCCGGGGCTGCTCAGGGGTGTTCAAGCTCATCCCGCCCAGAAAGGTGCCTAAGGCAATGACTTAGCCATGTAGTATGGTGCCTGGGACAGTTAATACCAAGCCTTGAATAACCCTGCCAGTAAACTAGGTCAGGACATCACTCTCTGAACAGTCTCACCCTGGACTAGCTCCTTTTCACTCTGGGGCTGGTCCCCCGGCAGGTCCCGAAGCCCCCCACCAGACAGCCCCAGCTCCCAGCAGATATATGTTGCTGCGCTACGTTGTACTTCTAGGAGACAAACAATTAAACGAGAGGTCTAAAGCTGAATCACTCCAAACGCACCATCGCTGCCTCTTATAAGCTGCATAAAGTCTGCTCAGTCCTTGAGAGGGAGACCTCGAAGGGAAACCCCCACGGCTGCCGCCAGCGAGTTGGTGGCTTTGCAGCTCTTCACATCTCACTCGGTCTTTGGGAGAGAAGTGACTCCTCACCACGGGGCCATCTGAAGCAACCTCCCCGCAGTGAGGGCATGAAGCCTGATGGATTTTAGGATAGTACTGGATGGGTTTATGAAGGGGCTCATGTGCTGGGATCGCTTGGGGCCGCTCCTTTCGGGTGGGGGTTGGTCCCTGGA
Source organism: Vanellus vanellus (assembly GCF_965231255.1). NCBI lineage: Eukaryota > Metazoa > Chordata > Aves > Charadriiformes > Charadriidae > Vanellus > Vanellus vanellus. Next base: position 47,639,976 of record NC_138906.1, on the reverse strand, counting down.
GCCATTGGGAGCCTGTGGTCCTAAAAGCCCCGTGGCTGGAAATGTTTCTGCTCACCCAGCTGCCTTCTGGAAGACATTCTGGCTGCTGGCTTTCACCCCACCCCCCCCCCAGCTTTTTAGGTCTTTTTTTTCTTCAAGCTTTTCCTCTTATAAACAATCTCTTATCCCTTCTTTGGCAATACATTCTCCCACTGTGTCTGCCACGGATATACTTGGGCTTCCAAAATAAATAATGGCAAAAAAATGTATCCACTTGAACGTTGCCCTGACTTCCAATGTGGGTTCGAGCCGCTTGGAAATTCCTTTTGCAAAGTGGAGAAGCGACGCCAAGGTGTCTTTGGCTGCTCCAGCCCCTGGCAGCGCGTTAGACCGCCTGATCCCGGGTGAACACGGCACGGGTGCAGTGTGGCCCAGGGATGGGGTGGGCTGGAAGGATGTCCCAGCACTGCCCCTCGTGTCCCTCCACCTCACCCCAATGGGGAAGGTGCTGTGCCCGGGGCAGAGCCAGCGCTGCACGTGTGGGATTGCTTTAGGCCAAAGGGAAGACGCGTTGGCTTTGAGATACGGAAAGACTTGCACAGTATTTGCTCGTAACTGCCTTTCCAGCCTATATAATTTTTATAAGTCCCTTCAGAATAGAAAGTATGACTAAAAGGGGGGGGAGGGGGAAAGCCGTTTGTATAAAGATATATACACAAAATCTTCGTAGTACCTGTTTAAAGGCAGTTCCTTAGTGCTGGGAATCAGAATATTTTAGGTTTCAGATACAGCAGTTTGCATCCTTTTTAAACACAGGCTGTCACAGCTCCAGACTGGCACTCGGAGCTGCCTCGTTTTTGTTGGACGCAGCGGTGGGCAGAGCTCCAGAGGCCGTGTCTCAGCACGTGTTGAGACATCCTCCGAACAAGGGCATGGGGATCTGGGCTATGGGCTGGGTGTGCAACCAGGGTAGGAGCCACTGAAGGTGTCCGGAGTAAGGTCTGAAGATAAAAACCTCTTAGGAACTGGAAAGCATTTGCCTCCAGCCAGGAATTTGCTCTGCTTTGGTCTATCTTTTTATTTATTTATTTATTTATTTATTGAGTCTTTGAAGCAAAATATTTGAGCATGAAGAAATAAATCTCCCACAAGGGGATCCTGTACACCGGCGCTGCAGACGTGGCCATGTCAGTGGCGGGTCAGCCCGTGCTCTGACCGGCTTCTGAAGGGACTGCAGCTTATTTCTGGCACAAATCATGCTGCCAGATGTACCTCTCCTGCTACAGCACTGCGGAGGCAGCCAGCACTTGGGGAACACCTTTCTCAGGGATCGCACAAGCAGGGGGGCTGCTCCTCCAAAGCAAACCCCTTTAAGCTTTTTGAGCGCTCAGCCTGGGCAGGGCGGGCACACAGGTCTGGGGGATCCCCAGCCATAGCACCCCATGGGGACTCCCAATAACACTGTCCCTTTCTGTCCCCATAGGCCCAGCGACCATGGCGAAGGACAGGGCTGAAGCCCCCCACCCCGGCAGCCCTTGGGGGGCTGCTGGCCCTGGCGCTGCTGGCCTTGGCCCGCCTGCCCCCATCACCAGACCAGTCCCCCCACCTGCCACCAGCATCGTCCCCCCCAGACCCCCGGCAGGAGGTGGCCGCCCCCCTGCCCCGGGGACAAGTCCGCAGCAAAAGGTCCCCTGGGGCACCCACATGGCTGCACCGGGACCAGCAACTCAGCCGGGGCAGGAGGCGACGAAGAGGGGTGGCAGCGGAGGTTCCCCCATGGCTCTCCAGCGATGACCTCCAGAAGATGCGGCTGCTGGCCAGTGGGCAAGTGGTCTCCAAAACCCGCATCCCAGCCCACGGACAAGTCCTGCGAGTGGGTCTGCGGGCCGTGGGGGACACTGAGGAGGATGCCTTGCCAGCCAGCCCGGAGGAGGACTGCCGGGATGGGCGCTGCGGTCTTATCAAGCGGCCTGGGGACCTCTATGAGGTGCTGGCCTTCCACCTGGACAGGGTGCTGGGACTGAACCGCAGCCTGCCCGCCGTGGCCCGGTGCTTCACCAGCCACCTCCTGCCCTACAGCTACACCAACGGCTCCCTGCGACCCATCGTCTGGTGGGCACCCGACCTCCAGCACCTGCAGGATGCCAACAACGACCAGAACTCCTGCGCCCTGGGGTGGCTGCAATACCAGGAGATGTTGCGGCCCCACAGACCAATGCTGGCGGCTGGGGACAGTCCCTGCTCCAGCATCGCACGCAGCGAGTGGAGCCGCCTGGCCCTCTTCGACTTTCTCCTCCAGGTAGGGCTGGGGTGATGGAGATCTCCTGTCCCTCTGGCTGTGCTGCCCTGGTCCCCCTTGGGACTTGCAGGGAAACACAGGCAGGTTTCGGATGCGGTGAGTCCGCTCTCACGTGGGTGAGCTTTCCCGCAGCATGGCTCCATCGGCTCTGCTTCGTTCGGATGCCGGCAGTGGCTTGGGATGGGGCATCCCTAGGGACAAGCAGCATGTTCTGCATCAGCCCCTGGAAATCAGGAGCCCTGCCCCTTTGGACGGCACTGCTTTTCTCCTCCTTCCCCTCCTTGGCATTAACAGTGCATAATCTTCTGTCTGGAAAATCATACCCTGCTGCTACGAGGGATTACGAGCGTCCCAGAGAGTTATCATTTCTCAGAGGGCAGCTGTGAGGAGGCAAAAGTGGTTTCTATGGAAAAAAGCCTGTTTAGGCACCTTGGGGCTGGAGCTTTGGTTATCAGACAAGGGGAAACCACCTGAAGGGGCAATTATTAAAACAAAACAAGACAGACGCAAAGAAAGAAAGAAAAGAGGCTATTAAAATATGTGTTCTCATTATTCTCTCCTTTTTTTTTTTTTTTTTTGGCAAAGCCTGACCATTAATCTTTATAACCTCAGACTATGGCTGGATGAGGCGGAGCAGTCCTGGCTGGACTCAGAAATATTTTAGCTGAAACAGCCAGAGAAATGAGAAGATTAACCAACCCCCTTCCCTTCCCTAGGCCAAAATGCTGTTGAGTGCAAGGGAAAGGTTGAGTCTCCAGGAGAAAGTATCTAGTTTTAAGCAGACAGTCCCTTGGAGGGCCGAAGCAACGCAATGATAAATCCAAGGGCAATCCACAGGTTTTCCTGCCTGACTCCGATGGGATCCTCCCATGCGGAAAAGCCACGTAAAGGTAAAGAGGCACCAAGTCAGCGGGATGTTATAGAAGTGAAATAGCGTCCTTCAGAAGTGGCTTTAGCCTCTCACGGCCCTTGCTGGGGAAGGAGAAGCTGTGAGCTTTGAGCCCTGCTGTACGTCAGCATTGAAATCTTGGTTGTTTTCTCCAATTTTAGCTTTAAAATTGGGCTTCTTCCATATTCATTTCTCTTGGTGTTTGCCATAAAGGAACACCCCTCTTGGTGTGTGAAGCTTTACCAGGGGGCAAAAACGCTAAGCCCGGTGGAAAGGAAGCAGCTGCTGATGGCTTTGTCCTGCATTTTAAACAGGGCCAAAAATACATCAACTCTGAAGCCCTGCAGCTGTGTCCCTGCACTGTGGAACCCCCCTTCCCAGCTGGGGGGAAAAGCAAGGCATTTTTCCCTGGGGGAGGCCATCCCAGGCTGAGCCATGGCTGGAGAGCCCTGTCAGACCCAAGGTGGTGCTCTGGGCTGGCCGAGCTTTGCCTGGCACCAAAGAGGGGCTGAAAGAAAGCTTCTCACAGGGTTTCAGTTTGGATGGGAGAAGATGTGGCTCACATATTTGTGTTCCAGCTGTAAGACCTAGTGTCCCCTTCATTAGATACATTTAGGTTCTGGTGAGGACAAGTTAACATAAACGACCTGGGGAGGGTTCATCAACACGTCAGAGGTGCTCTCAGCATCTCCACAGCTGTCTGGCCCATCTTCTGGAGCTCCACCTGGACACCGGGTCCAGCCTCCACCGTGCACGTCCGTAGGTCCAGCATCAATTCACTTCGGTTTCACAGACGCTTCCATGAATGGAGGCCTGAGCATGTTTAATGTCTCTGTAAATCATCTCAGGTTATCTTCACCTTCTATGCAGCCTGGAAAACAATGCAACAGGTGAGAGAAATGGAAGTGCATGGAGGAAATGTGATGTTTTCTTTCATTTCAATGCATTTCATGTCAAAAGACACTTCATCACATTTAGCTGGTGAGTGTCCCGGTGGAGAAATGCTGACCCGAATCCTTCATTAAACATCAGAAAGGGATTTGTTAAGGAGCTCTGGTGTGGGACTAATCTTGCTTCTCAAAGGGTTTTTAATATAATGGCCATGGAAATCAAACTTTGTGTTTCCTGCAACATCTTCTTCAGCACTTGATTAGTGTTTGAGTTCAGACTGAACTCCCTCTTGAGGCACAGCCTTTAATTCATACATTTTCCTAATTATCAGGGTGAGGTGAATGGGCAGCCTCTGTGAATCATGTGGTTTCCAGCCAGTCGTTAGCTGTAGATCTCCCTGGGCTCACCTGAGAGCTGCTCCAGCCCTCCTGGCAGCTCCAGGAGCCTCTCTGCACCCTGAGCTCTGGCTCCCAGGTTGGCACCAGCAACCCCAAGCAAGCGAGCAAGTCGGATGCCTTCACACTGCAACCGGAAAATATATATTTATATATATATATTTATATATTAAAGGAGATTTATATACATATATGGGGTGGGGTTTGCTGTAATGTTGTAAGCAGGCTTGCAGATCTGGAGGCAGTGAGGCAGCCCCCCTGCACAGCCATGGCAGCATGCAGCCATGGGGAGGGCTGTTGGCAGCCAGCGAGGTCCTGTCTGCCCCACAGACGGGGGGGCTTCTTCTGACAAAAGCTGAGGAAGCTTAGTGAATACTGAGGCAGGGTTACTGAGATCAGATCTGACAGAGATTTATGTCTTTTTAAAGTCCTTCATCCCTCTGAAGGCGCGGGTGCAAGCAGCACCGAGGTTTCTGCAGGGATTTGGGGTGGGAAGGGGTGTCAAGCCTCCAGCTTGACAGCCTTGACAACACGGAGCCTTAGCAGTGTCTGCAAATAATTAAACACATATGTGGTTAAAACTAGTCACCATGGCCTAACTGAAATGTCAGGCATGCTCTGTGTAATGCACAGATTGCTTTTTCCCTTGCCAATCCTTTCCCATTCATCTTCCTTCCCTTGAGAGCTGCTCAGGTTGCCAGTAGGGTTGGTTGAAAGGACATATATGAGCTGGGAGCCAGATGAAACCATCATCCAGCGCACCAAGACTCAGTCCAAGGAAAAAAAAAAATCTCTTTTTGAGGTTTCAAAACCTAGATTTCCTTGGGTGCTTTTGTTTGTTCTTTTTAGGTTCATCGTTGTGTATGTCTTCCCTTGGTTTCAGCCGGAAGCATGATCTGTTCGCTCTGTGCAAATACAGAGTGTGGAAGTACCAGGCACAAAAGGTGCCTGAGCTTCAGCAGGAAAGTCTGTCACCAGCACCTTCGTCAGTCTCTTCTCCAAGCCAAGGGGTTTTTGCCAGTCAGCTCAGCTTTTGAGTGCTTCCATGCCTCTCCCTCACCCATCGGTGTGCACAGATTTTCCATTTTGTGTCTACTGAGGAGCCTTAGAAAGTTTATTTTCCTCTGAGCAAGAAAAGTTCACAACTGGACCACCCCACCCTGGACACCTGTCCCTGCTAAAGTCCCCAAATGTCTTCCACAGGTTCATGACCGCCTGGACCGTTACTGCTGTGGGTTTCAGCCCGATCCCTCTGAGCCCTGTGTGGAGGAGAGGCTCCATGAGAAGTGTCGAAACCCGGCGGAGCTGGTCCTGGTCCACATCTTGGTATGTCCCCCCGCTGCCCAGGGACTGCTCTGGGGCAAAGATGACTGTGCCTGGGAGGCCCTTGCATGGCTGATGTTGCAGCAAGGGGGACATAGGTCCCTTGGTGATGCTGGATCTGTGGTGGGAGGTGGTCCTCAGCCTAGAAGGACGTGGGGTTTGGCAGCTGCTGACCTGCAGATGCTGTCAGGATTTCTCACTAAAAAAACAGCCTAAACGCCCAAACTGGTGACTCCCTGCAGTAAGTGAACTTCTCCTTCCCGTCCCACTGGCAGGTCCGGAGGAGCTCGCCATCCCGCCTGGTGTTCATTGACAACGCAGGCAGGCCACAACACCCCGAGGAGAAGCTCAACTTCAGGCTCTTGCAAGGCATAGACAGGTAGGAAGGGCGATGTGCACCGTCCTGGGGGACACGTCCTGGGTGAGTGCTGAGTTAGCACAAATGGGATGGACAGTAGCCCTATGTGCACACCTTCATGCCATTCTCAACCTGTCCAGTCGGGCATCCCTGTGAAGCAGGACCACCTCCCACCCAGGATGGGGCAGGTGGGTGGACTCGCAAACTCATCACACGTGCACCTGCACTGAAACTGTCTTCATCCTGCTCTGGGCGAGTGATGGCAGTCTTCAAAGCCTCTTTTCCCCTCTCTAATTGGCAGCTGCACAAAAATAACCAATAATCAGGCGTTTCAGCATTTCTTGCATTGTTGCCCATCAGGTGTTTGGCACGCTATCGGTCTCTTGATTTGAAGCTTGTTTGGATCCATTTCTGATGGAGCTGTTCTGCACGCTCGCCGTGGGCAGAGGTTTAAGCAGGAGGCTCCTCATCCTGTGTTCCTGTGGTTGGACATGCATTTCTTCTTGAAGCAGTGGGGTGGCCTTTGCTGGGGTGCTCTGCTGCTCCCCTCCTCCCTGCTCGGCCTTCCCTGGGTAACCCCTTCCCTCCCTCTCTCTTCTGCTCCTCCGCTGCAGCTTCCCGGCGGTGGCAGTGGCCACGCTGCGGTCGGGCAGGTTGCAGAGCCAACTGCTGGAGTCGCTGCACGTGGACCGGGACTTCTGGGAGAGCCAGGGCGGCGCTGAGGGCCTGAGACCCCTGCTTCAGACCATCGACAGGCGGGCACGTGTCCTGCTGAGGTACATCCAGGAGCGCAACTTGACGGTGTTCGAGGACTCGCCACGCTGAACTGACCTCTGTCCGGCACGGTGTGCCTACCTTGGAAATACCAGAGGTGATGGATGTACCTCACGCCGTCAGTGTGGGCGATGTGAGACAGTGTGTGTTTGACTCTCCAAAAGGTGTTCCCCACCACCCCACCCCTTGTAGGATGCCCTGGAGAAGGAGATGGGATCACGGGGAGTAGGAAAGAGAAGGAGGAGACATCTCCTGAAACAACCCACAACTGCATGAGAAAGGCAACACTTATCAAGTAAAGGTCTCAGCATGGATTTTTCAAAGGAGGAGCTCATCCATGGTGGAGGGGCACACAATTTTGGATGCCTTCACTCCCCCTTCCACCTCAGCAACTTTGAAAACTGGAGGCTTGGACAGTTTGAACAGCCTACGGGGACCCTGGGAAGGGTTAAAGAAGCGGTGAGAGGCACTGCTGAAGGCTGGGGGAAGTCATGGGCAGCCTTTCCATGGCTTGCACTGGGCTTTTGGATGATGCCTTTGCTGTTTCCAAAACATCACTGGTGGAGAAGCTGGAGCGGCGTGGGGGAAAGCAGAGGGGAGCTTGCTAAGTGGATTAAGCAGGGACAAGTCTCCTTGACAAGAGCTCTGTCTTTCCCCAGTCGGAGGAGGTGGTGTGTGCCTGGGAGCGAGCGTAAGCCACTGCCCGAAGCCGGGGCCAGACGGGACCCCGGCCCACCGGCAGCTCATCACGGAGCCTGCGGTGCCGTCCCCCCGTGTGCCGCGCGCCTTGTTTCGGCAGGCCTGGGCTGCTGCCAAGGTGCATTTCGAAGGTGGTGGCTGAAGGTTTCCATCTCTCGCTCGCTCTTTGCCTTGGCTTGTCAGGGGATTAAAACTCAAACCGACCCTGAGCTCTGCCGCTTCTGAAAAGCGCTCCTGCCTGCTTGCTTAGGCACGGCTGGGCAAAACTCTTTCCAAGACTTGCAGAAATATCTCCTAACAAAAAAGCCAGGCTAATTAATTCAGCAGAAGGCAATCGAGTGCAAAATGCTTTCTGAGCATGCTGGCACCTCCGGCAGAGCCTTTCCCACTCCTGCCGCCTCCGTATGCTCCTGCCCGGCAGCCCACCGTGATGGGGCGCAGCAGCATCCCAAGCTAGGCAGGTCCTCAAGCATCAGGGCTGCAAGAGAATTCAAAAGCAAAATGAACTGGTGGAAAAAAAGATACAGGGATGGGCTCTGTCAGAGCCTCTCACTCCCTGCAGTGTGTTTCCCAGCTGAGGCAGCAGTCAGTGTTTGCTTGCCAGGAGCAGCCGGTTCCCAGACTGTGGGCTGATGGTTTGCCACCAGGAGAAGGCTTTTATAATGGGACTTCAGGGAGAAACCCTCCATTTCTCTAGTGCTACAGGTGGAGCCTCCATGCCTGAGGCACCCTAAGTCACTTGTGCCTTTGGAAAGTCTCGGTGAGACCAGTGTGGGCACCCGCGCTGTGCTGCTGTCCCGTTGCCCTCGCTTTGGAGAGCACGGCCACCCATGCAGTGGGAGAAGCAGAAATGGTGGGCATTGATGCCTTCCCTGCTCCATCCCTCTCAGCACCATGTCAGTTCTAGAGCCTGCAAGGGGATACTTTAACAGCCATGCTGATAAGCACAAGCAATTACCTTTTTTTTTTTTACTTTTTCCTCTTGCTTAAGAGAAAATGAAGCGAGGCTTAAGTGACGTGAACCAACAAGCGTCAGTGCTCTCAGAAAGCATTGGCATTCAACATCATGGGCATAACAGCATCCAGAGCGCCGGCGGCGTCTTCCTGGAGTCCTGCCCTCCAGTTAGCCAAGGGAAAGTCTTTCCCTCAGCACTCTCTCTATCCCATGAGTTATCACCCTGTTTGCCACACCGTGGGATGGACGACTGTCAGGGAAGCCCCGCTAAAGCCCAACTCATGGGGATTCATTACTGGGAAGCAAAGTTAGACTGTAAGCAGAGAGGAGAACAAAATAACTGGTCCTGGGTCCTGTGAAAAGCCATGCCCAGGCACAGCCTTCTGTGAATAAAGGAGATTAAATGTAACATAATTAAACCCAGAAAATACGCTGTGGAAAGCTACATGGTAACAAAAGCATTAGTTAGGATGTATGGCACCAGTCATAGTCTTGTTTTTCTCGTTAAAATGAGAAACTTCATTAAAGGAGAGGTTTTCATCCCATGCAAGCCAAGTTCTCAGTGAGAAGCGAGAGGAAGGTGGGGCACTGCGCGGTGGCCAAAGCTGTTGGCTCGGCTGTGCTGGAACAGCAGCTTTTGCCTTGCCCCTGGTTGCATCTCTTGCCTCCGGTTGTGTCTGTTTGACCTTAACATTGCACAAGGTAGTGGGGATTTTTCTAGGGTTTTTTGCATTTCCTTAGTTGTAACGTGTAAGTTTGCTGGCTGAACACATGGGGGAACATCTGTAAACGCTTATGCATGTGATTAAAAATTGCTCTTGAATTAAAAAGGCGCCTTGTATAGATAAATGAGAGAAGCAAAAGCCATGATGTTGCTGAGACTGATCATCAGTCTCCTCTAATTAATCATTTTTTCCATGGGCTTGTCTATCTAGCCAGCAAAGCGCACAGGCTCTGAACTGTGGTCACAGCCGTTCAGAGAAATTCCATGGACTGCTCTGCCCGTATCAGCCTTTACCGCGTAGTGTCAGGTTCGGTTTGCTCCAGCTATGAATGTGTCATATTTCCTGTGATAAACTTATTTTTATGGGTTTATAACATAGTTATAAAAATTCGCTCGGAGCCATGCTTGACAAACAAGATCTCATCTCAGGAGCGACTCATTTTAACCAAATTTCATCGGGTATCATCACAGATCCTGTTGGGGCGGGTAACAAAAGAAGGACACGGTACAAGCTAGCTGTGGAGCCGGGGCAAGACTGCTTTGCCTTTAAGAAGGCAGCACCAGCTAAGCAAAGGAAAAACGGTGGAGAAACAAGTTAAGGTACCTTCCCTGGTCTTGAAAGAGCTGAAGTGCAGGTGGCTCCCAGCGGGGGCAATTAAACACAACACCCACCTACCAAGGATGCTCTTGCTGGTATCACTGGTGACAGGATGGAGGAGAGCGGTGGCAAGGAGCCAAGACCATTGGGACAGTGAAGCCATCTGCAGGTGAGAGTGCCCTGGGCACCCAGCAGCGTGGGCATGAGGTGCCACTTGCTCCACACATCACCCAAAAAGACCCAGGGTGAAAGCCCAGTGCAGCCGTCCTTCACCTTGCTCTTCCCTTTGTCACTCCAAGAGCTGCCAGAAAAGTCCGTAAGGTTTTCCCCGAGGCATCGGGCAGTGGTCCCACCAGAGGTCCTCGCAGGAGGGCATCCCTGCAGCACCCTCGTGCCCACTCTTGGTGCCAGTGGGAACGTGCTGCTCGCTGCCAGCGCTCAGGGAACAGCGTTTGAGAGCACGGGCACGCACCCTCACCGCGCTTCACGCGGGGGAAACTGTTTCTTTCCACAGCGACCAAAGTGGCATGATTCGCGTTTAATGGTCCTCTGGCTGCGCACCTCCCTTCAACTGGCAGAAAACGGGGCTGGGGGAAGGAAGGCAGGGGCCAAATTGGCTCCAACCAACTCAACACACACGTGCACGCATGCAAACACGTGGATGCCATCCCACACACGTGCACGTGTGCACCCACCCACCTACCGTCGTGCAAGCATGCACCCGTACATGCACAGACATGCGCATGCGTGGACGCCCCTCCATGCATGCACGTCTCCGTGCATCCCCATGCACGTGCATTCCCCCCGTGCACACATGCACACAAACACCCACCCAGACCCCCCCCACAGGCACACTACTCCTGTTCAGCCTCTTCGTAGCCCCCCCCAAAGCTGGTGACCCCTGAAGGCCCCCTCAGCAGCCTGCTCCAGCGCTCCGCGGGCTGCACCCTCCATAAAATAAATGCCTTTTTGCTGCATTTAAGGGCCACTTTTTGAGCTGCCCGTTGCAGCCGCAGGACAACAAATAGCCTTTGCAGCAGCCCCATACAGAACTCTCACAGCAGCCCAAACACCCACTGAAGACCTCCACTGGCCAAGGATGACACCAGTGGGGTCACACTCAGGGCCGGCACTCGGAGATGCTACAAGATGCTCAGCAAAACCCACCCAAGCATCCCTCTGCATACAGGAGGAGTGTGGGCTGGCTGCTGCCCGTAAGGTAAGAGCTAGCAAGTAAAGCCAAATTTATTGTTAAATCACTGGATGTAAAAATAATCTGGCTTTTAGAAAGCAATTTATTTATGCTTTCAGTGCTTGCTTAAATATTTACGTGGAACAGGAAAAAAAAAGTCCACTCCGACATAGGACTACCATTGTAGAGACGGCCTTTAAGATTAATGGAAGTAAATTAGCCTGATGTTTTATTTACATCCAGCAAAGCAGTAGACAAACTCTCCTTGTGATGGATTTTCTTCATTAGTTGGGCGAACGCCTAAGGTACAGCTTTTGACGTTGTTTCTTCCGAGCGGTTAGACAAACAGTTTATCAGAAGAGTATAAAATTGTCAGGAAACGAAGCAGATTAATGACCAGTGAAGGGAAGATCATTGAATTTGTGATATAAGTAGCAGTATCACTGCAGCTTAAGAAACGCCTTATTAGATAACCGACGTGTACATGCACACAGAAGCACTGAACCTCTTTCCCCCCCCCTCCCCCCCCAGCTCTGCCGCCTCAGCAGCGGCTGCTCCCCAAATCGTCCCTTCATGGGGGGTCTCTGCACTGAGGCTTCACCTCCCTCCTCCTTCCCTCCCCTTAGGTCTGGGTTTATTCTGTAACTCTCTCATTAGAGCTTGTGAACGTATTATTTCCTCCCAATTAAAAACCTCTTAGACTGTAATGGCTTCAGGAAATATAACCTTGTCTTCGTGTCTGCACAGCAGGAACGGTTTCCACAGCCTAATTTGACGATTTTGGCTGCTATTACAGCAGTGATAATCATACCAATAACAACAACAATAATATATAGGACTTCACCGGTCTTTTGATTCTTCGGAAAAATCCCCCAGCATTAGCGGTTTATGGATCCCATATGGCTCCTCCAGCAATTATGTCTGGAATGATAATTAGCTGTCAGATAAGGCAAACTGCGGAAAGGAGACTGGGAACCTGGGGGAAGAAAACCTTGCCTGCAATGGCGGAGGGGCTGTTCTTGCGGCTGTCCGAGGTCTCTGCCTCCCCCCAGGCATGGGCTCAGGTTCTCAGGTTTTCAAGCTGCAGAAGAGTGATTTTGGGTGCATGGATGACTAAGAAATACTGGGTTAACAGGTGCCGTGAATCTCAGTCTCCGAGTGCTGTCTCCAGCAGGTGGCATTGGCTGGACAGGCTATCTTTTCTCTACGCTTGCCAACAGCTTCTTAAAAGTTTCATCTCTGCATCGGCAAATTTCAAGCTGCTGGAGCATCAGTAATTCCCTAATTCTCCTGCAGCCTAATCCGCCCAGCTGCCCCTTTATATCCCACCACCACCACCTTTTTCCCTCTGTTAACAGTCTCTTTCCAGTTAAAATTCAGATTGGCGGGAGTTGCCGCAGTACGCTGCTCCCAGCCAGGAGTGTTGGGAAGCAGGATGGAGCAGGATGGCCACTTGGAGGGTGACACGCGGCAGCAGATGGTGGTCTGCCACCCAAGTGTGGTCCCAGGTGCTTGGCAGCCACAGGAGAAAGCCACCTCTCCTCCCTGCACAGTGTTTAAAATGCACTGTATCAACTGTGCAGAGGAGCAGGAATGGCTCTTATCATTTGAAAACCCATCCCAGTGACAACTGTGGGGACCTGTCCAAAAATCCTGAAGCTTAGGAGTTCTTGGGAGCACTGATGATCCTACCAGAATAGCAGGCTTCCAAATATATCCAAATACTACCCAAAATAGCTCTGGAGGATGAGGTCTCTTAAACTTGACCTTCCCATCACGCCTTCTCATACATGATGTACCTCTTCTTCCTGCAACACAGAGTGACATGGACATGGCAGGGTTTAGTCCCTCCGAGCTCGCAAATGAAGCATAAGCACAATACCCCAAACCAGGCACTATTAATGACGTGATGGAGGTAAAACTGAGGCTTTGACAAGGTGGACCACATCTGGGTGTGGACAAGCCTTTGTCTCCGGGGTCACCCAGGCATTTGTTTTTCTCTGGTTGATCAGCCGTTGCGGGACTATGCTGGCCCACGTCTCAGCTCTCTGCAAGGGGCATCTTCATGGCTCTTCCTGGATTGAAGGTCTCGAATGGTGCGAAGGTCAAGTTTCTGAGAACTTGTGCCTGAGAGCTATTTTGGATACCTGCTATTTTGGCAGGATTATTTCTGTTCTCGAGAACTCCTAAACTTCAGGAATTCCCAAATAGAACCTGTGGTTGTCCCCGGGATGAATTTTAAAATGATACAGCTCTTAGAGATGTGTGTTGCCAACCAGCAGATCAAACAATGCCGTGCTTTGGGGCTTTGAAATCCACTGTCTTGTAAACAAGGCAAGCCAACGACACAAGCATCCTCTCCCTAACAAGAGGAGGTTTTTCCTCCCCAAACTGCCTCCACGTGGTCCTTGGGAATTTCCCTCTCTTTTGTTTCACTCCTGACTGAAGGATCAGCCTCACTTCTCCTCTTCAAAGAGGAACCAAACTGTATTCCTCTGATACCCAGCATCACCAATCCAAGACATGATGCAGGTGCAAAGAGGTTTCTGAGGTCTGGCACACTGGGAACCTCCCTCCCTCGCTCCAGTCTGGGGACCTCTCCACTGCCAGCCCATGGGCAGGGTGTTGCTCATGCCCCCATGCATGGAGCTGCCAGGTCGTGCATGTGCCTCCAGCTCTGTCTGCTGCTGGGGTTTGGATGACATGGGCATTATTTTCCCCTCCCCAGACCCTGGCTGAGTTGCAGTTTAGGCAATTGGACTCACCGTTTTACATCCTTTTGGGATGGAAGGCTGTGATTCGCGATGCCTGTGCATGGCCAGGCAGAAGAGGGGCTCGTGGCATTCCTGGCGTCCCTGCCACGAGCACGCAGCAGCAGAGGTGAGGAGGAGGAAGGGTAGAGACATCAGGTCTTTCCTTTAAACCCATGAGTTTTCCTGACCTATACCAGGAACTAATATTTTGGTCCGTGGGGATGTTAACTAAGCAGGTGGGCTGCCTGACCTTTCCTGGGCTGGCTGGAGGTAGCAACATGGGGTGATGCCTTCAGAAAGTGCCTGAAAGTGGTGAAGGTTTTTCCCACTGGACACTCAGCCTTGGGAAAGCAGAGATCAGCTCTCAGGGATGGTTCAATCCTGTCCCCCCCAGTCCAGCCAGATGAATATGGGGAATTTTGAACCAGGTATAGGGAAGACCCCAAGGAAAACATGAGTCATGGCTCTGCATGGAAATGGGATGGCATGTGTCCACGCAGGGGGTATTTTCTTGGGAGGGGGTGACCATGGCTCGACAGAGCTGCTAGCCAAGGTTTCTGCTTGAGCAGGCGTGGCACCACCTCTTCCAGTCCTACTTTTTGGATAAGTTTTGCTCCACTGGAGCCATATCCAAGCAGGGACGCAGTTTTCATTGCAGGATGAGGCTGGCGGATACAGCGGCACAGGCTTCGCTGCAAGTGTTGCCATATTTTTGCAGGTGTTCAATTTTAATTGCCCATTCTGGCTGCATCAGAAAAAGCAGAGTAAGAAGAGCATGTTACATCCCAGGGCTGATTATGCAGATAAACAATCTGGGGTTTATTGTCTTGACCTTCCTGAAACAAGTTCTCAGTTCATCTGAGTTAAATCTGAAAAAAAAAAAAAAAAAGGGGATCTATTAAGCTGAGCAGCAGATCTGGCTTCTAGGAGGTGTATTTAGGTGCTGACAGGATACTAGGAAACTGAGATTTGCCACAACTGGGACAAATCTTTAACTTTTTTTGTTCGTTCACCAGGGTCTGCTAGTTCTGCTTCTTGCCCGTAGTAAATAGTCTGGAAGCAGATAATTTTATTCAATTTAAGGCAATTCAGGCTATTTTTCCTTGATTCAGGGTGGGAGGGAGAGGTGGCATAAAATGTACGCGCAGAATGGTCAGGTTAAGGTCAGATACTTCTTACTTTATCTTTTGAGGGTGAAACCTGGCATCGCAGGCAAAGACACACAGTGATGTGTACAGAAAGGGTTCATGCTGGCCATTTGAGGTGAAGTTGAAAGCTAAGGGTACAGACATCAGAGATCTCTCTTCCCTCTCTGCTTCCACTGAAGACCAGAACAATTTGCCGAGGAGCTGCTCAGAAGCTGGTTGTCACACCTGGCTGGTGACCTCCACCTGCTGATGCCAGGTCCCTGCCCAACTCACAATGGGTTTGCACACCCTGAGTGCTCTTCCCTTCTCCATCCCTTCCCCCATCCCTGCCTCCTTGCCATCCTCAGCTGTAGGGCAAAAGGGATGAGAGGTTGGCATTGGGTCCTCCAAATGGTTGGGGTTCAGCTGGAGAGTTAGGATGGTGTAGCTTGCACTGCTTCTTCCTCGTCTCAGATGAAAGACACAAAGGTCTCCAGGACCTTTAGCAACCCTAACTAGTCTCAGAAATGTTAAGCATGCAGACATGTGCCCATAGCATATGGGGAGAGGAGCAGCAGAAGGCTGTTCTCCTCTACTGGCAAAGCCGCCCATGTTGGCACAGGCGAGCTATTTGCTGCCATGGCCAGCTGGGAGGCTCTGCAGGGTGCTGCAGCTCGTTAGGAAGTGCGAGCAGCACCCTCCATCGCTACCCCACCGTGGTGGCCTGATAAAGGTCCTTCCCTGCAGACACAAGTTTGCAAACTCATTTTTTTCCCCTACACAGAGGAACTATACGGTGGGGTCACCCCACGCCGAGGACTCCTGGCGTGCCTTCAGCCCCTCCTAGCTACCCCCCGGCATTAAGAAAAGCAGTTTCTGTGGTAAGGCTGAGCCAAAGCGCACTCACCAAACAAAATCCAGCCAGCTCTTTATTTGCAGGGCAAACAGCAGAAGAGAAGCCAATGTTTGCTGTCCCCATCCAGCCACTGGCTGCTGCAAGCCCTGGGCTGGAGAGCATTCAGAATCGATTTCAACACCAGCATCCTGCCTGCGCTTCCCACCGAATGGCTGGTTTCAGAGCAGAGATGGTGGCTGACATGAGGATGAAGTGGAAGGGCTGATGTTGGACAACTGGGGAGGCTTCGCCAATGGAAAAGTGCTGGCAAGTGGTCTTGGCATCTCACGTAGGCATCTCGCCTCTCCCATGCCAGAAACAGCCAGAAAAACACTGATACATGGCACAACCGAGCTCCAGCGCTGAGCTGAGAGGGGACTTTGGGGCATGTCGCAGTGGGATGCCTTGGTGGCACAAGACCAGCTTACCTGTCCAGCTGCTTTGCTGCAGTCCCGAGGCTTAGGACGCAGCTTTAGGAAACCCTTTGGCTGCCGTTCCACAGCTCTGCTGTTATTTATGGCCAAATATAATCAAACACGGGTATTCCTGAGCAAACAGCTTTTAAGACTTCAGAGACTCGGGCTTGGAGTGGCTGAGAGAGAATAACGATGGAGAAATGCAGCCTACCCCATCGGCCTCAACTCAGCCAGAAATTTAGGCTGAGGTGGGCAACGACTGTGGAGGGGTCAAATCAGCTGGTGTGGTCTTGCCCAGAGTTTTACAAGGAGAGGAGGTAACTCATGGGGGAGATGAGGTCCACCCTGCCCACTGAGTTACACCCCCACCCCAGGCAACGCTGGGGTCAGCCCTGTTTCACAAGGGTGGTTTGGGGCACGCAGTGCCACCAGCCCCCACATCACCAAAGTCCCCCGTAGGCCCCGTGGAGATGCCGGCACCACCTGGGAACCATGTACTTTGACTGCGCTCAAATAAGCCTTTTGGTAGCAGCTCCGAGGTGATATTTGTCCTGCTTTCTGCCCGCACAAAGGCAGGATTAGGACATCAGAAAGTCCTGCTGCTTAATCTTCCCTTTGAAGGGACTTGGAAAAAGAAAGAAAAGAAGGAAAGGGAAAGAACAGAGCACTGAGAGCGGGCAGCAGATGCGTAAGAAGAAAGTATTATGGTAACATGTCTGAGCTTATCATTTGTGATCTTGAGGTGTCCTCAAAGGCTGGTGAAAGATGGTATTTTTAGCACAAGACCTGAGTTGAAGGCCTCCGCTGTGGTCCGTGCAGCGACGAGACACCCTCCCCCCTCCATCGCCAGGCAAACCCCAGGCTCCCACCCTCTCCCTGTGCGAGGGTTCTTTTTTAATTCCTTGCTGCTGTAGCACACAGCAAGTGAGCATTTTGCATGTGCCGGGGAGGTTTGGAGGCCGTCGGGAAGAGCTGGCTGATATTTGGGGAGCACTGTGCTGGCACACAGTCTCCACTGCAGTCTCTTCCCTGCCTTTATTTCATAGAGTCACAGAATCGTCTAAGTTGGAAGGCACCTTTAGGATCATTGAGTCCAACCATTAATCTAACATTGCCAAAACCACCACTAAACCATGTCCCTAAGCACCACATCTACCTGTCTTTTGAATACCTCCAGGAACAGTGATTCAACCACTTCCCTGGGCAGCTTGTTCCAGTGCTTCACAACCCTTTCGGTAAAGAAATTTTTCCTAATATCCAGCCTACACCTCCCCTGGTGCAGGTTAAGGCCATTTCTTCTTGTCCTGTCGCTTGTCACTTGGGAGAAGAGACTGGTTCCCACCTCACTACATCCCCCTTTCAGGTAGTTGCAGAGAGCGATAAGGTCTCCCCTCAGCCTCCTGTTTTCCAGGCTAAACCACCCCACTTCCTTCAGCCGCTCCTCATAAGACTTGTGCTCTGGACACCAGTTTCTCCTCCTCTTCTAGAAATGGGAAACAAGCAACACAAGACCGATCACAGTTCAAGAGGTGCAAGAAGATGTGCAAAGCCCCCAAAACACGGGCATGCCTGTGCCGGCGGCTCAGCTTTGCTCTCCGGGGCTCCACTCCAGCCGGCCCCAGGGCTGTGCGGAGGGAGAGGCCGCTCGGTCCTTCCCCGCCTCTCCCACCTGGTGATGCTATTGCATGTGCTCTTCAAAAAAGATATCATCTCCTCTTCCCGAGGCGTTTTGATTGCTCTCGGTAGAGACCGCCTTTTTTATGCCTGCAGTGTTACCATTTCCTTGCCCCTGCCTGCTGGAGCTGCCTCTTGCACGGTCTGCAAAGCAGCCAGGCACTGTCTATTTTAACTGCTTTTTGCTGGGCAGAGAAGAACCTAATGAGGTTCAACAAAAGTAAGTGCAAGGTCCTGCACCTGGGGAGGAAGAATGCTAGGCACCAGTATAGCTTAGGGGTCGACCTGCTGGGAAGTAGTTCTGAGGAGAAGGATCTGGGGCTCCTAGTAGACAGTAAATTATCCATGAGCAAGCAATGTGCCCTTGTTGCCAAAAGGGCCAAGGGCTGCATAGGGAAGAGTGTGGCCGGTAGGTCAAAGGAGGTCATTCTCCCCCTCTACTCTGCACTGGTGAGGCCACAACTGGAATACTGTGTCCAGTTTTGGGTTCCCCAGTTCAAGAAGGACCGGGAACTGCTGGAGCGAGTCCAGCGAAGGGCAACTAAGATGATTAAGGGCTTGGAGCATCTCCCTTATGAGGAAAGGCTGAGAGAGCTGGGACTCTTTAGCCTGGAGAAGAGAAGGCTGAGGGGAGACCTTATTATGGCATACAAGTATCTAAAGGGTGGGTTGAAGGAGGATGGAGCCAGGCTCTTTTCAATGGTTCCCAGTGACAGGACGAGGGGTAATGGGCACAAGTTAGAACACAGGAAGTTCCGTTCAAATACACGGAAAAACTTCTTTACGGTGAGGGTGACAGAGCACTGGCACAGGCTGCCCAGGGAGGTTGTGGAGTCCCCTTCTCTGGAGATTTTCAAGACCTACCTGGATGCAGTCCTGAGTAATGTGCTCTGGGCAATCCTGCTTTAGCAGGGGAGTTGGACTAGATGATCTCTAGAGGTCCCTTCCAACTCTGAAAATTCCGTGATTCTCCCACCCCTTCGCCTGCCCTCAGAGCACAGTGGCACGTTGGTAAGGGGATGTGGGGCAGTGGAAGGGCTGGGAAATAGAGAACGTTTTGGTGTCAAGAGGCTGAGAACTGGGGGAAAGTGGGTACCTGCTAGGCTGGTGGATTCGAGCCCTGGTGTGGTGGGAGTGGAGGTGTCAGTATAGGCACCTGTGGGGACGTGGGCAATAAATTAGTTTCTCTGTCTTTGCAGAGCTACGGCCTTGAAATTCCTCTTTTATTCCATAGGGACCACTGACTGCAAAAAACAGATGCTGTCTGTCCAGCATGCCTTGTAAACCAGATATTAATCGTCTCGGGGAGAGGACTGTCTCCTGCCGTGTGCATCAAACCAGATCTGCAGGAGTTACTCTGCAAAATTTACATTTCTGAGATGGATTAGTGATTCGGGCTCCAGCTTCCTACCGAAGAGGCTGAAATTCAATTTCTCCCCCTCTCATAGCTTTCCTGGCTGTTGGTGGAAAGTGGCTTAGGCCATGCCTATGTTAATCAGGTAAGTGCAGATCTGGTTTTCACCTCCCGGCCGACCTCCCTCCCCACCGCGTTCACACCACAGCACATCTGCATCCGGCGCGGGTGGGGGGATTCCCATGATGAAGAACACCTTCGAGCCGGGACAAACACAGGCACCTCTGAGATCTGGTTTTGCTCCATGAAAACCAAAGCAACAGATGGCAGAGATGCTGGTGTCGGTGCTGCCGTCTCCTCTGGCGCCATCAGCGGGCTGATTCCCACCAGCTATGGGCTCTCTCGGCAGATAACGTGTTTGTTTTAAGGGCTGCTGGATGCTGCGGCAGGTTACTGTGGGCAGTGGAGGAGAGAGCCAGGGAGAGAAATGGCACAAGGTCAGACTTTGTCTGATCTCGTACAGCCCTTATACAATTCTATAAGGCAAATGGTGTATTCCTATAATAATAAAAGAGGCTGCTGAGGATGCTCAAAAGTACAGTGAACTGTCCTTATCGCTTTTTTTCAGTCATTATATATTGAAAAATCATTGCTGGTATTACAGGGAGGCTGCAAAGCTGCCTCTTTGTGAGTAAAGAATCAATAATTTGTTTTCTTCTTCCCTGTATGAAAACAATACCATTAAATCATATTGGTTTATTAAAAAGGCGGTACCCCCCCCAAGCACAAATGACAAAGCTGATCACAGCCTGCCTGTGGGGAGATACAGCTCTCTCATCCACAGCCTCTATGAACTTATTTATAAAAAAAGAGCTTAGCATGGTTATTTATTTATTATTTATAAACATTATTTTATTATTTATAAACGTGGTTATTTATTAGTCGGCACAGCCAAGTTTTGGCCCCCACAGAGGTGCCCATGGGTGCAGAGCAGATAAAGCCCAGCATTACCTGCTGGATGCTTTGGGACAAACCTCTGCTCCTTCTCCTCCATCCTCGCCCCGGGGATTTGCCAGGCAGCATGGCTTCCCGCAGCCAACTCACAGCTCACTCACCTCTGCCACCTTACTTGCAAGAAATGCATCCTTCTGGACCCAGTATCGTCAAATCACGAGGGTGGTTAGCTTGGTCGTACCCCAGGACGAGTCAAGTCCTGCCGGCTCATGAAAACCCAAAACTCCAGCAAGGAAGAAAACGACGCACGAGACAAGAAGAAAAAAAGTCTGAGAAAGATGTAATGGTTACAGCGATCTAATCCACTAATTTCTTTTATCTGACAACGTGAGAGTTTAAGCTTTTGAAAGGGTACAGGCGAAGAAAGGTGCATCACGTTAGCATCTTCTGACACGCTGCAGAAGCAAACCCGCGCCCTTGAATCACGCAGACAGGGGCAGCCATCATTCACTTTGCATGACATATTTTTCCTCTGTCTCTGCAGTGCAGCAGCAGTTGCAGCCGGGCCAAATATTAATTAATTGGATGGGGCAGAGCGCACAAAGACTTGTATGGAAGTCGTGTAATGGGGAATCACTTGTAGAAACGCGTCTACTCCCCGCTCCCCCTTACACCCTCCAGAGAGTTGTTCTGCAGGACACCTCCACAGAGCTGCTTGTGATGGAGCTCTCTGAGAGTCTGGGCAGGGCTCACGAGGATGGTACGAGGTGTCTGATGAGATACTGGACAGCAAAAGAAAACATTCCCCTTCTTTTTCCATAAAGATTTGGTCCTTTATTCAACCAACACCCCAGCGAGGCACCTTTACCAGCAGATATGTCGTGAATAATTATTTTCAAAATAATTACCTTCACCTAAATGTTAAAAAAAAAACCCACCTCTAGTGTATAGCTAGCGGTTATGGAGCTGGTATAAGGAATAAAAACCTTTATCTCAGCTCAGGATACTCTCTGTGATAGCTCTCAAAAATTATTACTGTTAGCTCCTGGCAGTTTTGTACCAGGTTCACCCTAAAAAAATATCAAAAAGGCCTTAACTAGAGCCAGCAGTGACGTTAAGGAAGAAGGCGAGAGCTGCAGGCAGGCAGGATTTAGCAGTTCGGGCCTCCTGCCATTACCTGGGGCCCTGTTTCTGCAGTGACCTTTGCAAGCCCGGGGTTAAGACCCCGTTTCTAACCCCATTTTGAGGACGTAGCTCAGGCCTCTTTCCGTAAGGGGCTTCGGTGCCCCTGGTTGGGGTAAAGGGGGAAGCAGGAGGTGCAGTGCCCGTAGTGGGGTGGGAGGGAGAGAGGGTGGCGGAGGCAGCAGTGGGGAGGAGGGGAGAAGGCGGGACACCCCCTTTTCAGAGGACCGAAGGAGACTGCAGATTAAACCATTTATTGAGATGGTTTCTAATGAGCCTGCTACAGCTTTGCCAGGTGGATCAAAGAAATTAAAATCCTGGGGCAAAATAAACATTCCCATTCAAGCTCACTCCTTCCTTACTCCCACTCTCCCCCCAAAATCCCTAACCCAACTCAGATGCACAGTCCAGCCTCAGTTCTGAGGATGCTGGGACTGAGGTGTCGCATCTATTTCCAGGTGAGACTATGTGGTGTCTGTAGGATGTTGGGGCCACCAGAGATCTGCCTCTGGGTGTTTCCCAGGAATGTTGGTGTTAGGACCCGTCCAACTTGCTGCCGCTCACCTCAGGTGCAGGGGGATGCTGTGCTCACCCAGCAGCACTACGCAACGGGTGAGCAAGGTCCCGGAGCTCAGCCTCCCTTCAGAGGTGCAGTGATCCCACCACCACACCATGGGTCCTCTGGCAGGGCGACCTCACACTTCTCTTGGTGTGAGGACAGCAATCCCTGCCTGGCCTTGTGGCTGTCGCTGAGTTCTCCTAGCCTCCAGGCTCCAACCAGGGTCTCCACGGGCTGGCAGAAGACCCCGGAGCTGGAGATGATGTGTTGGAGGGAGACAACCAGCACCAACCAGCCTCCGCTTGGACTCTCCTTCCCGGCTAGCATGGGTGAAGGGGCCACTAGGTCCTGAGCAGAGGAGGGGGGAAAGCTGGTGGCCTGGGGTCAGAAGCCAGAAGGACTTCACAGGGTTTGCTGAGGAGTTGAACAGAGGGAGATTTTGTTTCTGAGCTCTGATCTTCAGCTGTAGCTGAAAGTCCAGAGCAATCCCACAGCAAAGGAGCCGGCCAGGATGACCCCAGCACAACCTTACCGGAGCATGGGGAGTCATCACCGAGGCTGGCTTTGTCCTACACCCCTCCATGAGGTCCTTCACACATGGACCTTCTCACAACCACCATCATTTCTCCTTTCTTTCTTCCTCTGCAAAGGAAGAGAATTTAAAGATTAAGCCCTGCTGAGAAATAAAAAATATCATAGGTCCCTTGAGACACAAAATACAGCTACAATCAACTGCACGAGTGGGGAAACAGCTTTTCTACATGTTAGGGGAGGTTTGGCAGGTAGGAAAATATTTCTCAGCTGAACACTCTTCCTCTGGTTTGGATTAATAGCTTGGCTCCAGCTTCACCCCTCCCATAACAAATAAATTTTAAAACATAACTAGCCTGAGAGAAGAAGTAGCTGCTGGATGCCTTTTTAATGCTGATTTTTTTTCCTCTGTAAAGCACTCCTCTTTTAAAAGCTCTCCAGCTCTTCACAGCTCATTTTCCTTGGATTTTATAGAGATGCCTGTACTGAGCACATGCAGAAAACTAAGTTTTCATGTTGCTTTTAATGTGGCAACATACGCAATATATGTGTGATAAAAAGAATCAGGCGAGCTGTTCCCAGCAAACAATTTATTTCTGCTTGTGAATTATCCATGAGGAGACCTAATAATATTTTTTCACATGGTCAGCTATTAGTCAAAATTATTTGATGCTACACGTGACCGTATTTCACCCTGCTGCTGGTCACCCTGCAAGGCAATCCCCCTCCACCTGTGCCCGCAGCCCCTCTGCTGCCACCCCGCCACAAGGTCTCTCCTGCCCGTTGTCTTTGCCCAAGGAGATGGAGGTTTGCACGGGTTTTGTCCGAACACGTTTATACAGTTTTGGGATCATGTCCTACTCCGGAGAGGACCCTGCGTTGGGATTAAACTGCCGCTGTGTTGGAGCTCTGAGGGAAGTTATTAAAAAAGAACTCAATATATCCTTTGTGCTCCTCTTACACTAATAAACAATAGATGTTCTCTTCAAAGATAAAGGAACAGCTAATAAAACGCTCACAAGGTCTGTCTTTCAACCCCAATAAAACCCCAGCAAGATGGTACCAAAGCGATCCATAAATCCAAGCACTGAACACAATGTAGGAATGCCAGCTCCTGAACTTGAGAATGCCACCGCTGTTTTCCCAGTTTGCCCAGGAAAAGCTGGTCTTTGGAGGGCTTGCTCTTTGCCTTTTGCCAGCGGGGGGATCAAAATGCTTCACCTAAAACCTGGTAGTTAAAAATCAGGTCTTTGATCTCCTGTAGAGAAGTCACTGCGCAATTCCCAGCTCTGGTTGCAGAACGGGTTTGGGAAACCTTTGTCTGCATTTTAGCAATGCAGGGCAAAATACTGTGTCTGCGCCACAATTTCTCTTACAGTCCCCACAAATGAAACCCTTTGGTGGGTGCCCATCATGTGGTCTCTCAATACAGGAAGAAAGAAAGAAAGATGGAAAATAGAGGGGGACACATGCGGCTCCTCTGAGACAACTCTCTCATGTGGCACAGGTCCTCTCTCTGGACAGAGAGCCTGAAACGTACACCTCGAGGAGGAAATAACTCTGACAAATGGAGGGGAGTGAGGCCAGCATACTCACGGGACATGCTGCTTATTGCTTGCAGTGCTCCACAGCCCTTCGACTCAACCAGCAAGCAGTGGGAGAAGACAGGGAAGCTGCCACCAAATGCAGAGAGGCTTATGGTACCAAGAGCAAACTTGAACCCCACTTTTGAGGTGGAGGGTGACAGGCCGGTCCCAGTCTGGCCTGGCAAAGCCTGGCCTTGCACCGTGGTGGGCTCCTGGCACGCAGCTGGGCTGCAAAACGTGGTTAGCCCAGGACTCCAAGGTGGTCCCAGGTGGTCTCAAAGCAGGCTCAGAGGGGTGGTGGAAAGGTGTTAGATGCTGTGCTCAGGGCACACATGCCGTTTTGCATGGCGGAAAGGAGAGTGTGCACGTTGTCTGACCACACATCACTGCAAATTCATGGTTTCTTGATTCTCCTTCGCTCAGGCCAATGGCCAGCTTGCTTGGTTTGGTCAAAGAAGGAGAAAGCAGAGGAGCAGACCATGGAGAAGCTGCTTGGCAGAAGCCCAGTCCCAAAGCATCATGTTTTCCAGCAACGGGTGGAGTATGCTGCTTTCCCTGGCTGCTTGGGCGTCTGAAACATGAAACCTGAGGACCGGCCTCCTGGAGATCTCCTAGGGCATCTCTCTCAGGGCCTCTTCCCCAGGGTGACTCTCCTTTTTTGCCTCTATCTCATGGCAGCCCCCTCGGTCCTTCCCCCTGCTTGCTGCAGCTCCACTAGCACCAGGGGGGGCGGTTGATGAGAACTGGCAGGAACGTGGGCACGGGTCTGAAAGCCGGAGAGAAATGGGAAAGACGCGGCGTTAATTACGATGGCTTGGGACCAGCTGGAACTGTCGCGCCGAGTTAACCGAGGAGAAAACAGCTCATGGCTCAGGGATGAGGTGGCTGCAGGGAGGCTCAAGGGGGGAGATGCCAGATGAAAACCGCCACCACGTGCTGACCACGGCACTGGAGCATCGCCCTGGCATCAACAGGGAGGCAGCTTAGATAACGGGGAAAACAGCAAGCCCACCGGCAGCGATGTGTTCCTTTGAAGCCCTGCCGTTTCACTTGGCCTCCCAGACTGGCAGGATTTGAGCTGCCTTCTTAGCTAAATTGGGAAATTAATTACCCTGAGCCGCACCTCCAAGTGGATGACGGGCAGCTCACTCTCCAGTGACTAAATGAAGCTCAGCGAAGCAGCCCGCAGCCTTGTCACTTGGCGTGCTGCAAGACCGTGGCTTTCAGTAGGCAGGACATTAAGGGACACGCCGTACATCGAGATCCAAAATATCTGGAGCTCTTGGTAGCTGGAGAGCTGGGCTGGGGTAGCGGCAGACACACATCAGGTGGTGCTTCTGCTAGAGGTCCCGGTGTGGTTATTTGAACTCTTTAAAATGGAAACGGCCAAAACCTATTAAAATAAATGGTACTGGTTTCACGCTTCTTGCTTGCCTCTGCTTCAAGCTGCCAATTTACGCTTAGTTTGCATTTCTAGATAGTTTGCATTTTCAGACTGTTTCTCTGCAAAGTTTTAAAAGGTCAGGCTGAAAAAAACCTCCACGTTTTGAGCCTGTTTGGATTCTGTGGCAATGGATGGGCTCCCCTGTGAATCAGAGTTAAGTAATAAATTGGTCCCTTTTATAGCCAGTTACAGATTACCCCCCTCTGTTGTAAATCTGTGTAAAGATGATTACGCTTCCAGGGCAGCCCCGGTGGCAGGAGCCCCCCCTGTTTCACAGCCTCGGCAAACCTGGCTGTGCCTGCAGTACGGGACACGTATTTCATGGCTCTCTGCTTTGGTCTTTTTCCCGGTAAGCAATTGCATTCAAGGGCCTGATTTTTTGTTTATTCTGCTGCAACCCCCGTGGTTGTTTACATGAAGGTAAAGGGTATGAAAAAAGCTGTCACACCAGAACAGGGGAAAAAAATAAAAGGGAAAAGGTCCCCGGAGCTGCAGTTGGATGCACTGACTGCACCTGGTTGGGTTTAGGCGTGTTCGCTTGCTCCTGAAACTGTTGATTACCTGACGGTGGTAATATTTTCCTAAAGATTATACGGGATTTGCATTAAGAGGTTCTTTTTATTTTCACCAAGCAGAGAGCATTTCCAGGTAAATGGCTTATCTGGCCTGGAACAGCAGAAACTGAGGGGCACTACTGCTTTGTGTGAGTAATTTTGTGTTTTGTTTTGTTTTATTTTGTTTTTCCCCCCTGAAATGTTACTGCTATGAAAGACAGCAGAGAAAGCAGAGCCAAAATCCTGCCTAGAATTGGGTGGCATGTTTGTGTGTGGTGCCTACCTAGGCAGCACTCATCTGAGCTACTGGTGAGGATGCAGCAAACTGGTCACCGATATGCTCTCCTCTTGCTTTTTATTGAATAAGGATAAGCAGGATAAGACCAGTGGTGCTTGCCTTGGGGAAAAAACACATAGGCAGCTGTGTCCATCAATAGTCTGTATTATATACCTCCTACCCGCACCTACACCACTGTTATAGTAACCATAATCCACCGGCTAGAGAGCTCCCTAACCCAGGCTGTGAGAAATCCTGTCTTTTTGGATGGGAACACGCTTAAATTAAGTCCTTGCTCTGAAAGGTGATGGTACCTAAAAGGGGAACGTGCAACATAGAGAATGAAGCCAACTGCTCTTTGGTAGTTTTCTTTCTGTCTACATGCGTGCGCCCAAGCTTTGCAGCACACTTTCTTTTGGGGGGGCTGCCCTGAGATTTCCACTGATAATTCTGCAATGCGGGCAGGGACTCTCAGGTCAGCCCCAGTGGTCTCTCAGCCCTTCCTCTAGGCTGGGAAAAGGAAAATGGTCTACAAAAGCCACTGTTTGGTCAGAAACCACCCTCTAACCCCTAAGGAAATGTTGAAAATTATTTCAAAACTTGTTTTGAGTGGGATCCCAGCACCAGAATTTAGATTTCGCAGTTAAAAAGTGATTGCCTCTGTAATGGAGCTTTTTCACGGTGGGAGGGAGGGAGGAAAAATTGTCAAAGAAAAAAAGCGTTTCTCTCAGAAGCAGCTGGGATGTGCGGTGGCAGTTCTGCCTTCTTGGAGCTGCAGCAGCCATGTCTCCTTGTCCCCTTTCTCCAAGGAGACAGCATCTTCCGGGCACCACCATAAACCAGAGGATATCCTGCAGAGTCACCTCCTGGCCAAAATTTAGGAACCAGGAGGTGGGAGAAGAACAAGAACCGAAAGCACCTGCAAACTCTCACTCCCAGGCAATGTTCCCAAACTGAATCCCGTTCTTCCCCTCAAGAAAATACATTTCAAATTGCTCCTCTGAAGCACCATCATAATCCTGGGGGAGGAACTTGGAGGAAGAAGAAGGAAGGAAAGACATTTTTCACAACTGTCTGGCTCTGAAACAGAAAGGTATTCATGCGTGGAGGAAAGCACCTTTCTCTGTCAGAAGAAAACAGATGAAATAAAGAGATGTTTATGAAATATGAAGGGCTGAACTCATATTCCATCGAGCTGCACAAGCGATGCTGTCAGGGGCTCCCTGGCCATGGTTGGAGGAATGCTGGTGTTTTCCCATGGAGCTTTTGCCCCTGCTTCCTGCCCAAAGTCCAGCTCAAATTTTCCATCTTCTGATGGCAAAACAGAAGATGGAGTCTACAGAAGGGGGACTACAAAGAAAAAAGTAATGGGGAAGGTGGTATAAATCCTTGAAACAACGGAGCAGGATGGGAAGAGGCCTTGTACAAACAGCAAATCTTGGGATCCCCAGCAAAAAACACTGGCTTGGACTCACAGTCCTCCATTGGCCCCTCACCTGAAAAACAGGAGACTCTCCAGTAACTGTGGAGCTGTGCCCCCAGACAGCTGCAGACAACTGTGCCCCCCTGTGCCGCCTCCCTCTCCTCCATGCTTCTTGCGGTAAGAATCCCGTAAAAACCCAGGCACATTTCATGAAACCATTAGCCAGATGGCCACCAGTCCCCCTGCCCTGCTAGTCAGCTTGAACAGCAGCCTGAGCCTCTGCTTCCTAACCCTAGACATGGAGCTGGGTAAATAAATCAAATATGAAAGCTTTCTCAAACGAAGAGAAATGGGCATCGCCCACCAAAAGGTGAGGGTGAAGGAGGTGAAGAGGCTGCCCAAGCCAACCTGCCCAGCTTCACACTGTGCCCCCGTGGCGGTAGTGATGTCAAGAAAAGCAAAACACAAGGAGAGATGCCTCCAGCCAGCCCAGACCTGGTTGCACCTGGGTGGGATGGAGACGCAGGGCTCTGTGGGGTGGACAGCCACCGGCACCCACTCCTTTCTGCCCCCGGGCAGGTCTCCTGCGGTGGGGCTGGCGGAGCCACCAGGCAACGGGCACAGCTTTGCGCTTGCCCAAGCCTGTGAGGTGTATCTACTGGGAAGGGACTGCCACCCTCCAAGGAGCCCACGGGGACACTCCTGCCATAAACAGCCCCTGAATACAAGCAGACCTGCCCCCCCCGGGGCTGAAGAGGAGGCAAAGGACAGTATTCAGCTCTGTTGTTTTTTTTTTCAATATTGGTGAAATCACTCCAAAATAACCGATCTATCAGGTCCATGCAGCTCAGTACCCATTCGTGGATGGAAACAGGGACCTGGCAGGTTTTTGCCAGGCGGACTGAAGAAGCAGGAGAAACTGACTCATCACGGCAATGTTACACTGATAGAAACATCCACAGGAAAACACCATGGGAAAGCCACACGCAGTGAGAAAACATTGTGACCAGCGACAGTGCGTCTACAGGCTGCCCCACCTCTGTCCACCTTACCCCGACGCTGGCTGAGCTGAAGGGGACACCCGCTATAACCCAAATAACATTCAAGTAAGGAAGAACAAAAGAACAGGGAGTCTCTAGGACGAAGAGAGATGCCGAACTGGGTAGGTACGTCTGTAGATGCTACATTATGCATACAGGGACATGGCTAACCCAGAAGGTAAATCAGGCAATTTGAGCGAGCTGTTTGAATAAACACCGAACAAAGGGAAACTCAATTAAATTTTAAAGGCAACACATTTTCAAATGGCGGGACTAAACAGCATTTAAAGGAGATGACTGCTGCCAAGTTATTTTGAGCCAACAGGAGGCTGTTCGGTTTATCTGTTTGAACGTGCCAACAATTAATTTAGTAATCAGCTTGTTATGAAGGGACGATTTTGAGAGGGTGACAAGGAGGGCCAGGCGCTCAGTCAGTATGAATTCGCACCGGCCGGCTGCGTTGCAGCCAGCCCCGCGCGAGCAGAGGGTCTGGCTCAAGCTCCCCAGGGGGGACATGCTGGGGGAGGTGACTTCTCTTACATAAGGACGGTGATGTGCCTCGCACACATGCAGATGGTGATGCTTCTCATACCACCCACAGCACAGATGGACTGTCAGTCATCACATTGAAAGTCAGTCCAAGAGTGTGCCTACCCCAAGTCCAGCAGGGAAAAATTAAGTGCTCTTTTATCCATTAAACCCACCCTGCCTTACACCGCAAAGATACCAGAAGCAAAAATATTGTAGAAATAAGTCTGCTATTTATATAGCTCCGCAGATGAGATACAGCAATAAAGATGCTGGAGTCACTCTTTTGTTTAACATAAATTAGAGGATGTTGTGCTTATCGACACCCTCTCAGCCATGGATCCCAACCTCCTTGCTGTGCAGATGGACCAACTTCTGCCCCAAAGGGGTTAAAGGCTCAGGTCGGAGCCCTTCCCAGCCCACCTGCAGGGAATGCGGCTCTGCATCCAGTCCAGCTACATCAACAGCATGCGGCGTCCTAAAATAAATCGTTTCCTAAGTGTCTTAATTTCATTTGGGTCCTGTGAAGTGCCAGTGTCTTGGGACAAGCCATCCACACATCCCAGAGTGGTGAGTGCGCAGAGCCTTAGAGACAGGCAAAAAGGTGGCCTGAAAGGGAAGAAAAATAAATAAATAAATAAATAATCACTACACAGCTATTCCCGTCTTACATTTACCTTGAGTAACATATTTAGTTGTTAGGGACTGAGGCGATGAAGCCAAAAAAGACACTTTGCATTATTTCTCACTGAAATCTTGGAAAGAATGGTCTGTATTTCCTAAGCTGTCTTTTAAAGGGTTTGTTTTTCCTTTTTATTTTCCTTCCCTGTGCAGTAACCCTTAGAAGTCCAAAATTATTGCCATTAAGAATTACTACTTCCTCAAGAAAAGGATCTGTCCAAAAGGATCTGGGGAGGCGAAAAGGAGACAGCAAAGTCTCAATTTGAACTCTTTAAACCCAAGTATTTTGATTAACTATCTCAAATCACTTTCTGAGGGTGTAAAACCTGTACCAGGTGACCAGTCTGGATTGCAGGTAGCGTGTCACCACCTGCCCCTACCACCCACAGGCAGCCTGTGAGAAGGAAGCCAAAAGAAGAAGCCAAAAGCTAGAGAGATCCACAGGGCCAGTAAAAAAAAAGGTGCAATAATTTTGCTAAGCAAACGCTAACCAATAATAATTTATGGTAGGCATGGGTTTCTCTGGATGAGGTTTAGGATTCTGAGTGCTTGTCAAGGTCTAAGGGCATTGTGTAAGCGTTGGAGCATCTTTGGCTGGTGAGAGGAGGCTCAGCTGGTGGCCACCACCTCCCTCCCCTGTTGCAGTGTCCCACCAAGGCACCTCACTGGCTGCGCAGAGGAAGATCAGGAGGAGCCGGGTTGCACCCACACAAGAATATCACCCACAGAGGACCAGCATCCTCACTGCTTCTCGCCTGGCCAATAGCTCAGCGATGTCTTCATGCTGCACCCAGCTGAGGGAGAAAGCTCAGGACACCCACCTCTAAGCCACTCTCCATCGTGTAGAGGACAATTCCTGTCATATCGGAGTTGAGCCTCTCCAGAAATGTTTTTGTTCTTGGATATGTTTTTTGAGGGTGAGTTAGGGCTATAAGCAATGGAAAATAAGAGTAGTGCAAATTGCTCTGGCTTTATTAATGTCACTATCACACTCGAGAAGTCCTGTCCCATAGGGAACCACAGTACCATGCAACCTGCAGCTCCTGCTCCACCACTTCACACGTGCAAGCTGGTAAATGCTCCACTTGGTCCTTCTTCATCCTCATACTGCTCCTTGCACTTTGGCTAATTAAAAATGAGATATGAAACTGCAGCCAGAGGAAATCCTCCTAGATGATCCATCTCCGTAAGCATGGCCAAGCCCAGCAGCAGCGATTTCGAGACCAGCTTGCTATCAGCATCCTGCACTGCCCCCAGAGGGTTTTGAATGTAATCCCAGCTATTTCTCTTCCAGCACCACGGAGCTGAACGTATTTGCTCTGGGAGCAAAACCAAATGATGCAATGGTGGAGGGTGCGAGGCTCTCGGACAACACAACTCGTCAAAAGGAGCCCCGTAAGCTTGCCTGAGGAACAAGCTGGTTGGGAAATACAGTAACCCAGCTCCAGCCCTGCCTTCCTGCACATGCGAGAGATGCAGCCCCAGCCCCAGCCCCTGAGCGTGATGAACCACCATTCATCACAGGATGAA
This sequence comes from Vanellus vanellus, assembly GCF_965231255.1. Lineage (NCBI taxonomy): Eukaryota > Metazoa > Chordata > Aves > Charadriiformes > Charadriidae > Vanellus > Vanellus vanellus. Next base: position 47,608,392 of record NC_138906.1, on the reverse strand, counting down.
ACTTTTAAGCAATGCCAGGCAAGCATTCCTTCTGATCAATTAAGAAGTGGCATGGACAGAGAAAAGTCCCGCTGGGCTTTCTTGAAATGTGAAGGCTGGAGGCCACATGAGAGGACATTGGTGTGAAGCAAGGGAAACAAACAGCCTGTGGAACAGGGGCGGATCAGGGGCAAAAAACGGAATGCGCCGTTTGCTCTGACGGCAAAGTTATTAAAAGGAAAGAAAATTCACTACGGGAAGATGTTAGCACTCCAACACAGTCCTTGAGGTAGTATAAATCAGCATAACATTACTGTGCCCAATTTAGGACAGCCACGGGCTGGGCCGTGTACTCTCAGTGCTGCATGTTTCAGGAGAGGAGGAATTCAGTTACAGCAGTGAGCCTGAGTACTGATATTCTTATACTGGGCGTGCATTGAAGGCAAACAGCCACATCACCGCCACAACCTCAGTGTTAAGCCATCTCAGAATTTGAAAAGGAATAATCCTTTAATTTTGTTTTCACCTCGTAGAGTACTCATAGCACTGATAAGGAAGACAGAACCTGAATGCACATTTTCGGAAAGCACATTTGATTATCTTCCAGAAAAAGGGAGTCTCTGAATGCAAGAGACCATTTCACGCTATAGTTAAGAGCATGGAAAGCCACAGATATGACACTTTATTGCTCTGTAGCCAATTTTGTTCATTAGAATCATTAGGATATGAGAAGAAAATAGTTAATGTGCTGTAACCAATGTTAGAAAATCTGCAATCACATGAAACTAATTTAAGCAAAATGGGATGGTCTACACGTTAAAGGCAAACGGTTGCTACAAAAGGCACTGGGAAAGGCAGGCAGGAAAGCAACACACAGACCAATAACCCACCCAGGATGAATGGTGGTTAGGAGAACACAGGCACTGACACATGCAAAGAAAACCACTTCTGAGAACTGATGCAAAACAAACGCTGACTAAATTTCAGCCTTATGAAGGTTCGTTCAATACTGACTTCGTAGAGTGCCAACATCACCACCCTTGCAACAGCCAGCAGGAGATGGCCACTGTCCACAGGGCTACCTTCACCTTGAATGGATATGGGGATGCAAGATTGCTGCAAACCCCTTCTGTGAGTGGGAGCTAATCAGCCAATGAGGTCCTGGGAAGCTACAGGTCCTGGTGGCCTCCCTGAACAGCCTGCTCTCACGTCTGTCACCTGTTTATGAAATTCTTCTCACCTCAGCTCTGACATACGTGGCGTGTGATGTGCAGCCACATGGAGACTTTGGGGCACAGCTCAGATGCTCACTTCAGCAAGAAGCCCATTTTGTCCTAAGAAAACAACAGCACAAGTATTCACGTATCCCTTTAAAATATCAAGGAAAAAATTATTGGTTGGCAAGACTACAATGGCAAAGCAAACACAGACTTTGGAATTGCTGTTCTGTTTTCTTCTCCCCTTTAAATTATAAACATGTTTGAAAACAAACCGACTCATAATGAAAATGAAAATACAGAAGCAGCACTTGCCCGAAGGTCCAACGTTGTACAGCGGTGTTTCACTCATTTTTCAACCCTCCTGTTTCTTGTCTGATTTGTACAGCAATGTTTTTCTCCCCCCCTCTCTAGAATTCATACTATAGTCCTGCCTTGAGATGCTCATCTATCAGCCCATCACTCAGAAAGCAAGCTATTTATCCTACTGTTCAAAAACCCATCCAGACCTCGGGAGAACGGTGGGAACTGGGAAGAGGAGGAGAAAGCACTTTTCCTGTTGCTTTAACACTGGTTATAAACTATGGAGGATGCTAACGTCTACCAGGGAAACATCTCATGCTCTTTCCTCCCTTTTCCAAGAGCTGTACTTGTCACATGGAGCTGTTTTTCAGAGACAGTGTCATTTAGGGTCTCCACCTAAAGGAGAACTGTGCAGAATCAGGATTAAGTAGTTAGCGTGTTATCCCTGCAATGAAGCCAGATTCTGATCTTAGGGAAAATGAGTGTAAGTCTAGAATAAACTACTCCCCTCACTGGAGCAACAGAGGTGCAAGTGCCATCAGCCTGACCCCTGCCATGTGCTTTGACCAGCCCAATGCCATGGCACCCACCTACCCGTCCCCTGCCTAACTCTGCTTCCTCCCACCAACATCCAGGAAAACCTGCGCCCAGAAAGCTCCCCTTTGCATCCGCCTACCTATTACTTAGCAAAGCATGTACTTGTTCGCAGCTATTATCAACAGATTATTCTGACCAAACACCAAAAATAGGATTTTCTTGAGCAGATTGCTGTAAGTGCAATCTCTCCCCCATCACCTGTTCCAAACCATCCCATTCCTTTCCCACAGACCTGTATGTAACTCACAAAATGAGAACATCTTAAAACACAGTAAATTACTTTATCCACTCCATCCCTCCTATCTCCCATCTGCTATTCCAGCCTTTTGCTATTGGGGTGTAGTAAAATCTGATTTTAAACGTGAAGCTGACACCGTGGTCTCATTCCCTTCAGCCAAAATACAAAAAATAAAAAGCTACCCATATACACATTTTGTCACAGCAATAGATAAATTTATCACAATAACAATTTTGACAGATAATAAAAAGCAAAAAAATATCGAGGAGATTTACAGCAGTTTAATGAAGGCTCTCGTACAAAATCTTAAACTCAAAGTTACAGTCAGAATTATTGAAAAAAATAACTTACAGTGAAAAAGCCGATGAGAATTGACCACCTAGCCATGGAATTAACTGCAGTTTAACACTGTGCTTAAATACTCACCACACAATAGAAACGAATTTAAATCACGACCAAGGTACACACAATTCACTTTCCATTCTGTTTTCAATTACATATCTTCAGCATGTAATTTAACCTCCAGAAGTTATTCTAAAGAACATAGAGGCTTTTTTTTTTTTTTTTTTTTTTTAAACACTCACTAGAAATAAATACCATTTAAACAACACACATGGAGTGCAATCAAATGGACATTTAGGCACTGGTACAGTCTAGTTCTCTTCAGCCCTCTACAAACTACGAGACAAGAAGTTTTAAACCACAGATGGAGTGGAGAGCAGGGCAGAGCTGCACAGGTAGCACAACAGGTTACGTACTACACAAGAGCACATCTGCAAAAGGTCCCAGGAGATTTTTGTTGAAGATGCAGCGTATCCACACTAGGTATATTGTGAAGGGCTTAATGTTTTCTGAGAAGGTGTGATTCTGATGGGACAGTATATAAGGCATGTAAGTGTTCTCCCCTTGCTCTTGTATCCACACTTCATATTTCACTTCTCTGACCTTGAGATATTTCAGGTTCCAGGGGATCTGCCAGGACACGGCAAGTTTAGCTTCACTTGTGCCCTGGACAGAGGCTTGACACTTGGCATCCCTCACTTTGCCAGGGTAGAGGCTACCAGACCACTTCTGCCTCTTGGGTCCGGGCTTTGACTTCACAGTCTGCCTGATGACATGGATGAGAGAAGGGATGTTCACCTTTGTGTCCTGGTAGGCACGGAACAGCCACTCGGGGTTGCGGCAGCAGAGGTGCCGCGGCACCTCTGTGCTCTTGATGATGCGCTCTTGCTCAGCTTTGTCCAGATGAGCAATCCCGCCCTGATCCCAAGGTCTGTCTGGGTAGGTAACGGTGTCTTCCCTGTCGGTGTTCTGCCAGGCAATGTACTGCAGGTCCATGCCAGGAAGGGTTGCCAGGGTTTTGTAAGGAGTATAGTGTTCAGGGTTGATAGCATAAGGAAAGAGCTCCACCACTGTGGCACCTCTTGGCAGGAAGAGAGACATGACTAATTGGGCCCCATGCATGCTGACCAGCATGGACGCATTGCTGATCAACCGGACGATGTCAGAAAATGAATGCTCCTCCAGAGAGACGGTAATGGTTTTCATCTGAAACTCCTGAGCGAGAGCCAGGATTAGTTCTGCCTCATTTAGGATAAGTCTGTTGATTGTTCGACTGAACACTACGATGTACTCCTCACTGGAGCTTTCCTCCAAGCTGACGTTCAGCTTCTGCATCATGAATTTGGTGAACTGCCTGATCTCATTACCAGAAACCAAGATGTTAGCTTTTGGCCCTTGTGGCTGGACAAATCCGTACTGGTACCAGGTGGTGATTTTGGACAGTCCCACGTACGATTTGGTAAAGCAGAGGAGCCTGCCTAGGGTTTTAAGCTGCTCCCTGAGGAGCGGCTGCTTGTTACTCAGTAACTTGTAGAGGTCAAAGTGAACACCTTCACTCCACCCTTCCATGAAGAAGAGCCGGGCCTCCAGATCTAAATCGGAGAACTGCTGCATGGTGTAGTAAATGGGGAGGAGGTCATCATGAAAGACATGCATCAAGTTGTCTGGGTTGAACCTGTTAGCGATCAGTGCCACATCAGGCACGAAGACTGGCTTTGGCATAAATTTCAGCGCAGCAGCTGGCAGCTCCACAAAGTTGAAGTACTGGGTGTTGTGATCTTCCACTGAGGAGAGGTCGAGCAGAGCCGGCTGGAACCTCCGGGACCCCAGGTTGGGTAGCATGACCGAGGAGTTGCTGTGAAAGTAGACAAACTCCTCAGCCTCGGTAGAGTAGCAGAGGGACTCAAAGCGGCAGATGCGGTCGGTATGCATCCTGCCAGTGCACACCATCCGGGTACCGTCCTCCACCAGTGCCTGGAGAGCTGCATGGTAGTCAATCTGAACCTGAGAGAGTTCCTGAGACTGACGGGTGAGGACCAACTCCTCTTCAACCATGAAGACATGCTCTCGCAGTTTGATGTATTTCCACAGCACAGCAGCAAGGACAGACACAAGCAGGGCATTAAACACAGCTGCTATGTTCATTCTGTAGTCAGATCCTAGCAAGATGACAGGTGGGGAATGCAATGGAGAGGGAACACATCATTAACACTCCTTGACATGGTGAGGGCAAAGACCTGTGGAAAATAAACCAAGAAAGGAACCATTTAAACACCAGGTTTACAGCTCTACCATAAATCATATTTTATGGCCTATTCGAGAGAGTTTAGGTTTTTCTCAGCAATTCCCCCACCCTTCAGGGAATGAGGGAAAAGAGGAAAAAGAGAAAAAAAGCACTACCCAAAACTATGAAAAAAATAAAGCAAACAGAACTGGGAGCTGCTGTACAGGAAGGTTCCTCTCTCATTTTAATTTCTATCCTTTTGGAAAAGAAAAGTAAGAGAGTTTGAGGGAGAGCTCTATGAAGCTTTGTCAGGCAAAAAATGCTAGATTCCCTGGGACTTTGGCTCACCCTGCTTTTTGCAGTCCAGTCCAATAGCAAAAAGAAAGACAGTGCTACTATCACTGGGTCACTCACACAGGGCTTGAGAGACCTAGTTCCTTCTTTTGATCTGCCATAGGCCTTTCGTATGGCTGCGAGTACCCAACTCTGCCTCTTGCCTTTACTGTGCAGATAAAATAGTAGAAGGAATATTGCCAAGTGTAGATTTTGCTATGCCCCATTCCAATATGACATGTGGACTGGTGAACATAACATCCAATTTAATTTTATTGGGGAGCGGGGGAAGGACTTGCAAGTTTACAGACTGCCCTGTGGGAGACTTCCAAGTCATTCAGTTGTTTCTTTGGCTGCTATCCGGGATCAAAGGCTAGGAGCTGCCATCACCTTCCAAAAGAAATATTGGCATGGGAGAGACGAGAACTCCGCTCTTTATGCGAGGAGCTGATGTTTCATTTAAACAATCAAACCTTCATTTAGCAAGAGTCTGACTTGCACCAGCACAGCCAACCCTTATACAAATGGGAAGGTAATACATTTGAAGTGTTTCCAGTATTGGCATTTTCCCCACCCCAACGTGAGAATCTCTTCTGTGCTGCTCCAAGTCTTCCCTTTTTCCGTTATGGGAGAGATCCTGCCACTGTTTTCTTTCTATGTAGAAACACTACTGGCTTATATCAGAGTATTGATTATATTTTCAACTGTGAACCTCAATTGAGATATTGATTCAACTACAGTATTTATGGGCTCCAATTTTCATTATGCATCAAGGTTCACTGGTAGTCAGGCTGTAAATAATTGCAGCCATGACTCATGGGGAACTATAGGAAGAGAAATTTCTGATTAGTATATACCCGATTAGACTGTTTCTAACTGCAGTTTTTAAAGGTAGCAATTTAAACTCCCTTTGATGCAAGTTTGGAGGGAGGGAAAAAAAGCAATGTCTCAAGCACATGCTCTGACATCCCAAGCAATAATTCCTTAGCATTTTAACCTGGAGATGCTTGTTCTTATATGCCAGAGTGGAAGAAAACAGCACAGCGTATTTAGGACCAATTGAAACACCTTCTCTACTGTCAAGAGAGTTCTTTTGAAAAGAGAGATTGCAGCCTAAAAGCTTGATCCTGCAATCTGGTTCATGCAGCTTGGAAATGGACAATCATTCATGGAATTTAATGAAGTTAGAAGGGATTCCCACAGCTTCCAAGATCCCAACAGTCTGAGGGATCCCTGCCGTAGGAAGAACTGAAGGTACATGGGAGACTGTATAATGCCACTGAAATGAGTGCTAGCTGTAACCCACACAGATTCAAGAGGTGGTCTCTGGGGATCTCAGCAACAAATTCATTTCAATTTCAGAGCAGCTCTAGCTACTCAAATGGAACAGAAATGAAGTTCACCTCCTTTGGCAAGTGGTCTGAAAAACTGCCTCATTTAGCAACTCTCTAAAAGCAAGCAGCAAATTAAAAAGGTGTTGTTCTGATTTCAACTATGGAAAAGAAAATGGGAAGGGACCCAGAGTGGTCATCTAATTACCAGGGCAGGATCAGCTCTCCCTAAACCACTCCCCCAAAATGCTTATCTACCTCATTCTTAATACTTATTCATCTCTTAAGCCAGTCTCTAGCAATAATGGTATGAAGGACTACAATAAGCTCTTTCCTAACGCTCAGCCTTTGTTTCCATCTATGTAAATCTGGTCTTGTCCCAGGTGCCACAGATATCCAGCACAGATGAACGATGGTTGTCACATCACCTCTCTAACGGAGGATGACTGCTGCTCCTGATGGCTTTGCAACTCTCAACCATGGCTGTTCCATGGACAACCTTGAACGGAAACCTACTGGGGACAGCGGTACATCATTTGGTTAGGCTCTGCTAATGCAACCAAACTAGCTTTCAGGAAAATAAATTTTTTATGGGGACAGACCTTAAGCTATTTTGTTGGTACCAGATTTCCAAAGTTTCATTTTACTTCTTCGCTATCTTTGAAAATTGTCTAATGATATCATCCAACTCCCCACATAACCTCTCATCTTGTGAGCACTGCTTTAAATGACTTCAGCAGCATCATCAAGGAAAAGACCAAGCCCAAGCAGCCACATGCAAAGCCTGCTAGTCAATGTGTGAAGGACACATTTAACAATCAAGTCGTCTGCTACAAGCACACACTCCAAATGAAGGCCAATCTGTGGCATTGTGAAAGTTAACACTGCAGGTCAGAAGAACAAAGCACCTACAAGTTCAGTAGAGTCAACAGAAGTTGCAAGAACCTGGCAGAGGGAGAAAACCACACAGCCTCTTTATTATTCCAGTATGGTAGGGAGAGTGTGGAGGTGTGGGTGTTTCAAAGGCATCAGAAGTCAGCAGTCCATAAAACCACCACTGATACAACCTGCATTTCACGGGCATCTCAGTGGTGGAGAGATCCGCTGACCATTACAAACTCCTTGAGCTGAACAGGCCTCCTTGGAAACAGCCTGTTTTAATGTTTCACCCCCGACTGATTTGTTCTCCCCCCTCTGGGCCCAAGAGAAGGGCGTAAGAGGCACTTCAGAGATGCAGCCTGATGGATGCGGCCAGTGTTCAGGGGTTAGCAGTTTTCATTTCAGACTCCGCTACAGCAATACCCACTAAATGGCTACAAATGAACAACTCAACTTTTTAATAAAAATCACCTGCAAGGCCCTCCTCCATCTCTTCACTCACTGCAGCTCTTTCACTTCCCTGCACTTAGCTGAAGTGAGTGCATGTGCTTTAGCCAACCAGGTGCCAGGAATGAATGTTAAAAGCTAGCAATGTTAAAGGAATCCATCTTCATTCCTGTTCCTCATTGCCAATTCGTAAATTCTGGTTTGTGCTGCTTGGCTGAAAGCTGCTTTTTATGGAAAACAGGGGATGTGGACAGGAAAGGGTGTCACAGGCAGAACTGAAAGGAGAATTTCACAGGTACGCAGGGAACAGTCTTGATTCTTTGCCTGTTTTCCCACATTTTATTATCCACCTTTTTTTTTTTTTTTAATTTGATGCTTTCAGTGAACACAGACCTTAGAGAACTAAAATCTTTGGTCCTTCAGGGAGCGACAGAATACAAATAGTAACAAACTGTCCCACTGTTTGCTTTTACAGACCCAGGAGAGGCTGCACCAAGGGGGTAAGGGCAAGCAATCCTTCTCCAGGTCCGCTGGTTCCTCAGTCCCCCAAGCTGAGGTCAGTCATTAAGTACTTGTCAGCAGCAGTAGTCCTGGAGTGGGAAACTTCCAGAAAACAACGGGTAACTCTGAAATAGGTGAAAGCATTTAGTCTTCCACCTGAAGAGAGCTGCTTTGCAATAAAAGAAACTTTCATTACTAAATCTCCCTCACAAAATGGGTCTAGAGCTGCCACTCTCCTCCCACGGTGTCATCAGAGAACATCTTAAGAACTGAAAAACACTTGCAGAAGTGGCAGGCCAGACACACTGCTACTTTCCTAAAGAGCAGAGTCCTCTGTGCTGTTTCTTTCTACATATAGGTCAGCACCTAGGCTGTTCATAGCCCTAGCTGCTCACAGACTATCCCCCTACTGCAATTCCTACCACATTCATCCACCCTCTCACTTCCCGGTGACACTGGGATAGCCACAGCTTTGCTCCATGTAAGAAATACGCCCCAGTTACCAACCAGATTGCATGGACTGACTTTTTTTTACTCTCTGCTTTGAAATGCTAAAGCACTATCCTTCAGCGAGAGAAGACGCGACAGCTGATACACAAGAGCCTAGCCGGAAGAGACGTGCACGTAAAAGCAGCACAGAGTTTCTTGCTGCCAGAGGGAAACGATGCCCCATGGGAGGGGATGGGACATGCCCTTGAGGACTCCCAAGAGGAGCAGGCTGCAGGAGAGGAGCAGGAGTGAGAGAGGGAGACAGAAGTGGCAGATTTCCCTGGCATCAATGCTGAAAAGGCAGCAGGGCAGCTGACCTACAGCTTCGCATAGTCAAAGATGGGGAGCTCAACAAACACACCAGCATAGGTGCAGCTCGAAGACTTTGCAAGGGAAATAATTTCATGTCCTGAGGTCTGCAGCTTGATCACAATAGACGCCTCTCCTAAAGCTAAGAGCCTGTGGGAGGGACTCTATTTTTGGTCAGCTTATCTCTTCTCTTGTTCCAAAAGATGACAGGCATGAAGAGCTTAACCCATTCTCTTCCTCCACCCTCACTAACTTAACAAAAGGGTCACAGCTTCATCCTCTCAGTCCAGATACTGCTGCTCTAACAAGCACTGATTACTGGTGAGCTGGTAAAGACTTCATGAGAATGTATCTGGTGTGTTCAGCAAGTACCTCTGGCAGAGACCCCAAGCATCTGTGCAGGTCTGTAGTACTCTCATGGAAGTTTGGACACAGTAGCACCTTCTCCCTGTTAGCTGCTGGTCATCTGATGTTTTAAACTTCCTCAGGAAGTGGGAAAACAACAGGAAGCATAGATGGAGAAGCTGTTCTTCATCTCTTGTTAATATGTTGAGGAGATCAGAGTGGGTGGGATGGGAGAGATGAATTTCTACTAATAGGCAGTTGGCATAAATGAATCCAAACAGTCCTTTAAGCTAAGAATTCTGTTGTTCTTTTTTTAATTGTGAAGCTAGGGTAGGATGAATCACTAGTTTAAAGCTATTAATATGATTGACAATGTTTTAAATCTCTACTCCATTTAAAAAATTACAATCTACCTAAGAAATTGGGAGAAAAGCTACAAAGTCCACACAGCAAAAACCAAACAAACAAAAGACACAAACATGCACTACCAAGAATCCCAGAGGAACTAAACAAGAGCTTGATTAGGGAGAAAAAGGGTCACTGGGGTGAACAGCACATATAAAGGGGGACCACCTACTCCTGCAGGTATTAACAAAATGAGAAGTGCTGTTTTTGTCTACTTAGACCTTGCCAAGCTTTTGTTACCAACAGCCCAAGCACCTTCCAAGCCAATGCTGTTTTCCAGAGCTACAGCAGGCTAAAAAAACCTCACAAAGTGGAAAAAAATCATGAATGACACACGTTTCCAAAAAGCATCACCACTCTGTGCACAGAGAGAATTGCCTTTACACGGAAGCCAACTTGGGTTTGGCCTGGCTGACCAGCTTCCTGCAGAGCCTACCAGTCGTGGCTGCAGTGTCCAAGCAGAACCGTCTCCACAGTTCCCAGAAATGCAGCACAACTGGAAATAGACTGGGGCTGCTCCTGCCATAGGACAGGGAAGGAGTTGGGGCAGAGCTGCATAGGCAGGTAATGGGCAGGGGACACTGATCCCTCATGTTACAGTAACACAGGGGTCAGGGGTGGGAGCTGATATTCCCTCCTTGAGGACATTTTCCCCATTAGCACTCCCATTGCAAGGCTGGCTTTCCAGGACCAGCACAGGAAAAAGTAAAGCATGCAAACATGGCATTTCACACTCCTCCTGCAAAATGTCTTCTGTTCTTTCTCCCATCCCTGATGCAAAAGGCTTAGCTAAGGATGCAGTATATGTAATACATGCAGTTTTAAATATCTACTTCATTCATGCTCAAAGCAGAAGTTGCTAAAAGGCAACTTTCCCGATTGGAAGGAGGGGGAGTTAGGATTCAGCAGCCAAGAACTGGCTTTTATTCTCATCTCTGTCACAGATTCCCACAGAACTACAAGCAAGTCAATCCCCACAGCCCAAAAGGCGGTTATCATCTTATTCACAGTATTTGTTTAATGAGATACATATATCTTTCACAGTACATATCACATTAAAGAAAGGATGGTACACTGAATGACTGATATACTGGAACATTTTCTTTGTAAAAACCAGCCAAGTGTAGAAGTGCTGACTTTTTAAACAGAAAAAGAGCAGATTCTCGAAAGGAACAAACCCAGCAGTTAAAAATACAAATATCGTTAATGAAGCCTGATACAAAAAGGGGATATGAAAAATAAGAATACCTTAACTCTGTAGCTTCAAGTGGAATTTTAAATACAGAAATTTATTCAGAAAAAAATAAAATAAAAATGTAACTTTAAAAAAAAAACACAACTGTTAGGTAGTTCACGTATCTATAGACAGTTGTAATCAAAATTAGGTTTATCTTCATTTTTTATGGTTTAACATAAGTCAGGAATAGAAAGCAAAACTGTAAGTCTTTCTATACAAGACTGCAACCAAGGAGACTGAGGCTCTGTACGATGGTCCCTACTGCAAACATACCTTCAATTTGAACAGGAGAATACTGGTGGCTACTGGAAGTCTTCCAGTTGTGCTTATGCATGGAAAAATCTAAGTTTTCTTCCATTTAATTTCAGAGGCTGTGAGAGCTGGGATAGGAAGAGATTCAATCTGACTTCCAGGTTGACTAGCAGCCATTGATTTAATATTTGTTGATACTGCTGTCTTGATCTACAAAAGAACAGATAAAAAAATCCAATACTAAGCAGTCAATGCATATAAAGCAAACCATGAAACTGAGCTATAAGTATGAAACTAAAAAGAATACTTCTTGAGCTATTAAGGTCCACATTTCCAAGATCTCCTCTCCATCCAGAATGGCATGTTGTATGAAATCCTTGCCACAAACAAAAACTAACCCTGATCTCCAGAAAATTCCCCTAAATAAGATGCATTTCTGAGGTGGGAGATGAAAGAAAAATGAGCTATAAAAGAAAAAAAAAAGTAGGTCTTTCAGCCCTCAAGTCTTCACCTTCTGACAGTCTCAAGCCTAAAGATAAAAACTCAAGGTACTCAAAACAACCATGGCTAGGCAGAGGGGGAAGCTTAACAGAGTTCATTCAAGCAATCTTTGTTCACCCAAGTGTCCCATCGCGTCCATCTATCACGTTACACTGGCACAAACAACACTGTCATATGAGTAAAAAACCTCTCCTTTTGCCTGGTCTTTTGCTTTTAGTCGGTAAGCAAGATACCTTTGTCAGAAACAAAAACATGTCAGAGAGCAGCAGGTTTATCTTCCTTCAGTGGTCTACCTAAAGCAAAGACAGAGTGGGGGTGCCTGAAGGGAAAATGTACTAATTCTGCAAAAGTGAATTTAAAAGAATATTATGCAAAATCCCAAAGTACTGAACAAGATGAACTTCAGCCACTCTAACTATATCTGTGGGCTTTAGCTGCCATTTGTTATTGTCTGTATTTTATCTATCCTTTCTTCCTTTATTCTCTGATGGGAAGAGTACCTGTGGTGTTTGCATACTGGGACTGGTGCTTAGCAGCATTTACAGCCTGAGCTTTCCTCACTTCCCATCAGCATGGTGCCTGAGACCGGTCCTGTGTGCTGCAAATTCCAAGCAGGAGCCAAAATTGTTTGGAGCATAGTGCAGCCAATAAAAACAGTGAAAATCCCTCCTTGGCTACCACAAGCTCTACATTAGTATTTTTTTAGGGGAGGGTAAAAAAAAAAAAAAAAAAACGTAATCCCAAAGCAGAAAGCAGCATGTGTCCACTAAGAAATGCATTTCTAAAAACCTACAGAATTTAGTACAGATCAAAGATGTTTTCCCCATGAGACTTTTGTTTAAAAATGATAAAGCAAACCACCAGACAAACAAAGATGGACTACAAAGACCTGAGATTACAAATGAACTACTGACCTTCTTCCCACACATGCAAAGCCATAGAGGAGAGATTCAGTGTGAAGTTGCGGAGGGGGATCAAGGAGACAGTATCAAAAAACATGCTACCCCCCCACCGCCAAAGTACACTGCAGCCAGGAGTGCCAACAAAACTGAATTCAAAGCCCTATGTGATCAGCACAGCAAACAGAGCACAGTTACAATAACACCCAGCAAAGAAACACAGTAATTCAGAGCATCTGCAACCTTTTCAATCTTGGAAGTACTATCATTGGTAGATTAGTGTTTCAGCACATGCACGCATACCTGGTGTTGCTAAATAAAAGGAAAAGCTATCCAGTGCCTCTCTTTCACAGGAGAAAGAAAAAAGAAGACACCTTAAAGCTACGCTTTGCAGGGGAACGAACACTCTCCAGTCCTCTTCTTTCCCCACCACCATAAATAAAAGAAAAAAAATATCGTATCTAACAGCTCTGAGCACAGTAACCGGTGCACCATCTGCAGATTCAACTACCTATTCTCCCCCAGGTCTGAGCATGCTCTGTCTGTCAGCAGTGTCCTATCACTCCAGCTGGCTCACCTCAATTTGTTAGCCTCCCAGAGGTCAGCCTTGCATGCAGGATGATTTGCTGCAGTATTCCTGCAAATCCCCAAAGGGCGGCCACACTGAAACAAACACCATCACGCTGTTTCACAAAGCTGAGTGTGTCTTGGGAGACAGACGGCAAACTGGTCTGTTGCGGGGGGATACATTTTAGAAATCCTGCTTTTAGATATTATTGATGCCACTACTCCAAATACTTCACACAAAAGAAGAAAACGATAGGAGAGAAAGGAAAAAAAATGCCCCTTTCTACAGGATGCGAAAGCCGTTCGGTGTGCTTTCTAGCAATTCCCTTGGCACCAGGGAAGTGATTTCCCAGCTGCGACGGTCAGCAAATGGCTTAGTATTGAACAAGGCTGTGAGTGCCCTCTTTCAGAGATCCATGGAACCGTATTTTTAAAATGAAGTTATCTTTTATGGTGGAAACTAATTCCTAAATACAAAGGCACAAAAATGAGCCAGGACTTGTATCTGTTACTGCATCCAAGCTGAAGGTCATGGAGGCGACAGTGTCTTATACCGATCTTCTCGTCAGAGTTTGAACCTGTGGGGACAGAGCATCTTTCTTGAAGATGGCAAACCAAGTGGTACTGACTAGGAACACTTCAAGTCCTAATCCCATAACTGGATCTATATGCAGGATCAGAAGAGTAGCCCTGTTCTGCCCACGGCACTCACCAAAAGGCTCATGGCAGGAAGTCGCACCACTGAACACAGTTATTAGGAGTGAAATCCCAGCCCTGTAGGGACACACTTGCAGACAGATCACATGGAAACATATGAGGCCTGCTGCAAATGTGTTGGTTGTGTATTTGTGGGATACATGTTGTTGATTATCTGGGAGGCTTTTTCCCTTTAAGTGAGACCTAACAGGTAAAATAAGAATGATGAAAATGAGGAAAAGTTCTTTAACACCCACGTGTACACACATGTCAATACAGATACTGTCAGATGAAGAGCAACCATTTTACACAAGGAAAACCAGGAGAGCATCCCTAGGCTTTTGTTCATGGCAGGAATTATCCTCACTGTCAAAATGAAGAAGCTCTGCATTAAAAAAAATGCAATTAGGTAAGATATGGGGTACTCAAAACTCTTTAACTAGAAGAGTCTGGCAGCTACAAGGATTAGCATGTTACCTAAACTCTCACTCTAAACACACATCACAGACAAGCTGGCACCTTACCGTCCTCAAATCATGCTGGAAGTGATCCGAGGGAGGGCATAAATGGATTTACAGCATCTGTGGTGGTTCGCTGCCCTATGAAATCATGCTGCCTGGGCTGGTTACTGTTGACCAAGTCTCCAACCACCTCTGTCCATGAACATCCTCTGGTTACTGCAGGACTCCAGCCCGAGAAACCACCTGTTTTGATGCAAGAAGGCAAAGCAGCCCTGCCAAATTAATCTGCAGTAAGTGACAGGCGGAAACATTTGCAGGGCAGTGAGGGGTGATACACTTTGAATCACAGTAGCAATAGAGACCAATATTAAGTATTGCAATACCCTGCAACTTTAGGGGTGAGGATCCACCAGTGTTTCAAGTTATTACAGGTGATGGGTCCCTCATTTACCATCAAGTACCCTGACTTTACTGAAGCCAGGACTCTCTGCTGGGTAAGGCCACTGCATGGGGACAATCTGCAAGCTAGGATGGTACTTGGGTGTCTCCTCCTCCCCTCCAAGGACACTGATCCACCGCCTCAAAACAAGCATGTCCCTCATCCAGCTTCTCCTGCCTGCTGTGGCAGAAGCAGCGCTTTCTCTGACATAAGATGCAAACAGGGTAGTCCTGAGGCAGAGATCTGGCAGAACTGGGAGGCACAAAGTAGCCCCAAGAAGATCATGACTTGTCCCATGCAGGACCTGAAACCACTAGCCTGAATACAGCCACTGTCAGAGCTGAGAAATGCGGGTGTCATTCAGCATCATGCACGCTTAGAAATGCAGTAATGCCATGGTATTTATAACCTTGGGTTAAAAAGTTAAAAGTTAAAAGCCAAATACAGAAAAAAAATAAAATGAAAGAAACAAAGAATAAACCCAAATAACATTCTGCAAAATCCACAACAGGTTCTCGACAAAGCTAGACCTTCAAAAATGAGCCTGCCAACATGATGAATAAACACAACTGTTATATCTGCTAAACTAGGGCATCACAGAAGTAAAACAGGCATTTTCTCATCTCCTGCTCTGGAGTGCTGCTTTTATACCTCTGCCTTCTTGGTACAGAACAAGCAAAATGGTTCTGGCCCACCTGGAATCATTAAAAACCACTACGACTGATAGGACAAGGTGCCATCTACTTCAGCACCCTCCCTCCAGGCCTGTGCCACCTATTCCCACAAACTCAAGGTAGGCTACAGCATGAGCCTATGCCCCTCCTGTCCTGAGAGGATCCCAAAGGGATATTAGTCAATCACACCTGCTTGGGGGAAATAAATAAATAAAAAGAACAAGTGGAAGAAATTCCCTCTTTGGCAGGCTCACCCAGTGTCCCCAGCTAAGGATATCCAGTCACTCTTCTCTATTTAGCTCATCTCATTGCTCTCTAACCCCTCTGAATGCAAAGGTGCTGCCTTGTGTGGAACAAGCCAGATGGTCTTCCTCAGAATTTTGGAAGCTGAGGAGTAGAGCTAGATTTGTAATTGACTTTGGTTGAGAAAACACGTCTTGACTTTGTGGTTTCCACACTCCAGAAAGCTCCACTGCATGACCTAGCTTTCACTGATGCGAACAGAAGCCTTTCAACTGACTCCACAGATTTTCACCTCCAGTTAGACACTTTAATGGTGGGACCCCTGATAGCCCAGAGATACCATCCTGGGCTCCTTATCTTAGTCAAGCTTTGATTTTAATGGAGAAGAAAGCACAACATTTACAGACTGGTCTTCTATTTATGAATAACCTTCTCTACCCCTTGAATGAGGTATATGCATAGATTTCAAAGGTACAATTTATCACATCACATCATACGGGGTTAGATAGTTTAATTCCAGTCCTGAAGAGGGTACTGTTGTCAATCTGTCACACCACAAAGTAACAGAACAAGACTACATCATTAAAGGTGGGGAAAAAACATAATCAAATAAATCAAACAACTCTGAAACAATAACTGTCTATTACTATTGCACCATAAGGCACTATGTGTGGCAGCCCCAACCTCTTCTCAAAAAGTCAGCACCAGTAGCATACTCCAAGTCCGTGAGTTTTGAATAGGTTTTCTTGGCTCAGAACTAAGAGTTTGATAAATATTTAATACCCCTCATAAAGTTGCAGCCTCCAAAAACAACATCACAAAAGAAAAACACTTAACATTTTTGGAACTCCTAAAAAAAACATATAGCACAAACATTACTCGACAAGCTAGCAAAGAAGTCTGACTAGACCCCTCTTGGTTTAGGACTGACAAAGAGCAGGTAAATCATTATTTACTGAATCTTTGCCTTGCACATATATGTTGCAGGGGTGCCTGCATCACTCTGAGTCACAGCATTTATTATTTATAGTCCCAGAAGTACACTCTATAAGAAATTGTTCTTCCTGCAGTGCTTTTCAACCAAAGTGCATTGCAGTTTGAGAGTGCAAAAAATTTTCACACCTGAACTGGCAAAATTAGTCCTTGTATTGATAAATACACAAGGAGACAAAGGAAGTGTTGGGTTTTTGGACACCAAAATTGGGATACCACACACAGAGGATTGC
The DNA here is from genome assembly GCF_965231255.1 of Vanellus vanellus. Lineage (NCBI taxonomy): Eukaryota > Metazoa > Chordata > Aves > Charadriiformes > Charadriidae > Vanellus > Vanellus vanellus. The sequence continues at coordinate 47,591,258 of NC_138906.1, read as the reverse complement.
ATTTTGATTCTGCAGAAGCTAACATTAAAACTGATGTCAAAAGGACCAGGCCTTCAGCCAAACATTGAAAAATCCTAGGCAGGAATATATTTTGACAGGGGAAAAGGTACTTTTGGAAGAGTATTTCAATGGCTAAACCTCACTTTTCTCAACTGCTGCAAGCATGACATACTCCCAGACTTAAGAGATGTAGGATTCAAGTTTTACATAAATATTAGGTTTACAAAGGTGTAAGTACAATCAAACAGATTTCATACACACACACTTAGGTTAGACATCTCTATGTGAACCTGACAAATTTAAAGATATTTATTCTCCTCCACAGATATGTGCATCTTTTATACATATAAAATACATACTTGTTATGGAAAAGCACACTAGCTATTTGAATTTGTTGCATGCTAAATTATTCACTCTAACAATCCCTCCATCCCCATTAGGAACCATCCTAGCAGCACTGCAGGGACATACTGGCCTGTTCCTGCAGCTGTATGCAATGTGTGTTCAGATGAATGGCATGGGAGAGTCACCTGCTAGTTTCCGAGGTAAGATATGGCTTCAGTAGCTGTTCTGACCCAAGCTAGGTGTCCCTTGTGGTCTTTCAGGTCCCCATTTTGTCATCAGTAATGACAGGTGAACAGGGTGACACAGATAAACCAATTCTCTCTCCTACAGCTATGCCAACTGCATACCTTTAAATGTAATTAGTGCGAATGTGTCTGTAAAGGAAGCAGAGATAATTCATTCTCATAGGAGTAGCTTGGTAAGTACATGATGTTCACCTAGACTGACATGAGAAACCAAGGGTAAAACATTGCCTGCAAGACCCTTAAGTATTGCTCATGGCCTCACCACAGTGCTTCCCAAGCCCACTAAACTACTTTTGCCTAGGTGGCAGTAAGATCATCTGCTGTCTCTTGGACAACGCTTTAATATATCACCACAACATCACTTGAAGAAACACATCTCCCATTTTACAGGTGAAAAAGACTGAAACTGTCAAAGGGATCTGGGTAGGACACACCACACCAGCAGCCACAAATATGGTAGCGGTTTCCTGTGAAAAACCCACCAACAATCAAACCCTCTTGCATACCCCAAGGCTGCATTCATCTCCACAGGCTCCATGGCTGAAGGCAGGAGCCAGAGCCTCCAAGATCACAGGCAACAGTTTAAACATGATAAAGGACAGGGAAGATTAAGTTCTCAGCTCTGTAGCTGTTGTTCTAAAAGAGCTGCTGGCAGAGCAACCATAAGCCTGACACGCTCTGCTCCCAGCACACCTTCATCTCATCTTCTATCCCCATCCACACTTGCCCTGCAGAGGGCTGTGGGGCCTTCTGCATGCCTGGGAGACCCTCTGCAGCCACAACCTAGTCTGAAATTGGAGGCCCTGTCAGCATGAACTTGTCCTGAGAAGGGTGGAGGGAAAAAAAAGAGAGTACCCTTCTCTCTGTTGAGACAAACAGGGTAGTCATAACTACCAAGTCTCAAAGACATCTCAGGAAATGAGGATGCTGTCCTGGTTCTGGCGGAGATAGGGTTAATTTTCCCAAGGAGCTGGCTCCAGACACAGGTATTCCATACTATGTGTACTCCATGCCCAGTCTATAGCTGGCCAGGGAGGGGCGAAGGAAGTCACCACTTGGATCGGGCTGGGGATTCCCAGGTCAGGTCAGTTAGCAGTGGTACACTGATGTGTTTTGTACATTCCTCTATCAGTACTATTGTTGTTTTCTGCTTTTCTTCACTGTTCTGTTAAACTGCCTTTATCTCAACACATGAGTTCTGCCCTTTTTCTTCTGATTCTTCCCCCTGTTCCACAGCTGTGGGGGTGTAAGCGAGTGGCTACGTGGTTCTTTGTTGCCAGCTGGAGCTAAACCACGACAGATGCTAATACTACAGCAAAATACAGTTGTTGAAAGGAAAAACATCCTTGAATGTGAACATCCTAGGGGTGCCAAGGTACATAAAAGAAGAGAAATAACAGAAATACAAAACTTGTATTTTAGGCTAAACAACAGAACTGTCAGGCAGTTAGATGGATCTGTGGGGTGAACAGCTTACAGGTATGTAGAAGTATCTGAAGGACAAGCATTTCACTGCCTTCACTGGATTATGCACCTATTTGCAAGTGGGTTGCAGTTGTTCCACAACCAATGAGAACATCTCAGTTCACAAGCAAGATTACAGCAGGACTGTTCCCCGCAGCTGACTTTGCCCTAAACTGCCACCTTGTGCTTTCCTAAAACCCCCTGAGAACTAAAACCTACAAACCAAAGACCTAGCACTTCATGGAAAGAACTCCACAAGGAGGCAGCAGCAGCGGCTACAATCTTGATCAAAACAGCAGTTTCGATCCAAGCTGGAGCGTGTGCTTCAATTAGCCAGTCTCTGACAAATGCCTGGAGGTGCCTCACACAGCAGCATGACAGGAATGTAGTTCAGAGCCAAGGTAAAGGAGAATCTAAATCAAATTAGGGGAAATAAAAATGTTTACTGCCATTTTGAGTCCCAAAATTGCAAATAGATTGTTCTACCTCCAACACTCCCTACAGCCACAGCCGTACACCATACCCTCACATCTTAAAGGGATGCAGCCAGCATATAACCCAACCTTATTCATATGATAGTAGTGTAATATTAACAACTGACAGGAGCACAGTATTATGCATATAATATATATGTATACAGTATATATGCATCGCAGAGTCCTGAGGGAATTGGTTCATGTAGTTGCTAAGCTGCTCTCCATGATATCCCTGGTCACTGGAAAAAGGGAAACATTGCACACATTTTCAAACAGGGTAAAAAGGAGGACCCTGAGAACTACCAACCTGTCAGCCTCACCTCTGCGACCGCAAAGATCACGAAACAGATCCTCCTAGAAGCTATTCTAAAGCACATGGAGGACAGGGAGGTGATTCAAGACAGCCAGCATGGCTTCACCAAGGGCAAGTCTTACCCAACCAACCTAGCGGACTTCAATGATGGAGTGACTACAACACTGGACAAGGGAAGAGCTATGGATGTCATCTATCTGAACTTCTGAGGCATTTGACACAGGCCTCCACAACATTGTGCTCTCTAAATTGGAGAGATACGGATTTCATGAGTGAACTGTTTGTTGGATGAGGAATTGGTTGGATGGTCACATCCAGAGGGCTCAATGCATTTGACACAGGCCTCCACAACATTGTGCTCTCTAAATTGGAGAGATACGGATTTCATGAGTGAACTGTTTGTTGGATGAGGAATTGGTTGGATGGTCACATCCAGAGGACTCAATGGATGGTCACATCCAGAGGGTCAACGGCTCAATGTCCAGATGGAGACCAGTGACGAGTAGTGTCCCTCAGGGTTCCATATGGGGACCACTACTGTTTAACATCTTCATTAATGACACAGACAGTGGGATCAAGTGCACTCTCAGCATGTTTGTGAGCAACACCAAGCTGAGTGGTGTGGTTGACATGCCTGAGGGACAGGATGCCATCCAGAGGGACCTGGACAAGCTCATGAGGTTCGACAAGGACAAGTGCAAGGTCCTACACCTGGGTCAGGGCAACAACCCCCAGTATCAATACAGGCTGGGGGATGAAGGGATTGAGAGCAGCCCTGCCAAGAAGGACTTGGGGGTACTGGTGGATGAAAAGCTGGACATGAGCTGACAATGGGCGCTTGCAGCCCAGAAGGCCAACCATATCCTGCACTGCATCAAAAGAAGTGTGGCCAGCAGGTCGAGGGAGGTGATTCTGCCCCTCTACTCTGCTCTGGGGAGACCTCACCTGGAGTACTGTGTCCAGCTCTGGAGCCCTCAGCACAGGAAAGACACGGACATGTTGGAGTGGGTCCAGAGAAGGGCCACAAAAATGATCAGAGGGCTGGAGCAGCTCTCCTATGAGGACAGACTGAGAGAGCTGGGGTTATTCAGACTGGAGAAGAGAATGGTTCCAGGGAGACCTTATTGCGGCCTTTCGGTACTTAAAGGGGGCTTATAAGAAAGATGGGGACAAACTTTTTAGCAGGGCCTGTTGCAATAGAACAGGGGGTAATGGTGGGACTAGATGACCTTTAAAGGTCCCTTCCAAGCCAAACTATTTTGTGATTCTGTGATTACTGGATACCCCCTGCCTCTAGTGTAACCACTTAGAGTGACACCAAGAGAGCACAAAACATCCATATTCTGGGTTGGCAGCATATCCCAGGGGTGCTAATATTCACATGAAAATTCAGAACAGAGCGTAAGGTCTCACGAATTATCTAAAATAACTTACACTGGAGCAGAAAAAAAAGTGTTTCCTGACAGCATACACCATAGTACTGAAAAATGTCTGCTGTCCAATTTAAACACTTCCTTAAAATTGTTTTTCGGTTAGTACTTAAATACCCCAGTCTGACTTTCCCCATGGAAAAGAACAATTCTTATCTTGTCTCTCATCTGATTACAGTATCATCAGAGGGCCCAGCAGAGCAATAGTAACACATGGCTGTGGGCCAGGCATTTACTGTTTCAAATGTTGCTCTGAGGGCTACCGCTGCTACTGACAGGGGGAAGAGAAAAAAGCAATATGAATCATCTTTCTCGGCTTCAACGTGAACCACTATATGCAATAGGGAAAGTGTGATGAATACACCGAGTTACTTGTACAAAACCATTCCAACTCCTCCAGGTGTCATATGCAACAATTTACAGTTCAATAGCTAGGAAGAACTTCTTCATGCCTTTGGCAGCTTGAAAATTCAAGGAAGGACTATTGAATCTAGGCATATTTATCAAGGGCACAGCAGCAAGATGAAGAGGATCAAGCCTAATTTGAGTTTGGTTTTGGTTTTGTTTTGTTTTTTTTTCATAGACTTGCTGTTATATTTATTTGAATAGTAATAAAAAATGAAGTGGTTAATTTTTGCCCCATAAATCCCAGCAATAAGTTAATGCATTATTTCCCTACAGCCCTCCTCACACCACCTCCGTGGAGGTTACAACAGTCTAATAAATAGCTGATATGACATTTAATACACACAAGAGGGTGAAAGTTTCAGAGAAAAAGCAGAAATTATCTGTTGGGAGCGGAACATCTGCAAACCTACTGACATAGTTGCTATTCACTGGTGGCACTTCAATGATGGGAGATTCCTTACCCAACCCTGCCACAGCAGCTCATTTCTATTCCCTTCCTTCCCACTGGCAAGATCTGCTGCCTCTGTTGAGTCAAATGCTGAGTGAAGTATTTGAAGATATTCTCATTGCCAAATAACTAAAGCGTAAGCTGAACTGTCACTGAGAGAAGAGCATCAGCCCAATAAACCAACTGCTGTTTAAAACAGCTGCACTTAAAAACATCTGCCTCATTCATTATGTACAGCTCTGAATGCATGTGCAGATATTTGCAAAGCCAATGAGAGTTGTCTTTCAGCTACTTTACATGGTATTTCAAGACATCAAGGGCACGGCAGGCAGTGTCCTACATCAAGATTTGCTTCCCCACCTCTAGACTTCTGCTGGCATTGCTGCTGATGCAGCCATTTGCCACAGAAGCCATCTAACCATTATGAAAGCCCTGCCAAGCACAGGGAGGGTTGGAGCAGGTCTAAACCCTTTCACTTGCAAAGAATTCCCAAGGTGAGCCACAGTAAAAACATATGCCCTGTTACACCCTTCATCCTCAGAGGAAGGTTCTTGTGACCCTGGAGAAAAAGCAAGAAAATACATATATATTAGCCATAGGCAGTGAGACCCATCCCAAGTCTGAAGGGGTCAGAGATGGAGGACATGCATCATCCAAGGCAGAACCTTCCTGCTTTGGCTCATCCAACTCCACCCTCTCCATGGCAGAAAAACGTGCTTATAATCTGTCCTGGAGGCTGACAGGTACAGTCTACTGAGGTAATCAACCCTTCTTCCTAGGCAAAAGGATTAAAGTTACAACCACAAAAAGCTCCTCTTGCAACTACAAAGACTCACATCTGCACCTCTATTAATACAGCAAGTATCTGAAAGGAGAAAGCACTCAAGTGAGAGGCTGAGGACTGACTAGAAAACATCCATCTTGCTACGTGACTTAAGGTTACAAAATAACTGCCATTTCTTTACCACCAAGGTGATGAAATATACTAAAATAAAAACTAAAATATACTAAAATAAAAACTCTCTTTTCTAATTTGCTTGAATATATTCAATGCTTAGACAAGCATGTACCTAAGAGCCCTGTGTTCCAACAGGACAAAGATACGCACATAAATTACCAAGGACTAGAGAACTTTTTGAATAATAACGTGACTTTGTGACCTCTGTGCTAAATATATATAGGCATAGAATATGTATGTATGACTACTACAAAATTCATATAAAAGATTACAATTAATATATAGACTATATATTGCTCTTAAGTTTATACCTGCATTAAAAGATGATTAATCAGGCTTTATAAAGTTAAAGAAATTAATTTCAATAAGCTGCTAGCTTGCCAGGTTTAGTTTTATACCTTTGATACAATCGTAACACAGTCAGAAGCCAAGAAGCTGCAAAGCCATATATAAATGTGTGAAGCTGTCCCAGATAACCTTACAGGAAAAGGGAAGGGGAAAGCAACTCCAATCTTCATTTTCTATTAACTCTCAGGTCTCTGCATGAACATGAGTAATAACCTAAGTAGTAAAGAACAAACAGCCAGAAGCAAGGAGCAGGGGTAAGAACAAATCATTAAAACGTGATAAGCACCAAAGGCCCTAACTTAGCTAAAGGCAGTAAAAATGCACACGCACAGGAAACCACCTCATGTCTCCTCAAAATTAATCTGGTCATATAGTTTTAGTGCTGAGTAAGTGACTGCCTCAGCACGACACCAGTGTGTCTGTAAGAAAGGACAGTATTTCACCTATGTGCTTAAAGGTCTGATAACCTATTTTTCCAGGTGTGTGCCTCCCTCCTTCTAAAAGAGGAAATTACACAGCAAATTAATTTTTGTGCACCTTTTTATTTTTCCACCCCTGCCACCCTTTCCTCCCCTCCCTTCACTTCTCCCATCCACTGTGAAAGATAAGTAGGAAAATATGGATGGTTCACAACAAAACTGAAATAAATTCACAACAGCAGGAACAGCCTGAGTCTGGTTTGGCTCACACAAGTGAGCTTAGGATACAGAGAGTAAGTAAAAAAAGAAAAAAAGAGGTCATGAAACTGGTGTCACACACCTTCCTGGAGAGGGCTTTTTGTCCACACAGGTATAGGTGAAAGGCTCATCTGCCGGGGGAACAAAAACTGGAAACTCATCTTGCCAGTGCAAAGGGATTTCAATTCGCAAACCATCAACATCCCACTCAAATTTACATTACAGGTGGCCAGCTTCGAGAGGAGAAACCAACAGCAAACTAAGACACAAAGCAATTCACGAGTAACTCGTTTCCAGTGCACCACAGGCCCATCAGAGAGCTCAACTAGGAAACTCATAATTCCTTGGCTTCATGCAAGCATGGTTCTAGCATCAATACAGCTCTAAGCTGAAGAAAGAGAAGGTTCTCTGGAACAGCAGTAGCCTATGCCAAATTTATACAAGGACTTCCAATCAAGGACCCAAATCCCAGAATTCCACGCCTCTTTGGTTCTTGAGCAACAAAGCAGCAGGCAGATCAGAATCTAGAGACATCTTTCCCCACTAATTACATGATAACAGTTTAAAACAGAGATTGCATCACACCTACTGTCTCTCAGGAGCAAAAATACATGTGTAATCAAATTGTTAAGGTAAGCCAGTAAAAAGATGGAAAGGAAACTAAGACCATATACAAAGAAATCTTTGCAACCAAAAAATGAAACCTTTTTTATTGAGAATTGCATTTTCTCAGTTGAACTTTGGCAAGTAAGCTGGATAGTACAAAACCCACTTTTTCACAAACACAAAAACCCCCTTCTGTTACCAAATAAACTCTTATTCTTCTCATCTTTAATCCAAATCTCCATATATGCCATCTCCACACAAGAACAAAACAATGCTTGTTTAATGTCAAAACACCCCTTGGCCCCTTTTTTACACACATGTGGCCTTCCGAACACCTAGCAGCTGAAGGAGGAGCTCCTGGATGCAACAGTGCAGAGGAGTTCAGCTGTCAATAAGTATCTAGATCTCCGTTTCAGTTTTATAAGTCAGAGTCAAAGGCCAGGAGAGAGGAAGGCACTTGCATGTGTGTTTTGAAAGGAAAAGGCAAAATATTTTATGATGGAAAATGGAAATGTCACTTGATTCAGATGTAAGAATTGTCATACTTATGAGTGGCTGTGCTGCACAAAGCAAGCTTTGGTGCATGAGACAGTCAAATGGCAATGAAAGCTGCAGGCAGGATGGGAAAAGTTTGTGAAAGTTTTCAGCTGTTGGTGGAAAAAGCTTTAAGAGCTGGAGGGGCAAATTATTGAGCCCTTCACTTACAAATCATTTCTTAAGAAAACTTCAAAGTTAAGTCTGAATAGCCAACTAAAACTCAGGTGTGTCTTTTCTCAAACATAAACAAAGCAAAGCAAAAGAATATTGAAGACATAGGACTGAAATAAAGGGAAGGAAGAAAAGAAACAAGTAGGAAGGGAATAGAGAACAAAAACAAGACACACTTGGGCAAAGGATGTACAGCAACCTTCTTTTGAAAAAGACCAGACTGGGAGATCATCTTTTTGATCTTTGTTTACCAATAAAGCACCAATTGCCAATCATGAACCTGAGACCTCATTGCACTATATGAAGTAAACAAAATCACTTAAGACACAAGAGATGGATGTGAGAATTGCAGTACCAGCTGCAGTGCTGTGGGACCAGTTGGAGGTAAATCAGTGAAAATGAATGATGCTATAAATCAGGAAAACTCAGCTCCCATCTCTCTTTTAGTCTCAAGGACATAAGAGGGATGACATCTAATTCAGCACCAAAAAAAACCCCAGTAAAAACATTTCCATCTGTACACACAAATGATGTCTCCCCTCCCAGCTAGAACACAAACTCAAATCCAGCAGAAGGGGGATAGATTACTTCACACCACCAGGAGCACATGGCCAGCACCCAGAGAAGAGAATACACTGCTTCCTCAGAAAGCACATATGCCATCAAATTCAAAAGAGCAAGCAATGTGGCATGAAAATGAACTAAAGTGGAGGACAGAAAACGGAGCCAAAAAAAGTGCTTCCACTAAAGGACAACCAGAATAAGAACCAAATTAAGAAAAGATCTAGACCACTCTGCCTACTGGAGACTGCCACCAGGAGCCATCCCAATCCTCCTTTAGCCACTTTTCCAAGAGGTTTCTTTCTCAGGCTGGCAGAGAGCAAGCCAGTGTACAGAGCTTTAGGCAGGAGGGAAAGGGGTTCAATTGTAAATTATTGAAAATTTCTACATATTTCCCTGTTTGCAAGGGAGGAAAAGTTACGCGCTCCCTTGTAACATTCTCAGTCTCTTCTAATGCTTCAGCCCTTCCAGGCAGAGGGACCACACTACCATACCACCTACTACAGACAAGGTTAGCAGACATGGGCAGAGTGTGAAAAGTGAGGAGTGGATGTGGATAGATGCATTGCAATTAGAAAACGCCAAACCATTAGGGTTTCCATCCACATCAATTTACACCAGAGTCAAGGACACAGAAGAGCAACACCTGCGCTACTCACAGACCACTCTTCCAGGCTCATTTCCTTTTCCTCCTTCAAGTCACTAAAACAAATCAATCCTCCTTTCATAGCAAGAGCTTTGCTTACCCCACATAGCCTGGTTCCAGGCTGATACACCCAATGGAAGCAATGCTTGTGCTTAGATTTAAGCCCGTGCTTAAATCCCCGGTTGGATCAGCACTTTCAACCACACATCCTTGTGGGCCATGGATTAAACATCTTTAAACTTTCCAGGACATGTAATTTATCATTCTGCCTATGATAAAAGATGGTAACACCCTGCTCGTTTTTGCTCTCTTTACACCGCAGAAAAGAAAAATATAGATTTCTCAACAGCAAGGCAGAAGACACCGATATCCTTTTCCCCCCTCTGATAACTTAGCTATAGCATATCACTACCAGGCTTGAATCAGAAAAAGGGTAAAAAGACTCAAAGGGAGAAGGAAAAAAAGCAGGGGGAAAGGATACTTACTGCAACAGAGACAAACAAACAAAAAAATCCATTTGCAGATCACATATGAAAGAACATCTATATTAAATACGATCCCAGAAGAACTGACTAGGATAAATCCATGTGCCGTTCCAGGTATTTCAGCCTAAATATGGAAAATACACATTACTCTAAGTTTATGAAGGGTTTAGTTTTATCACTACTATTTACACACTTTCTTGGTTCACTTTGACATATCACTTGTACTGTACACACACTATAAAAACAAAATGCATAGCAGCACATTTATGTTTCACAGAAACAAGATTTTAAACCAACAGACTTGAGTCCTCGCTGATTTTAAAAGACAACAGCTCCCTATTTTTTAACACGTTTCTAAATTATATATGGGCTGTGTATCCCTCCAGACAAACTAACACTGATAAATTACGTTCTGTCTCTAGCCAGGCACTTCAAGTAATCTCCACCCTCCCACCTCCTCGTCACATGAAATAAAGATGAAGCACCACACAACGTCAATCACATTGCAGATCCATTCAGCAGCTGCCTCTGCCTGAAACAACAGAATAGATGGGTCAAGATCTTCATCAGTCTCTACTATCAGAAGCTGAAGCTTTTGCTGCAATGGACTCAGGCAGCCCCTGAGAGGGTGCTGGCTAGCACACACCCTACACAGACAGCATTACACTACACTGTGTCCAGCTCCTCTCAAAAGTTTCTCCCGATGAGATTGCTCTCCTTCCTAACTGACTTTATCTTTTATGCCTGGACAAGTGATTTCAGCTACACCTGTGAAATGCGATATGTTTAATGAACAGCACAGTGGGTTCCATGACCTGGCTGCTCCCCAGCCACGTGCCTGTGGGAATGCTGCCTGGAGTATTAAGCCCACTGCATGTGCTTGAGCACACACATCCCAATTCCAACCTGCTTCATTACCCTTTTCCCAGCAAGCTCACCCAGAGTTAATTTAATGCATTTAGGGACTGAATACCAGCCTCACCTCCCTGCAGTGCTATCAAACACACTATAGGCACAGAATTTGGCCATATTCCACCTATGGGGTTTCCTCTGAAGTCTGCTTCTGACAATAGCTGAGCTGATGCTTGATCAGTACGAGAACAGTGCTCTCTACAAGGCAACCCACCACCACGGAGAGCTGCTGTACCCTCACACTGACCCTTGCAAACCCCAATCCCTCCCCCACAACAGCACAGGAGCTGGATCATTTCCAGGTCTCCTTATCTGATACTCACAAAATATGGAATGGCAGAAGATCTGAGTACAAAACAGTGGTTACTTTTTCCAGGCTCCACTGGCCTGGTGAACTTAACATCACGTCTCTCTACAGCTACAGAAGGGCACTTGCTGCCCCAAGCCAGCAAGTAGCACCGAGGGCACATGGGAGTAAGCAAAGGCAATTAAATGCTTTCCAGCTTCTTCCTTAGCAAACTGCAACAAGAGTCCCCTGAGCTTGGGGACTGTCATCTTCAGCTTCAACCCCCCATGGAAGAAAGTTTTTTCCTTTCCAAATGCGACTTCCAACTTCATCAATATTTAAGCAGGATTTAATTATCAGGAGGCCCAGTATAACCACCGTGGCTTTGAGAGGCAGAGGGGGGAAGACTGCATTCAGAACCACACCTGGACATGCCTTTGCAGTGCAATCCCATCTCTGTTTACAAACAGGCTTCTTTCCAACCCGTTCATAAGTACCTGTACTATGTTTTCTACCAGTACTACATAAACTAAGAATCTTTAAAGTTCAAACATAAATCACTTCTTTATTGATCTGGCCAATTAAAAAATGAAGAATGATAACAAGTTGTGAAATTTTGTCTTGTCACCAGCCTAATTGCTACTCGGGGCTTCAAATTATCCAGAAAAAATGAGGAACAAAACTGAATTGTTTATAGCTTGTTTGGATTCCAGTTTACAAAGTGCACCATTATCATTGTCAATGTGTGAGGAGATGCAATTGCACTGTGGACCTCTACATCAAAAAACCCTGCTTTAATTAATTATTTGAATATTAAACCTGCAAGAAAAGAATTACTGTAGCTATTTCAGAGTTGCTCGTTGCTTTCATACATGTGATCTCTCTGCAAAGGTTAGTACTAATTTGCCAAAAATCTTAGTTCATCTTACTACAGAATTATTAGGATATTAGGATTAGGATACTGGGATACTATGATTATTAGGATACCTAGTGGTATCCTAATAAAACCAGAAGTATTTTGAGATCTGCTTTCTAAGGAGGGACTGGGAAAGGACTGAGGAGTAAAGGAGGAAAGAAAGGCTGCAATTTAAATAAGTGTGAGAATGTCTACAGATGGAGAGTTAAGGACAGAAATATTAAGTGAGGAACACAGTGTCGGGGGGGGGGGGAGGGGAGGAGGGAGGGGATCAATGACAAAACTAGGAGTGGACTACAAACCTTCCAAGTTTAATTACAGTACCTTAGGTGCACTTAAACACACTTGGTTTAAAGTTCACTCATTCACCTTTCTTTACTGAAAAAGCCAACCACAGGTACCAGAAATGAAATCCCACCAATCAAGAGCAATCAAGGTTACATTTTTAAAGCTAACTCTGCCCCCCTCTTCTTTCCCCCAAGCTTCCAACTTCCCATCTCAGGGCTGTCAGTAGTTGTCAGCACATCATATGAGAAACTCATCTGAACATACAATATAACTTGACAGGCAATACATCAGAAAACCTAGATGTGACAACGGCAAATTCCACCAGATGGTCCTGGATCATATCCATCCATTAAAAAAAAAAGGAAAGAAAAGAAAAAACCACACAGAAAACTAGAACTTTTGAAAAAGAAGAAAAAAAAATTGCTATATGCACTGTTTCACCCTTTGACCATGCCGGAAAAGGAGACACACAACACCTTCACCCCTTGCCATCACCAGCTTGTCCTGTCATTAATATCAATATGTGTATTTCATCCTCCTACCCCTAAAAAAAGGCTTCTAAATAAAGATGCCACTCCATTAAAAGGCAGTATGTGCTCGTTTCTCAACAGCAATTGAGGAAAACTCTCTCTTAATGACTCTGGAGCCTGGTCCTGCTCCAGCATCAACATGGTCTCCAGGTACGCCAAGCCCAAGCTGTTAGCCCTGGGAGTAGCTGCGAACATGGAGTACTTCTGAGACTCCCTGTTTGCCACCCATCCCAACTCCCAATTGCTCTTGTAGGCAGCACAGATTCTGTTTGGGTTCAGGCTGCCTACAAACCTCATCAGCCTTTGCAATGGCCCTTCTGAGAGAGACCTTGGATTGCCTTGTCCATTGTGAACCACGCAACCCTGGAAAGCCAGCTGAGACCTGCAGGTCAAACACTGACTGTCCAAGCCTAACCTCAATGCAGTTAAAAGTGCCTTTGATACACATGAAGCTCAAACCACCTTCAAGGAGGTACAGAGCACAACCTGCTCCCGATTCTGGCCTCAAGCCCACACGAAACAGTGCTAAGGCAGGCACAGGGTCAGGGTCAGGACTCTGTGCTACACTCTGGGAAGTCAGCACAGTTCCCGTGGCACAAAGCACCAGGTTGAGAGGCAGCTCTGGGGTTAATTCACTGCCAGGAAAACACTGAAGCTGTCACTGTTCTTCAGGTGAGCATCACCAGCCTGGCCCTGGCAGCAGCTCAGCTGGGACAAAAGTGACAGACCTATGAAACATAAATCAAAACTGAGCAGGCTGTCGCTGCTCAAGCGAGACCTTCAGGGACACCATTCCTTGCTTCTCTTCTGCCTCTACCTTCAATAGCTGCATGCAGATGTACCTGTTTTGCTCTCTGAAAAGTAAGTGCGTGTAACTGGAAAAAATCACCACGTATCCTTGTCCTCCCAATTACATGTGCTCTGAAGTAAAAGGCATTTAGTCAAATATTTCAGATCGGTAAAGCAAGTAGATATGAATCTGAATGCACAGAGGGAACAAAGACAGTGAATAACAGAGTGTTATTTCACCAAACATTTAACAGGACAGAACAGTGCTTCAAAGTTCTTCAGAAATCTGAAAGCTTCTTTGAATACAAAGTTGTGACTGTGCTGGGAAGCAGATCTACTCTCTGCCAGTGCACAAGCTGGACTCTGCAGCTTAGGACTGACGAAATCTCTCTTTGGGCCACTGTGGCAAAATCAGTTTCCATCAAGAAAACAGACTGAGCCTTTAACAAAGGAATATTTCTGTATATTATAAATAACTGTTTTCCTTCCCCTAAGGAAAACTCCTTCCATTATAAACCCTCCTTTGCTGGTAAACCAAGTGCACCCATTCCTGAGCGAGAAACACCTGTGAGGGGGAATACTCCAGTGCACTGGTGGGGAACTGGGCAGCAGCCATGCTTCAGAAACTGCAACTGAGTAGACAGGGCTCCAGAGACTACTAATGAAAAGAGTTTTTTTAGCAACGGCTGATGACTACTCAGTGACTTCTGAAGAAGCAGTTTTATTATCTCCAACCAATCTATTTTACAATTATCACCTTTAGCACAGAGACGAAGCTACTTTTACATCATGAACCTGAGAACAAAAAGCTTACAAAAAATTCAATTTTCCCCTCCTCCTCAAACTTCAACAACAAATATCCAATTTTTTACTCTGCCTTTGTCATTTTAACATAAAAGAAAAAGTCAGTGACATTTTCAAGTATTGCTGTTGTGTACCAGAGGAGTTTCAAATACTGCAGAGGAAAATAATTACATTTACAGATACTTTTGACTGGAACTTAAATGTTGTGACAGTACACAATAGTCTCTTAGAGACAAGAAAAACAGGTGTTTAGCTCAAAATGTAGGTTCTGATTAAACTTAAAATGGACACCACCTTTTTAGTGGAGTGCCTTTTAGCATCTAAAAGTTTTTCTATAAATACCAGACTATGATTTTTCAAAACGTCAACTTTCTACAGAGAGAAAAATAAATCACTTACTATTTAATTGTTCTCAGCAGAAATACTGTAAAGCAGATGGCACAAGTATAATATCTATTTAATAAAATTGGTAAAATGTCACCTCCTCCCATTTTGATATTTAATTATATCTCATTAGAAAAGCAAAAATACTGCAAATCGAAGTCCAAGAATCAGCTGTTTATTTATTTATAGACATTTATAGAGTGCTTGTCACCATAGCAACCAGGAGCCTTTTTTTCTTCTTGTTCAAAGGAAAAGTTGTAATTTTGAAATGTGATCCTTTGATGTTACAGTGCAAATAAGTACTCACCTCCTGTGCTGCAAACATTTAGGCAGGTGCTTAAAGTACCCGAATAGACCTAAGTCAAAGGCATGGTGAAAAACACAGGAACAGAGAAAGGAAAGGAACTGAGAAGCAAGAGGGAAAGAGTAAACGGCTTTACTATGAAAATTACAGTGCACGGACTCCTACAATAAACCATGGCCTCCCCAGTACTTTTTTCCTCTAATAGTATGTGACTGGTTCACGGAGCACAGTTGAATTAATCAAGCACGAACAACAAGTTCCCAATTTATGCTGAGGACACCAGTGAATATTCTCGAGCAAGGATTTCTAAGCGGATCGTAGATTACAAATGAGGCTGCAGAGGGCTGCCTCTCTTTTGAGAGCACAGAAGTCAGGAGCTTCACTTTGACTGCTACTCTCTTCCAATCCCCCAGCAATCAGCCGTTATCAAATTCTCACAGAATTAATAGACCTTTTTAAAAATGCCATCTGCTCACAAAACAAAGAAATTCGTAAATTCAAACATTGCTCCTGCATACACCATTATAGAATGAATTACTAGGTATGTCATGCAATTGCAGTTTCCCTGTGATGCTCCTGGTGTGCACAAGCACACAACTGCTTGTCAGACCTTAAATAACAGATTGAAATTGTTTTTATACTATTTCATCTGGTTGCTTCCCACCACCCTATGAAAATATAGATTATACACATATACACATATACCAAGCAGTACTTCAGATCCTTTTAAAGGCTCATGAACTTCTAATTGGGACTGAAAGAAAAAAAGAAGAGATCTTTGGCCTGTTGTCATTTTTTATGTAAGAGATCTTATGATAAAGATTTCCTCAAGACACGCGTATATTAAGTATTACCTTCAACTCTGCATTTAGTTTGATCCTATACTCTTCATAAACCAATACTGTCCAAAGCAGTCAAATAGGGAATGTTCAGTTGTTCCTAAAACCAAACACATAAATCTTTACACAAGACTGGGGGTTACTTTGTAGTCTTTTTTAAGCTGTATTCTAAATAGGGCAGAAGCTGCATGTATGACAGGAGGAAAAGTGACAAATTCCTTATCTGGAAAAGCACCAGCAGGCACTGTTATCAGAGCAGACCAGTTCTTTTAAAGTGGACTGATGAAGCTATTTTTAAAAACACCTAATAACATCACAGAGGAGAATCTGATCTCTGCAAAGGTGAGCTGCACAGCTCGATACTCCTGGGAGGCAGCTAATGAAAGTGAAGCTTGTCAGACACAGACTGCGTCCAGTAATTGGCTTTGAAAACTCACAGTTTAAATTCTGCCATGCTGAGTTCAGTGCCCTGCTCACAGCTTGCTCCAAGAACAGGCGGACCTGAGGGCTGTCTAGCATGTCCAAATGCGAGCGGCCACCTCTCCACTGCCTCGCCACCAGGCCTAGTCTGCAAGCTTGGAGGGCAAAGAAAGAAACCTACTTTCATCCAGCACCTCACACCTACCAGTTCACTGCCAGGACAGGGAGAGACAGTGGCAGGGGTAAGACGGTAGAATGGTGTCAGAGCAGGCAGCATGCTGATGGAGGAGGAGGGAACGCATCCTACCACAGAAGGTGAAGGAAAGGGGTGTAGACCTAAAAGGAGAAGGAAGAGGGTCCCACGTCATGCATTCATCCAGCACGGCAGAACCGCTGACCATTGCTAACCCTCAGTCAGTGCTCTGCGCCAACTGTGCTAGTCCCTTGGACACAGCTGCTGGCTTCCCCAGGAAGATGGCCAGCACAACACGGGAAGTGTCACCCATTTTCCCTGAAACTCCACTTACCCTTCCTAGCCTACTCCTTCCCAAGCTTTATGGACCCACAGACCCATTCTACCCCTCGATTTGAACCACAAAACTGAATTCTGCAACCGTCTTGAATAACAAATGAAGAAATGATTGTGTCACAGTGTGAGAAAGCAAAATTTTGTCTGCACAGCTGAGAAATTCTGATCTGGTTGTAGCTCTGCGGTTTAATGCTCTCCTTTGTGCCACCTTATTTTTCATGATTCTTCCTGCCTCCCACTACTTCCTAGAAAAATCTGCTTCTTCACAGCCTAGATACACTCCAGTTGGAAAAGCCATTTTAAATAGAAAGCAGGTCTTCTGCTGATAGAAGTCATCTATGGCTCTGTTTATTTGAATAAAATGCTAGTTTTAGTAGTGGAGGATCTTTAAGCCTCTATGTTTTAAAACACCTCCTAAAGACCTTGCAGTGTTAGAGCACAGCCCTGATATAAATCTGTTAAAAACTCTTGGGAACTCTAGATGTGGGCTGCTGTCATAGGGAACTGTTTAAACCAACACAGCTTACAGAAGACTTTCAGGCAACAATTTTTAAGAGGAGGGGGGGAGAATAAGAGGAATGAGGATACCCAATTTTCAGATGGTTAAAGCAAACCTCAGTAAAGTTCACAACTCAAGATATTGGAAATTTAACTGGAAAAAGATTTCCATCTAGTCAATCCATTTTGTACGTTGCTTAATAGAGAATGGGTTCCAGGTAATTAGTCCCAAAACATTAACCAGGTTCCTAGAGTGCACGTTCATGGTATGCTTCACAAGTGTTGGAGGCTGAACTCCAGCTCTGATGACAGCTAATTAAAACACAAAAGTGAGATTCCAAGTAAAACTGCCACCTTGCAATCATAAACCGTTCAAAATGCACTTTCGCAGAAAAGCAGACTGCAAAGCAGGTTTCCCATAGCTAGTTCATGCATTTGGTATCTACCACATTTTTGAAAATGACATTGAAAATAAACACACTGTCTTACAGTTGATGTGCTTAGCATACATCAGATTTGTTTAGGGGAGAAGGTCATCCCAGAGAATAAGAGCTCTTCTGGTTCCCAGCTAAGTCAAGGCTTGAGCTAACAAGCCCATCTATCAGTTCAAGTGTTTTGAGATCACTATTAAAAGGAGTTGTTACTGTTTTATTACCAAAGTCAACAGATTCGCCTGAATCAGCAGTCACCGTTTAAAAGTCAGCATTTGTCAATAGTTATCCAACTACGGTACTGGTGTGAAAACACCAATATGTTCCCTTGCCTTTACCAGTTGTTCAGATACAGTCATTATTCTCATCAGCAAAGAGGAGTGTGCCTCTTCACTTTTTTTTTCTTTTTTTAAAAAGCAGCAGCCATTATCCTAATAACCCATTTAAACATTGGGTTAATTGAGAGGGGCTGGAAGGAGGTAATGGGACACAAGAAGACCTGTAAGCCTGACCTCAGAACATGCATGTGCAACGCACCCAGAGCTGACGTATGCAAGAGAAACTTTTCCACCAGGCTTAGTCAGCACATAATAATTAAAAGGGGCAGGATGCGATAAATTCAGCATCCGTATCCACTGGGGCCAAATTCACAAGGACTGCTAAGCTTTCAGAGCTGAAGACAGGTGTCTAGGGGGGTTTCCCAAGGCACTCAGCCATCAAGGAAAATTGTCAGGAGAACATAATTACATCTTTACTTGCCCTGGTAGGCTTTAAATCTGCAGCGTCTTTGACCTCTAGGGAGGTTATTAGAGTTTTAATTGAACCGCCTTTCTGTGGTGCAGGCAGCTGCCTACGAGAGCTAACCCTCACAGCGTCGCCTGCCCCCGGTACCGGGCAGGGCAGCTTCGGCTCCCCGGCTTTGGAGAAAAAAGGTTTCCACCTCCAAGGTGCCAGCTCCGTGCAATCCTGGGGGGTAGGGGGGTCCGCGGGTTACTCCCGCCCCCCGCCCCGTCCCTCCTCACTGTGGAGCTGCCGCCGACCACCAGAGACATCGCCCCCCCGGTCCTCCCGCTTCCCCTTCACCCACTTTCCCCTCAGAAAAGAGGCGGTGGCAGCCACCGGCCCCCACGAACCGTCCCCTGCGGGTGCCCGGCCCGACCCGGGCCGCCGCCGATCGCCGCCCCACGGCCGCCCCGCGCCGCCTCACCTGCCGCGCCGCCAACGGCAGCAACCGCCCGCTCCGCCCGGCCCGGCCCGGCCCGGCCCGGCCCCACCGCCCCTACCGCCTCCTCACGGCCTCCCCGCCCACCTCCTCGCAGGCGGGCGCTGTCCGCCGAGGGGCCGCGGCGGCGGCGGGGCGGGGCGGTTCCGCTCCGCCTTCCCCGCGCTCCCGGCGGCGGCGGGGAGGAGATGGGGAGAGGGACGGGCAGGCGAGCGGGCGGCCCCTCGATCGCCGCGCGGGGGAGGGCGGTGGACGCTGCGCATGCCCAGTGCGCGGCGCCGCGAAAGGCATTCTGGGGTTTGTAGTTGCGGGTGGATGGGTAGCCACGTCTCCTCAGGGTGGGCAGCCACGTCTCCTCAGGGTGGGCTTCCTTCCCGCCCGGATGTTTGGTGCAGACCCTCCAGCCGCTGCCAACCACCCCTGTTCCCACCTCAGCCCGGTGGTTTCCCCCCTCTCAGCTTTCTTCCCAGTCCTTGCCTCCCCATCCGGTCAAGTGCCTTAACTCCCCTGCTTTTTCCAGAAGTTATGAGTTCCTCACACCCTCACCCCACTCCTCATCTCTTCCACAAATCTCCTTCAACCTCCATTTCACTATTATGCTATCCTCCCACCACCTTCCTACACTGACCTTCCCCTGCCCCTCAGGGTCCCTCCCTGGCCCTCGACTTCCCACTGCCCGACAGCCTCCTTGCTTGCTGCCCACGCTCCCCAGCCTCTCAATTTCTTCCACTTGGAATATACACACTAAAGGGGAGGGCAACCACCCTTATTATGAGTGCACAGCTTCAAATCCACTAGGTACACCCGGCAAACAGCAGGCACCTGCAGCTTTACTGGAGGAAAGTTCTTCCCACCAGCGAAAGTGCAAGAGCAGCGGCCGGTCACGTTCACGGGATGGAGGTCGAGCAAGGTCAGATGTCACCAGAGGAACCCCAAGATTATTACAGCTTGAATGAACCACTGAGGACATCCTGAGCCTGATACCAGAGGTCGAACCTGCTGAGCACACGGAGTTGTGTGCGTACGGCACCTCTGCTTGACCCAGCCTCTCCCAAAGTCAACGGGGCTTTTCGCATTCACTTCACTGAGGCTTTTGATTTCTCATGGGGGCTTTCCATTTCCACACCCACGCAGGGCTCTCTGTCAATGAGAAGGACAATTAATGGCTTCGTATCATCTTTCACGTTAACTGGTGTTTGTATGCATAATTAAATGCTCCTGGAGTGACAGCATCGCTAAGCGTGCGTGCAGGAAATTAATGTAAAACTTTAGCTGTTGAAATGTTTGCCCCTGAAAAGCTCATAGTCATTTGGGGGAAATCAAATTTAATAGCTTAGTACTCCTTCCTCCAGTCTCTTTTTCTGTCTTGTAGATTTCGTAGCTAATGATCCGAAGAACTAACTTGTGTTATAAGAGATACACAGGAGAACTGAGGGTTTTCAGAAATGCTCTTTGCTACTCTAAATTTAATTTCATTATGGTCTCTATGAATTTTAGTGTTTAGCTCCCATGGACTGACAAGGTAAATGTCAGGCTTCTGAGATTTGTTTTCCAGAGTTTGTTCAAGAACTATTACATTAATGAAATCCATTGCAAGAGATTCCATCTACTCTGTTTCTCATTAGGTTTGTAAGTTATACTCCAGTCTTAGAGACACTTCAGAATGCTGGATCTGCATTCTTATCACTAGAGCAACAGTGCAAAATTATCATCATTGTCACCATTTTCGTTAACATTTGTTGGAATAAAAAGTTGCTATTTATTTCAGCAATGTTTAGAGATCTCTATTTTCCCAAAGCATTTGTGAGTAGAAATCTTTACTAAGATTTCATGAATACCTGTTTGCATATTCACGTAAATTTCATCTGTAATGCTACATTTCCTCCTTGTTATAAAATATTTAATGAACTAGTCAAAAAGCCAGACATTACAGTAATTTGAATTAAGTGGCCAGTCACGTATCACAGACGATGAATGGCCAAAGACACAGACATAATCGTTCAAGAAAAAAAAAAGAACACCCATAAGCTGAAATGTGTTTCTATGAAATATTCATAGGATTGCAGTGATTTATTGTCATGTCTGTTTCAGAATAACCTGCAATGGGAAAAGAGCATAATCTGATAAACTTTTCATGCAAAATAGTTCATTTGTTATTCCTGGAGTAACAAGTTTGTAGACCCACCTCTGCTTAAGTATACCACCTGTAAGGGGTAGAGAAATGTTTTCCTTAATACAAGGTTTTACAGGGGATACCGAGTGAAAGCAGTGTGAATATGCTAATGGTGGAGACAGTCACTTCAGGTGCCCAAACATAGGTGCTTAGTGCCATTTTAGGCAATTTAGGTTGCACAAGATGCCTGCACAAGGCTGGTAGATACAACATGGGACCTATAAGACACTCTCAACAGGTATAATGGCATCTAAAGGCCTGGCCCAAACTTGATTTCCAACATGGTACCACACACTTACATTGCCCAAATCACTTCTGATGTGACTGTTCAGGGGATAAATCAGCTTTTAAGGACACAGGCAGACGATAGGCTCACAATTAGGAGCTAGAACTGCCGAGCCACTTTTTACAATCCAATAGACAGAGCTGTATCGCCAACCTCAAGCAAACATTGAAATGTTTCCACCTCATACATCCTTGCCTCACCTTCTGCACTTGGGTTATAGCTCCCTTCGTATGTGCAAACTCTTTGAATGGGAAAATATCAGAGGGCTCGATCCTGGAAGCTGCCCCCATCCAGCAGAGCTGCTGACGTGCCTGGTCCTGAACATTAACATGCTGGACTGCAGCACTCCAAGCCTTGCTCAGCTGAAGTCAACTAGATCCACCAGCGTGTTTCTGTGTGATGTTGCCTCCGCTCTTTTGCCTGTTTACCTAATGCCTCTGCTCTCCCTCGGTTTTCACGACATCTCTGTGTGCTGCAGAAGTGAGTATTTGTTGGGCATGGGCGCTGTTAACCTTCCTACACCAGGAAAGGCAGAAGCATCCACAGAAGTTGTTGGCAGGATCTTGCTGGGACTGAGCCACCCAGATTTTTTTAAATGTCATCTTTATAAATTTTATTAGGTGGGGACAGGGGGACACGCAAGCTCAAGGGATGAGGCAGTCTGCCTGTGGTGCAGTCACAGCTCAGCAGAGCTTGTGGGCCGACCAGCCCGTAGATGAGCACCAGTGATTCAAGGCTTGTAAAAGGTAATAAGCGACATCCATGGAAGTGTGCTGCTGTCTGATCATCCTGCCAAAGAGCACCGTTTCAGCCAAAAACATCAGTGAAGCCGTTTGGGATTAAAGGCAGCATGTAACTCTGCACATCAGTTCGGTGTATTCTAAACGCGGGCAGCAGAGAGAGCTGAACCAGGGATTTGGAAAGTGCTACATGCCTCAAACCTCTCTTACAAATTCATGTAATTCACTAAAGAAATTATACCTATTCCCATCATTTTACCTCAGGTGTATGAATTTGATTGGAAGGGACAGACACTTTGTTGCCTCCAAAGAGCAAGATTTCATTAAAACTGCCTCTCATTTGGAAAATACAAGCAGTGCCCCCGCTCTCTGGAGTACCTGACAGCCAGTAATAGCTGTATCATGATCAGTACCTACCCCCTGGTATCAATTTTTCACATGCTGATGTCGAACACGTGCAACAGTAAAAAAAGAAATAAAAAAATCTGCTGCTGAGCAACGCTGCCGCTGAAGTGACTCGTGTCTACAAGGCGGTGAGAGCACTCGGTGTTCTGAAAGTGCAGCTCTGATCCCACTGTTTCGCTCCTCGAGCCCAAGGGCTGGGTAATTGCTGGTGTTGCCAAGGAAGGTTAAGGCTCTGTTTCTCTTGTTGCAGGTAAAACGAGGTGAAGTGAGAACACGCACTGTTAAACAGGTAAGCAAACATCACTATTCTGTAGAAAGAGATACTGAAAAAAAAAAAAACCCAAGAAGAATGACAATTAGAGCTATCCAGTGGTCTTGTGGTGGTATTAAGAGAACAAAAAGAGTTACCAGTCCCACAACCAGGGCATTGACCCCTGCTTTCTGCCACTGGCAATTGGATCCCACTGACCACAGAAGTGACCAGCATGCGGCAATCTGTGCTGGAGAGACGGCAAAGTGACAGAGAGGGTAGCTCTTTTCTAGCTCCTCGTGGAGTGAGGACAACTTCTGCTTGGTTTTGGAGTGGTCTGCTTATTTTGGACTGCAGGACAGTTAGATAAGCAAACACCTTATATATTTAGCCATTCATTTATTTGAATGGTATGGTACAGGCATTGAGAGACTTGAGAAATAAGGAATTTTCCCTCATAACAGCATTGTAGAGACATTTATATATGGACTTTACCTAGATATTCCTCTTAAATACAAAAAAAGACTTGCACTAATCTAATATCATGACTAAATACAAACCTCCACAATACAAAGAAGGAATAGATAGTTACTAGTGACAATGAATAAAAAAGACAGGAAAATGGAGAAATTCAGCGACAGTCGGCATCGATAGATGCGCCAAAAGCTTGTGAAAGCTCCCTTGTATGATAAAGTGACTGTCTCATGAAATATTAGCAACTATCCAGAACTGGGAAAGTGTGAAAATCATGTTGCTGTATAAATTATCTCAGACACTCCTGCCAATTATAGACTTGCTGTGAGGAATAGAGACATTGGTAATCATGACAGCGACTGTGTTCGAGTGTCATGTGAATATTCTCGGGCAATTATTCAAATCAATCATTTCCTGTCCGGATAGGAAAGATTCATCACTCTTAGTACCTCATGTCATTCAGCGACTGAATTGATGATGGTCTGCTATTCCTAGTGTTCTGTAATCTGCCCGTTTGAGATGACAATGCTGTCAAGCTTTTAACTAGTGAGGTGGAGAGCTGTCCAGCAGAAAATGGGAGAACATGGTCCCAGACCTTGTGAGAAGCATTACACAGGCCCTAAGAGACAAGTTCCCTTCTGCACTGAGCAGTGTCCAACCCAGAGGTGATCTTGGAAGCGGCAGGAGCGATGCTGGCTGCTAGCACTGTCAGGGCGTGAGAGTGGGGATCACTTGAATGCAGCGGGAATGCAATACATTTAATCACTCTTCTTCCATGTGGGATGGATATGAGACCTGCTAACCACACCTTGTCATTACAAGTACTCCAACTTTGGTGCCTGGTGTCCCTGTCATTGAGAATGACCCCCACATTTGATGATGTTCCTGCCTCTTGGTTGTTTGACTTAGTTTCCCCAGCCCTGCGTGCCTTGACCTATCCTCTCATATCTGCTGCTCTCCATAAATAGGGCCTCCTATCACCACGACTTCTTTCATCCTTCCATCCTTGCTAGCAGGAATTCCTCTAACATGGGACTGTGCCCTGCTTCCATGAGAATTACTGTTGGTAAGAGACATTACTAAAAATGTGCAATGTATCTGTGTATTCACCAGACTGTTGCAACCCAAACTGTGACTACGTAAATTTGGACCTTTGATTTGGCCTGATTCAGCTGGTCTTACCTTTTTATTTATGTATCATGAAATATAATTTCCCAATTAACTTTTTTTTTTTTTAATAATATCCCCCATCTATTCCTTCTGCCTCTTCCTGTAAACTATACATGTGTAAAGGCTGATTCCAGTCTGTAGTCACAAGGGCATCGATTAAGGCTGCAGATTTGCCTTTGTCAAACCATAAGCACCTGATCTTGTATACTAAATAAAATACCACTTACCCGATACTGATAAAAGTACCAGGGTGATATATCAGCTGGGTTTCAGTACCACAGGGCTTCCTGCTACTGTTCAAGAAACAAAGCTAATATCAGCAAGTGGTAACTTGAAATGGCATTTCTTCTTTAGTAAAATAACAGAACAAAGTCTTCGTAAAGGAGTATTTTCCTTTTTTCTACATGTAACTGTTTCTAACAAAATAAAAGAGCGGTTAACTCTTCAGGCTGGTGATAACAAATGAAGATGTGATTCACCTTAGCTTTCACACGCTCTGTCTCTCTTTCCAAAGAGCTTCTTTCCTTTATTCATGAGCTCTTCAGGGACAGGATTTTTAACAGTTCTTTCTGCCAACTTGTGTTTAGCAGAATATTTGCTTTCCATTTTTTAAGCCTGTGTTGTGGCTTCCAAGTACCCATCTGTACCTCTCAGGAAAATATCTGGTAACTTGTGGCTAGACTGTATTTTAGGATGCATAATTTGAGCAGGTGACCATGTCACTGGTTAGCTCAGATGCTGAAGTTTGACCTGCTGACATCTGAAATTCACTGAGATGAGCAGTCCTTTGGAGAGCATGTCTTCAGCCATCCCTCCTAGGTGATCTGTCTCAAATCCTGAGTGATTATTGACATTAGTACTGAGCCATCACGCAGGACCGAGTTTTGATTTTTTCTTTTAAGACTATTTATCCTGCAGATCATCCTCAATCTCTGAATTCATTCCACCTATCTAATGAACTATGATGCCTTTCATTCACGTACAGTTTTGGGGGTGCATGTCCTATTTTTAGGAAGTCGTTTTAAAGGTAAGGAAAAGAGTTTTATGTCTTACACCTCCATAGCAAAGGTTTGAGGTCTGCATATAGAAGATAACCATTCCCGCTTCAATTGGTGGTTGAGCTGTGACAGCAGTCCACCCTGTTGCTCTTTGTATCTGCATTTTGTATGATGTGACCTTTGTCCCAGTGTACAAGGCACAGCCTAAATTTCGTTCCTTCTTTAATAACACACGGCTATGAGAGTGAGGAGGCACTATACCCCCCTTCCAAGACTGCAGCTTTCCACTGGCTGCAGATGAGAACTGCGTCCATGCTGAAAAACAATGGGAAACATCAAACCCAATGCTAAAATCCTCCTTGCTTTTCACCCCAGTTTTCTTTCAGCCAGATTACTTTCAGTTTCAGAAATTTGTCAGTGCAAGCACAAACATTGTGGTTCCCAAAACTGAGCGAGGGTGAGTTATGGCTGATTCCTCTGCTCAGTGGTGCCTGCTGCCCACCTCCTGGGGAAGGTCCACCCTTTTCCCACCATTCCTCTGGCAGGTCTCATCCATAGAGGAGGCTGGACTAGCTGGCTGCAGCCAGAAAGGGCTCAGATCTTTCTTCTCAGGTGCCCAAAGTGGCCATGAAGACAATGCTCTCTTTGTCTCCTCTTCTGAGGGCTGGATCATGACTGGGAAGGAAAACCAGCTGTCTCGCTCTTCTATGTGATCCTGATCCAGGCCAGCCAGAAGGCAAGCGTGCCCACTTGCCAATCCTGGCATGGCATTGCTTTGAAGTGGGAATATTTATCCCCCGTGTACTCGCACACAGCTCACTAGAACTGTGCCCTCCTTGGTAGCAGCCCTAGGTATTGCAGCAGTCAAAGAAAATAGTGAATTGGGAGGGCTACAGCCAGCTAACACCTGTTTTGTTATTAAAACTGGCTCCTCTTGTTCGAGTCTGCTTGCCCCAGGAAATAAGTTGCTAGGAGCTCAATTTTTAACTAACACAGCAAAATAAATGAAAACAAGACAAAGAATAAGGCTCTGCTCTGCTGGGAGCACAGGACCTCAAGGCGGTAACGTAAATTAATCACTTACCTGTTTACCAGAGAATTTATACATAAGATCATAGAATCATAGAACAGCTTGGGTTGGAAGGGACCTTTAAAGGTCATCTAGTCCAACTGCCCTGCCATGAGCAGGGACATCTTCAACTAGATCAGGTTGCTCAGAGCCCCATCCAACCTGACCTTGAATGTTTCCAGGGATGGGGCATCTACCACCTCTCTGGGCAACCTGTTCCAGTGTTTTACTACCCTCATTGTAAAAAAATTCCTGCTTACATCTAGTCTAATTCTACCCTCTTTTAGATTAAAGCCATTACCCCTTGTCCTAGGATGAATGGGGAGTCTCCAAGGTGACAGCAACCTGCCCACTATTCTTCTTTTCTTTTTTTCTTCCTTTTTTTTTCCTTTTTTTTTTTTCTTGTACCCAAAAAGCATATACATTTGTCTGTATTTTGGGCAGGGAATTTGGCTCCTTGCATTCATCTCACAGAAAGGCAGACCGTCTCTCAGGCAGCATCGTTTCCCTCCTCTTGAGAAGCATTGCTGTCTGTGAGTGTGCCCCAGCTCTCCCCTCCCGTGTTTTGTGCTGACAGAAAAATCATCTCTGGCTGAAGCCACTCTATCTCCCCGCAGATACATCCCCCTGTGAACTGCAGATGCCTTTCCCCTGCTCCCTCACTCACAGATGACACATCCCATCTCATTTATATTATTAAAATTATTTCTGTGGGGTCACCTTCTGCTTCACACCCGAAATGATATAGAAAATGAAGCTCTTCCTTTTGTGCCATTTGGATTTAAATTGTAGATTTTAAACCTGTCCTCTCTCCTTGATCCTTTTATTTTCCACAGAGAGCACCACTGCAGTGACAACTCCTAGTGACTGCATTAGATGTTCAAAAAAAAGAAATCAGAGGCACATCGACTCATATGATGTTATGATGAGTGAGGCGGATAATAACAAACACGCAGTACTTCAGGCACCCATTGGGTCTCTTTCCATTTTCTTCACAGAAAACCTAAACAGCCCACTGTGTGGGGTATAAAAAAGGTCTTATCAAAAGAACATCTGCACATTAGCGCTGCAGTTAACTTATAGAAGAGCACCCAGTAGTGAAAGAGCTTCAATCTTCTTTTCCACGTGCAAAACTGATGCATCGCAAGAAGGGATGCTTACACTGAAGTCAGACCTGATGGTGGTCATGACTTCTCAAACATTTCATCAAAAATAGTTCCTTGCAGGTGAGCTTGGCGAAAGGTATTTGGGTTATTTAAGGTAAAGTACTGGACTTCTTTAGGAAGTGTAATTGCAATTACTATGCTTCACAGGCAAGAATGCTGCTGGGAATGAGCAAATCTGGGTATGGGGTACATACAATACAGTAAATATGCCAACCAACACTTTGGAAATTGTTTCTTTCACTTGAGCTTGATTTAAAAGCGTGAATTGTTTGCATCTTTCTAGTATTCCCCATTTTTTACCGTTGGCTTGCTTTGTTATTGGTCTGAAAGAAGCCACTGCCATATGGAGAGCTGAAACAGCTGAGAGTTACCATCACCAGCAACGCAGCATTTGGAAGCTGCCAGCCCTTGTGGTCCCACACCAAAGCTAACCTTTGTAGCAGCACCATTAGGTTTTCTTGCCTCTTTTTCCATGTCAGATGGTGTTGGTCTCTTTCTTGGGAAAAGCACCAGATGAGATGGCCTGAGGGGTTATTCCTCATGGCAATTCCTGTGCGACCGTAGATGAGGCTGGTGTCCCCAGCTGTGTTCCAGTGTAAGGGACAGCATAAACCTCTGCACTTCTTCACTGTGTATGGTGCAGATCTGATGGGTCTCACCTGAGTACTGGAGGAAAGGGGGAGTCTTTGCTCCTTCTTGGAGCGAATGACTGAGTTACTCCATAGAGAAGGCTATGCAATAAAAACAATTCCAGGTCTTTCATAGTGGCTAAATACAAAACTGCTTAAAGAAGGACCGGGCCATCTGTTCAGCCTTCCTTGCAGCATATCCTTCTACCCAGAGCAGACCCCAGAATATGGCTGGGGAGTGAGATGGGACAGAGACTCTGGAAAGATGAAAGCTATTGGGTTAGCATTTTTGTCCCGGGGCTGTAATAGAAATCTTTAGTGAGTAAAGCTCAGGCATGAAAATCGCATTTTAGCTTGAAGATTAAGTCCAATTTTAAGCTGAAATTCACCCCCCTTCATGGTATCAAGGCCAAAGTATGCAAAGAGACTCCATAAGTCCTATTTTCAGGGTGTTAGTGGCACATAGATCCCTCTGCTCGTTCCTCTGTACAGGAATGAATTGGATCCAGAGCACAAGCACAAGCTCATGTCAGAGCACTGCTGTAGGTCATGTTCAGCGATGACTTTATTAGTTCCAAAGTCAAAGATTAGTGAAAGAAAATATGACCAGAGGAGCGACACTGAGTGCTGACACATTGTGAAGATTTGGAGGTGAATGGGATCTGGGCTCTTTTAAAAATCTCAGTGTTCTAAAAGTAAAATTGCAAAATACCACTCTTCTTCATAGAAACCTGGAAACGTGTTCCCACCTTTGCATCTAACTTGCAGTAGACTATATTCCTCTTTTTCTGTTTCTTCTTACGACACAGAGTGATATTTAACATAGCAAAGAAAGTGCATGCAAAACTCATCTGAGCTATAAACATCTGGTTCTGCTGATGGGATTATTACAGATAAATTTATGCTACAGATCATTTCTTGAAATAGATAGTGAGTACGATAGTTATGGTCCCAGCCTCTCAGCTGGGGCTTTGGTACTAGGATCATTAACTCCTGGTAGGGTTACCCACCAAAGTGAGCTTAGTTCTCTAGTCACCGCACAATCTGTTCACGGACAGAGTCTTCATTAGAATAAACCAAGGAATCACAGGCAGCGCTCAGAGACTAGGCAGCCACAGACAATAATGCCCCCTACTGATATTTGAACAATTCAAGGGGAAAGAGATGTCTCAAATAGTTGGTAAACGCAACAAGGCCGATAAAAGCAGCAAGAACCTATGTGAGGAGCACAGACAAGCAGCTTAATGGTCCAGACTGTTAAATGACTGGGCAGCATAGGGGAAAGTAACTGCTCAGAAAAATTCAGATTTTGAGAAAAGGTTGGTTCCAAGACCTTGGTTTTTCGGGTGAAGGGGCCCCAGTAGCTGAAAGTTAAGCTTTCAGCACCTGTTTCAGCTGCTGCAGAGGCCCATTGGTTGTCCCATCCAGGCCAAGGGAATTGTGTGCACGGGCTGCGTGGGAGCTGCAGGGGCACTACGCGGCACAGCTCACACTGAAACGCTCGCAGACGCACGTCACGGTAGATATTACAGACCCTGGTCACCTACCTTACAGGGAAACTGAGCTGAGATGGCAGTGTCACACAACTAAGGTGTAATCATGTACGGGTAGGCAAATTACTCCCTTTCTAATTAGGGTTTATGTAATGCCTGAGTCTTATTACTAACCCAGCAGTTATAATCCTTTACAGCCAAATGTTGCCAGTAAATTCATTGCCTACAAACCACTACTTTTAACAGGTTTACTGAAATTTGGTGTCTGAAACGCGGGTTGCTCTGTGTTACGACACATTATCATCTATAAGAGTAGGTGTTTCCAGTGCTTCCAGGGAGAACCGTTTTAGCTTTTATACTGCCTATCACAAACCTGTATTTTGAAAACGAAAAGAAAGCTCAGATTTTTGAGCAAAAAGGCTGCTGCTTAGTTTCCTCCCCTCCCCAGAAACCAGGCCAGCTATCCTGATGCATCTGCCGAGAGCCAGCTTCACCTCGGAAGAGCGCTCCTGCGAGGTGTGATGCAATCGATGCTGTGGCTCAGTGGAAGCTGCTGTACCTCCACCGCTGCACTTCAGCAAGCCTTCAAATCATAGCTAGGAGCCACATCTGTGCAAAAAGTATGAGTATGCAATTTGCTTTTTCCCATGTGTATCCATGCTCGAGGAGGGAGGAACTGTCTCCTCACCGCCCCAGAAAAGCTGTTTGCTCTCCAGTGACCTCTGGGGAAGGAAGGTGGGTCAATACAGTCCTGTGGACTGGGAGCTTCAGGGCAAGAGATAGGACCCGGCTCTGGTCGTCCCCTTAGGTGAGTTATTTCCTACTGTAGACACACAGCTTGTGTTTCCAGACAGCTTCTTCCTGCCTATAGACTTGCTTACGGAGTCAAGATACTGCCTGCTAAGTTTGCTGTGGCAGCCCTTCAGCATCAGATGAAGACAGCATTTGGAAAAATAGCAAATCACCTTAAGAAATCTGAAAAGTGACGTTAGATTTTACTATTTTACTACCACTGCCCTAAACCCACATCTGTGTATCAGGAATGCATTCAGATAGTGAAATCCAGTTTCCTTATCATGTGCAGTAAACACTGTGATGTTAAAACCCTCGACGGTTTCTTGTGCTTTTATCACTAGGATTTATGTCAGCAAAATAGCATGGAAAGTGTATTCAAGTGGTTATTATGCACCCGTCATTTCCACTCTGATCAGGCCACATGGGTTTGTATCTGGTACCTTGTATGCAAAGGAAATCTGCTTTTGATGGAAACTAACGTATGGTTAATTTGCTACATTAGCATGTGATAATTAGTACACAGGGTTTATGATGTATTACAACTCCATCTTAGTATACATGCACACAAATACACGCATAATACATCAGTGCGTTAAATGTAGGCGTCTCTAGGACAGAAGGTGATACAAACAAATCTAAGCAGAAGTTTTGGACATGGAATGAGGACTGCATAATGAGTGCCTCAATTTACAGTCCAATAACATCATATCTATTCCTCCCCACGCTCTGTACAGTGTGCATATATTAAAAATATCTTCTCTGATCTGTCTGCTTTTATATCCCTGAATATATTAGGACTTTCTGGGGTTCTTTCTTTTTAAATTGCATAATCCAGGGTCAATTATATAGTTGCATCTCAAAGATGCACACTGTGGTCGTGGCAGAGCAGGACATCTCATCGTTCTCAGTTTTGTGCATCTGTAACCATGGTGACTTTGTGGCTGCAGCTTTCCCCAGACTTCGTGTAACCTGGGGTGGGTAAAGGCATGCTTCTCTGTCTGGTGCGGATGTCACGTACAGGATCTCTTAGGATACATTTTTAATTACTATGTTCTCTTAATTACTCCTTTTGATTTCCCCGGCGAATTGCCTTTCTCGAGTTTCAGTGACTCATTGTGAAACCAAGTGAAATCTGCAGCGTCTTCAGTCAGTGTTCAGGAAAATTCATCGCAGACCTCTGCGCCTTCTCAAGGGCAACACCTGCCTGAAAAGCGACACGTGCCGGTGCTTTGTGCTTATGGCTCCAGACCAAATGTGGTGTTTTACAAGCGCAGATTTCCTTCCCTTGGCTGCTGGTCTTCCCAGCCCATGCTGGAGAGCATGGCTGTGCTGTCCAAAGTGGCCTCCAAGGGCAGACCTGCTTCAGCTGCAGGCAGGGTGCCCACAAGCTGGGCTCCTCCATAGCATCTCATCAAGGGGAGGTGAAAGGAACGCATGTTGGTGACCCCAGCAGGAGTGCAAAGGTGACGTGTGTCGGGGTGCAAGGAGAAAAGGGGCTCTTATCGTCCACTTGGCCATCTGTTCCTCTCTATGGTTGTCACGCACTTGTGGAGATAGAGTCATATGCCTGTGGGACACAGTGCCAGAAAAAAAGTGTCTCAGATGTGTTCTGTGGGCAGCTGTGGGGTGCCCAGCACATTCATCCCACTCGGTGGGTGTTGCAGCCAGCAATCGGTAAATCTGCAGTGTGTAAATCTCACCAGCCCCCACCGAGAGGTGAATTAGCCAGGTAGCGTCCCCTGTAGCGGCACGCTTTTGATTGCTCTTAAGAGACTATGGCACAGTGTGACGGGACCAAACAGCTCTGGATTTAGCCATTTATTTGATAGCTACATTGCTAAGAGCTGTAATTTATCCCTTTAAAGGCAATTGCTTCTCCTGGTGTGTTAAACCCACCCCTGGGCAGAGGTCCAGACGGCACAAGCCCTGTGCCCCAGGCAGGCGGGACACAACCACCATGCACGTATTTTACAGCCACGCTGCGTGGGACTGAGCTACACCAGCTGGGGGGGCTGTGCCAGACTGGGGGGGTTGTCTTTCTCCCAGCATCCGTGGAAGGTCTTCACCCTCAACTTGGCCTTCGTGAGACGAGAAGTTATCCTGCACGCGAGGTTAATCAGCATTTAAAATAGCACTCATGTATTCTTCCACTTAAACTGCACTAAACATGAGCAGTAACAGCACTGTCTCTATTTTTTTTTTTTTTTAACCTGGGCAGTAATATGTCTTCTTTTCATTAAGTCATCCTTAGGTTAGCCGTCACCATAAATAGCTGAGCAGTTGAGGTGCGCTATTAATCACCGTCAGATGTTTAGCACATGAAATAGCGCAGTGGAAAGCAATTGGATCGCCTCCTCGCCTTTATGAACGGGCTCGGATGTGATGAGGGGGATTTATAGTCAAAAGTTGCCCCACGGAAAGAACACACAGTACTTGTTAATTAAGGACAAGCAATTTAAGACCAGTACCGCTGCATTACTGACAGAGGGCAGCATTGAGTTTTTTATCGTTCCAAAAAAAAAAAAAAAAAAAAATACGCTTGGGTCTTCGGTGATTACGCAGTTTAGAATGAAGACGAAGGGAGAATGAGGTTTTCGGTCATGAAAGAAGCAACAATTATATTGCTTTTGCTACTAGCGATGCTCGCAGCGTTCTAGGTGTAGACGACCCCAAGTGAAGGGTTTACATACAAAGCACGAGTCAAGCGACATTGCTTAGGTGCAAGAACGTGCTTTCTGCAAAAACTTGGCAACCTCTTGCTGTTTGACTCTCAGCCTTGCAGAAGCCACTATGCGGACTGGTTTGCAAGAGAGTGAGCATCTCCTGCGCGCGCTCCGGCGCTCCCCCAGCCCGCTGACCCACTCCTGCAGCCTCCTCTGCCTCTGCTTGGAGCCAACAAGAGCAAGCCGCATTTACACTCGTAGCCGGCCTCGCACTTAGAGCAAATGTGACAGCAGCAAGCGTTTGGATGAGAGAAGTGGCACCACCGGCTGGCAGGAGCATCTGTGCGCGCTGCCGCCCTGGCAGAGCCTCCTCCGTCCTTCCCCGGGCTCCCTTGCTGGCCCTCCCTCTTTTTACAGCATCCCGAACCCTTGCACCAGCCACTGGCAAGATTTTGTGCTGTGCTTCACGGCTCCTAATATTTTTCCCCCTCCCAGTAGGTAGTCCGGCTCATTGCTGCCTGCCAACCGGCCCGTCCGTGCGGCCGCCCAGCCCTCCCTCCCCATCGCATCCTCAAACCCTACATGTGTATGGTACCCATGTCTCTTCCTGCTGCATACACAGCGTTGCCAGAATGAGATGAGCTGTACCACCGCTTCTGTCCCTCGTGTCCCACAGTGACTGTCAGGAGGCGGTTGTGCAGAGTTTTGGGCTGATGATCCCTTGCAGAGCCCTCCTGGGAACTACCCTGTCCCTGTGCCTGGCGAGGGGACAGCAGCTTGTGAAGAACCAAACCCAGAAGCCAATTCTGTTTATGCTTCCCCATCAGAAAGGCATCAGAAATTTCCATGGGAAACATTTTTTCCATTGCAAGAAATGCTTGTGATACTCCCAAAATATTTACTCCAATGTGAGCCATTGCTTTGCAGTGAAAAGCCTGGCACTCACATTTTTCAAAAACTGCGTTATCAACTAGCATTTAACTAAAATTTTATTTTAAATCTGGCTATTTTTTTGTGAATATTTTGGGAGGGGAAACACAGGGTTGGGTTTCTTTGCTCACAGCTTTATGGAAAATTCTGCTTTCTGGTCTGCCCCTCGCTGGGGCTGTGCCACTTCTCCTTCACCGAGGCCGTGAAAGCCTCCAGAGCTGGGTCCTACCTGGGCAGCCCTGTAAGAGAAACGCGTCCTGTAACTCCCAGCTGTTATTCCTCTGTTTTGGGGGACTATGGAAAGAGGGGGGATGGTGGGGGGCAGAAAAAGTACCTGGGGAGTCACCAGCTCCTGCTGTGGACACCGGTCTTGTGCCCCAGCTTTGGGCTTGAGTCCCTGTCTCACTGAAATACTCAGTTCCCTACTGGTTTTTAATAAAACTGGAGAGTTGTGAGGGCATCCCCGCGGCTGCAGAGGAAGCAACGCTGCCAAAAAACACCCCAGGCAAATGGCAGGGCTTGGACAGAGGGTGAGGAGGAAGTTTTGAAGGGAGGATTTAGCTGGTGCAGTGTTTATGATGGGACATATGCTGTCCCTCCCTCTCTGTCCTCCGTTAGAATCACATCTCTCTCTCTCTTTTCCCTGCCAGCAAGGAATCAATTATTTTAATACCCGAGTAATGCATTTTATAATTAGAAACAGTCCTTGATTTGGGAGTTCACAGCAAAGCCTGGGTCTGACTTTCCAGTGTTCCCAGCCTGTTGCGGCCCTCTGTTTGTATCAGAACGAAGAAAATCACTATATAAAATTGCTAACAGAGCGTGCACACCATGAACTTGAATGGACATTTAGAAACTTGTCCACAAAGGAGTATTTTTCAGTAAATGTGGATGTTTTCCAAAAATGGGGTATGCATGTGTCTCTATACGTGTGTGTGTGTTATCTGCTGCAATTCCACCTCCGTGTAGGCATTTTCATTATAACTTTGGGAAAGAACTGCTGTGCATTCCATCTTTGCCCTATCTCATTGATATTCATTCATTCTCTACTGGGCTGAATGCTGCTGTCTGCACAGGGGGAAAAAATTAAAATAACAAGACAAGGAAATAATAGGAGGAGGTGGTGATTCTTTTTAAACCTTTCTTGGGAGTGAAGACGAGGATTCATCTGTCCTGAGCCTTTGTTCAGGGAGCCCTCGGCACAGCAGCCGTCGGAGCAGGTAGCAGGAACGAGGTAGCTGGCTGGAAATATTCAAATACCTTGAAATACATCTATAAATCATGTCACCACTTTTCTCTGCAGGGGATGAAGAGGAGGAGGAAAGAAGGATCAGAAGAGCAAACGGATAAAACAAACAACCTTCAGAGGAGGCATCAGCCCCACACTGATCTTTGGCATGATGTGAGCATCTTTGAGGGTCCCTGTAGGTAGTTTTATTTGTCTAAAATAGGGCTGACCATACCCAAATATTTATGTGCCTCTTGCCTGGCTTTAAAAATATTTAAAGGCCTTTGCTTATGCAGAATAAAAGTTTTAAAAGGAGCACAAGTCCTGTTGACTTGCAAGACGATATGAGCACCTATGTCACCCGGCTGCTTTTGGAAATAGTCCCCGCAGCGCAGCCAAGGCAGGCTGATGGATACTGCCCAGCTGTCCCGGCAGGCAGGTGCTGTGCAACCCCTCCAGGGCAAAGGATATTTGGACAATGAAAGGGAAATGAGGATATTCCTGCCTCACCCAGACCCTCATTGACTTAGGAAGGATGCAAGAGTCTGTATAGCTTTACCTGAAGGTTGAATTGGACCTGGTCGGGCCAGGCCCTGTGGAGGGAACTTCAGCTGAGCTGTCGGGTCTTGTACACACGCTGAGGATGTGGGTCCTTGTTGCTCCTCTGCTGTAAGACTGGCTCCAGGTGGTGGGGTTGCTCCCCAGCCCTGATAGCCCTCATGCCATGCAGCTGGGTGGCCTCACACAGGCACTGCCAACGTCCGTAGCGCTGGTGGCCGGTCCCCACAGGGGAAGAGGTTGCTGTGTCTCCTTTCTGGCTCCTTGCGCCCACCAACTCCCTTCCCTCCCCTGCACGTTGCCAGTTACTGCCTTTCTGCTGTAATTTCTGCCGTAATTTCTGCCAGACCCCACTCCACATCTGGTTACCCCTCATGACCCAAAGGGACGTCACTGGGCTGCCATTGCCGTCCCTTTGGTCACTGCCTACCCCAAAGAGACCTTGAGCAATTGTGTGCTCGGAGCAGCATGACATTTTGGCTGTAGCTGCCAACAGTTTGCCTAGTTTGTAAGGAATCTTTGGCTGGGTGAAATCCTTGCAGCTCCACTGCTTTTACCTCTGGACTGCAATATTTGCACAGAGAGGTGCATGACAGGTTTTATGGGTCCAGAGATGGGCTTTAAATCGCTATGCTTCATTTGTACCTTCACCTCCCCTGCCTGGCTCTCTATAAATGCATATCTGGCCCAGGGAGTCAAAGGCAATCGAAGATAATGTTAGTTATACCATCTTGTGCCTTAACCACTCTAGCTCAACAAACCAGCTAGGTTTGGGTTGACTTAGGACAGCTTCAGTTTGAACATGCTCACATTTGCTGCCAGAAAGGGAGCAGATAGGCCACTTTTATCCTTTGGGCACCATGCAGGAATGGAGACATCAAAGTCACCAGTAGCTCAACAAAGCATAAAACTATGTCAGTGGCACTACCATGCTGCTGTCTATCAGGTTCATGACAACTGAGATTTGCTGAGACCAAAACCAGCAACTCTGTTTATCTTCTGTGCAAATCCAGAATACTCTGGTATCATAAATCTTAATCTTTGAATGAAAAAATTCTTTTAAAGGTGGCAAATATTTGCAGTTCTGTTGCCAACATCCTTCAGTGACCTGTAGCTTTCCAGCAGTCATTTTTACTACGTCAAATGCTTGCAAACAGCAATGATCCCATTTCACAGGATAAAACGCAAATTTTGAACAGCAGCAAACATGCCGCCTTTTGAGATGCTGTGACAGATTAAGCATCTTGTAAGCCCCAAACAAAAAAAAAAAGTCATGCATTCATATTTCATATCTTTTATCTCACCTCGAGATGGCTGTGGCGTTTACTGAGTGCTGATAGCATGCTGTAGTACATATGATATACATGATATACATGGTATACGATATACATGATATACATAATAGCATGTAGTAGCAAGCGAAGCAAACTGGGCCACAGAAGAGCTACAATGTCAGAGGAAAGCAAAACAGCAGCATCGAGCAGATGATTCCTTGCCTGGAAGAGTGACCTTCAAAATTCACACTTGGAGAATGCAGAGGCTGAGCCTGGCCCAGGCCAGTGCTGGGGCTAAGGGCGGTGTACAAACCTTTAACAGACAA